>NC_141827.1:8497298-8852298 GCF_982586985.1 Callionymus lyra | reverse complement strand
TTAAATTGAAAATAACAACTGCTTGTCTCTGTATATATTTGCTGTTATCAGTCCGATTGATAATAACAGGTCGCTGTACTTACTGGAAGGACAAAACTGTGTTGCACAACTTTAAAGATCATAGAAGAACAATTTTTGGAAGTCTGTAAACTGGAGAAAACTGGTGAGATCCTTCATTCTGGTCACCTCCCTTCTCTCCAAGATCTGCTTTAGATCGTGCTCATCGGTTTATAAAATGTATAAACTTAAGGTGTGGAAAAGGTAAAGCATGACCTGGAAGGTTCCTGTGGCTCCTGGAGTGGATACTGGTTGTCATCAGATCCAGAGTCTGTACCTCTGTGGTATCTGAAAGTATTTTAATGATGCAACCAACGCTGTCCATTTAAATGTTATTGCAGTTACATTATTTAGATTTACCAATCATTTGTTTTATCATTTCTTTGTTAATTAATTTCAACACTTTCAACAAATATTCAATTTTAAGCTTATAGGAAAAGTTGAATTCTGTGATTCATAATGAGGATATAAAAGTTGTTATCATGTTCATTAATTTAGCAAATAAATGTAAAAGATATTGTACATAGCACAAATTAAAAATGGTATTTTCACCTGGAGGTCATGACCTGGAAATGTTGACCATTCTGTCTCCATTCGTATTGACTTTCATCCTTTCATACTTTCCCGGACAATTTCATCATCTTGTAGGAATAAATCGAAACATTTCTCCCAGCCTTATGTTTCACACTGTAGTATACGTTGAAAATTAACACTGCACCAAAAAATACCACACAAAAAGTACCATAAAAGCACATCATAAATACATCACTGAAATAGTGGAGAGTTGTGTTCATGTTTATTCTGAAGGAGAGCGAAGTAAACACACATGTTGTGTCGTTTAAGAGCAGTTTTTCTATGCTAACTGAATATCACGTCTATATTTCTATTCACTACCACTTCCATGCGTAAAGAAACCTGTATCCACTGATTGACACCAGCCTTAAGCCGGTCAGATTCTGAGGGGGGTCGGTGCCCCTCGTGCCACCATAGAAGAGCCGCCCCTGCACATGTGTGCTCTCGCTCCACGTTAATGGTTAACTCGCACAGAAAGGAGACTTAATAACTCACCAATACCGTTACATGCCCGAGCAAAGACCCTGCGAGTGAAAGTCATCTTGTGGGATAACTCCACAGATCACTGATGAAAACAACCCAAAATAATCTTCTTTCTCCCTAACTTTGTGGATTCATTATTATTGTCTGTACGGAGGCAGGAGTCACAAGTCGTCCAGACACACAAACCTTTATTTTAGTTTTATTTTATATTTCATCCAAGCTGCGACACTTTTGTTTTGTCATAGACTCAAAAAAAGAAAACCTGTCGTCAACTCGATTGTCATCTTGAATACCTCACGGGACATTGACTTGATTTAGCAGGCGTTTCGTCACAGAGGAGGTTCTGGGTGAGGAGCCCTGAAGGCTCGCAGCAGTGACGTCAGTCCGTGATGCCGCCCTGTGCTGCTGGTTCTGGGTTCGACAAAGGGAATAAAAGGCTCTGGGCCGGACGCAGGATTCCCCTCGGATATATTCTCCGGACGGCGAAAGAAAAGCGAGCCCCCTAATTTAGATTGCTGCCCGTGTGATCCAGGGCCGGGTCTAGACAGGCATGTATGAGGGGGCAGCCACAAATCTTGAGGGGGCATTGTGCCAGGCCCCCTCTTGCCCCTGCCTAGACCCGGCCCTGGTTTGAGGGGGCACAACATTTATTTGAGGGGGCCAGGCCCCCTCTTGCCCCTGCCTAGACCCGGCCCTGGTGTGATATAACTCCATATATGAAGACATGAAGTGGATTTATATTAAAATCTTCCACATAAACCCATGAAAAATAGAAACAGGAAATCCGTTGGTTTAAGGGCAACATACAAGCAATGATCTGGTCCCTGCAGTTTGTCTGCTGCATTCCTTCACAGACCTCCAGCATAAGGACATTTTCAGGGCATTAATTCATCTTTTTGGCTCCTTTGGTTATCAGGAAATCACCGACAGCTTAAATAAAACTGGCGTGTTCTCCGTGACCGTGTTCCGCTCTCCCAGTGGGACGCGTTCACACGAGTGCACGGCGTTTGACGAACGCATCAGAGCGGCTACGAGGCTTGACTAACACATTGAACTCTGTCACTGAGTACAGAGTAATTGTGCTGTTTGATGCTGAAGGCGTGGTGACAGCGGCGGGCGAGTCCAGGCAGGCTCGCGAGCTGCCAGTCTGCTCCGCCGCGAGCCTTAATTCCAGTGTTGGGATCCTGAACGCACACCGGTGAAGGGGTCCCGGGGATGGGAAGACACATGAGGATGAGGGTACTCAGCTGTGACCCCCCCCCCGTGATACGGTGTGTATTGTGGCAAAGATAAGATTTTGAGGCGACACCTTTTTAAAGGCTGCACCCCCACGACACAGTTGTCAGGCTCACCTACTGCAGGCAGGCTTGTGCCAGTGAGGGCAGAATCTCGTTGGTCCTGGTTGTTAACTTACTCAGACCAGACCTTTCTTATGATCACGGTTAAATAATGTCGATTCAGTCACTAGATTAAGCATGGCCAGGGGGCCACAGGCAGCCGTTTGGTTTCGCTTATTGGGCCCTTATGATGTAAAACTATAGTTCTGAGTAAGCTGTTACACAACTATTGCCATTCAGTAATTATTTGTCTTATTCCAATTTGAGTATTTTTCACTCTTCTTTTGAAATATTTTTTGTCCATTAAAAAATACATTTAAAAATGAAAAAAAAAAACTTTTTTAAGTAGTTTCTTTTGTTTTAGATTTATAATTAAATATAATGCATTTAAATTAAATTAATATATGATAATATTTTGAATATTTGGACACTTTTTCACGTTGTTTGTTCTTGTACGCTGGTATATATTTTCTGTATCTTTTTTTTGTAGCTTGAAGGATAAATATATGTGGTTCAATATATAATAATAATAATACACATATATACATATTATATTATATACAAATAATACAAGTTGTTACTAAGATTTTAAAATACATTTTTTCTCCAGTATTGCCCTATAAATAAATCAACAACAAAAGTTTTCTTATTATTATTTATTACTTATTAATCATACCTACGGACAATTTCCTCCAAGTTCTCAATCAACCTCTGAATGTTTTTGGACTGTGGGAGGAAACCGGAGTTCCCGGAGTAAACCCACGCCACACTGGGAGAACATACAAACATTATATACATTATATGCATTATAAATCATAAAGGATTACAGATAAAACGTGAAAATGTGAAATCAAAACACATCATTTGGAAAGAAAATCATTTTATTTTTTAGTAATAATGAATTTTCAGAGGTCAAATTAACAGGAAGCCTTCGGGCTCGCGATGTCTACCCGGAGTACTTCCTGTCTGTATCGCTTTTTATTCTTAAAACCTTTGCTACAAACATCTTAAAATTCAAGTTTCTTGTCCAAGCTTCAATAGAAGAGGGACGTTACAGACAAGCACCACGGAGGTATTTGGATGAAGACGAAGAGCACTGGACTACAGTCGCTTCATTCAAATGTATATTTCTTCCTATAAAAAGTAACAGATTTCCTCCCAACCCTTGGTGGACGTGAGGGTGAGTAGAAAATGAGTGAAGTTTGAAACAGTTGAAGCTGGAATAGTCACGACAGAGATGAAGACTGTGAAGCTTTCTTTCTTTCTCCAAATAATAACTGAGGAAGTTTCTTTAGAAGGTTGAGCCTGAAACATTCATTATGAAATGAGGTCACAAATGAGATGAATCATTCGTTAATAGTCAACTGCTTTGATTTTTGGGAGCCAAACAAACTGTAAATGATAATATCAAAAGAATTCTTGGCTGCAGGGTGATGGGCGGAGCGTCGTGGCTTCACGACCTGCTACTGTGGTGTAATAAGTAGGCGCACCACTAAATGATACGTATTAATGTAACAATTACAGGAAATGTGTAACTTCTCTGACACGGACTGTTGAATGATTGAATGATGTTTTTCATAATTCCTGTAAACACATGGCGCACTTCCTGGAACCATCTGTGGTTTGACTAAGGATGTAGAATAACATGATCTAGAATATAAATTCACGATTCATGTTTATAGTCCATTGAGATCACAGTCTGGACCATATTTTGTTCCATGTACTATATTATTATTTATTTGCGTGTACTCTCACTGCTTTCAATGAGCATTATTTTATTTTATTTTTGTATTGTTTAACAATTTAATCCTTGAATCTATAGGATTTTACGTTACATTACGTTGTTATTACAGGATGTGACCACCTACCACAATAAGGCAACAGTTGTAATAAATGATGGACGAAATTTTTTAAATAGTCACTGGATTTATTTTGTACTTTCACGTCGCTGGTTTAGAGGTATATCCGCTCTCATGCAGTGTTTGAGTAAATGGAAACATACTTTCTTAGGCATCATGTGAAAGTCGTCACACAACAAGACATATTTTAGGTTTACAAATTACAATCGACCATATTCTACTTCCTGTACCTGCCAACCTTTAGACCTTAAACTCTTTTTGTGTCTTAACAAGAAGGATCTTCTCGCCTGCAGTTAATACAAAACTCTGCAGCGAGAATTCTGAGCCGCTCTAGTAGAAGAACTCACATTTTCTCCAATCCTTAAAACTCTTTTTTTATTTGTGCAGGCTTTTCCCTGATCTCCTGGGACTCCTGTGTTTGTCTCTATGTTGTCTTGGCCATTAAGAGTTTTTTTTATTTTTTGCTTTTAACTGTGTATTGCTTTTGATTGTTCAAGTTATTTGTGACCCTGGTCTAAAAAGGAAATTTACAAATAAAAGTCACTTTCTTACTTACTTACTTACTCTTAACCAGAAAACTCTTTATTTGTAATAGCTCACACATAACGGTCCAGACAACTGGAACGTCGAAAGTTCTAGGAAGAGTTTTCACATCTTTTCCGAAAAGCTAGATCATCCAGTTATATATCAATATCAACTTTCAACTTTTTTTTGGGTTGTCTGTTGGATATGTAGCTCTAGTGTCAGAAATTCAGAAAAATATCCGTCGGACATGTAATGTTTTCGTTCATTTGTTTCCCCTAAACTCCTACAAAGTCTGAAATATCAAACTCCTTTTGTGTAATATTAGTGTCTTGTTTGTGACCCGCGGGCAACTCTCACACTTCAACACACTGTACTTTACCAACACATCACTCGTATCTGTTTAATGAAACACAAACTGTCGAATTACATATTTCAGTGTCAAGCGCTCTGCACTCAGACTCTTAAGTGATTTGTTTTGACACCGAAACGCTGGTTTTATCCCATAATTGTTACCCTTCTATCAATGTAATCCATCACTCCAATTGGTAGCAGCCTCCGTCTCGGAGCGTATTTAAGTTGTTCATCACTCACTCGCCCACGTCACAAACGTCATTAACATTCTGCGGTCAGTGTTTTTCTGTGTGTGCGGCTCACGTCCAACTTCATCTACACACAGGAAACACTTTGTGTGAGTGTGGAGGGACTCGACTGTGACTTCTGATGCACTTCTGATTCACTTTCTTCATTTTATTTAAAAAAAAACAACAACAAGTTAGCAAAAGACGCAATAATCTTCTGGGCCCTGATGAGGTGAACATGTATTCTCAGTTCATCTACAGAGGCTTCTTTATATGCACAAATATTTGTGTACAACAAACACGTGTTCCCTGTGTAAATAGTTCCCGCCGGTATAGATGCCTCATGTACAGACTTGTTCTGCTTTTGCATGAATGATTTAAAGTTTACAAGCATCTTCTCATCCTAGCATGAGACGAGATGATGAGATGTGTTATCTGTGTCGTAAGTACACACTCGCACAACTGTTCAACCGTTCTCTATAGTTAGTTGACGTATGACGAGAAGTTATATTCTAGCCTGGAATGTGTTGACTGGAGACGAAAGGTGCTTTATAATCAGGAAATATTCTCTCCAGAGGAGGTGCTGTGCATGTGTGGAGGTCACAGTTACGAAGACTGATGTGATCTTTAGGAGATGACAAACTGCAGAAATCTTGCTATATCATACGTGTGTTCATGTTTAATATACACAGGTGGGATCCAGTCGAGCTGTAGCTGCACCTCAAGAATGAACAGCGATGCATTTTAACCCCAGCAGTCAATACTCCTGAACATTATTGCTTAGATTTCGATCTTGTCCTCCCAAAAAAGTTGTCATCCTGTGGCTGGAAAAATCTCCTTTAACCTTTTTGTTGTCTCTGGGTCAAGTTGAACGACCTCCCTGGCAGGTCGTACAGTACAAGGGATACCACAAACACATTTGTACAAGTGTTAAGATAAGTATTTTTAAAACGGAATAGCTTGAGTGTTCTTCTGAAAAGTATATTTATTTTAGTCATAGTCCATTAGTCATTTTTCATCTTATACGATTGAAAAACCACATGAACGGTTGCCATACCATATGGGAATTGTAGTATGAATGGGTGTGCGTTATTGAAAATGTGGGCCATAGATTGTAATGTGCGGCCACATCTGGCCCACTTCAGTTTGACACCCGTATAGTGGATTTACCGAACATAACAACAAGACATTTATCGTCCAAAAAGGATACATTTGTGATTTTCCAACAGATTTTCTTCTAATTTTTAAAAAATGATCAATAAAAAGATTGAGTTTATGTGAAACTTTTTTTTATGTGAGCAGAGATCCCTTATAAATCCAGCCTGTTTGGTGGAACAGCGCCCTCTACATGTCACATGCAGACGTACAGGCATTTCTCTATTAACTGACGTGAAGTTGATTTGTGAGCGACAGGTCAGCGAATGTACAGGTTTCTCTCCCTTCATGCTATATTTACATCTAGCGTGTGCTCAGAGCTGGAAAGACAAACATGTTTTCATATAAATACACATTAAAGGTGAGGGACGGCGCTCTGTTTTAGATTAATTAATATTAAATTTAAAAAAAATTCAAAGTTGATCAGAAGCTTCAATGATAGTTGTTGATCCTCTGTGGCCTATTTTTGTGTTGTTGTCGGAAAACAACGGTTTCATTAAGCAGAGACAACCCTTGGTTCGTTTTTTTTTCTTCCTCCAGCGTCACAAGATTCTGTTTACACTCTTACTTTCGCTCTCGGCCTCCCATGACGCTGCCGGGGGGGATTTAAGTGGGAGGTGCCGAGCATTCCACCTGGACTGTTTGTAGGCTGCTGCTTGTTTGTGTTGCATTACACATCACAGCCTGCACAACACCACCGGCTCCAGTGGGCTTAGACCCCCAGGAGTCGAACACGCAACCTGGCAGGGGGAAGGAGGGAAAGAGAAGCAGTGGGAGGATGGAGTGTTTGTGTCTTGCTCTTGTCCTTCTACGGGTCGACTCCTCTGCACGAGCGGAGGCGTTTTGTTAACCTCGGCTATGAGAAGCAGCGGAATCACCTGATAGAGACGATAACGCACACATGCGTCGTCAAGGTCTTACATTTCCCAGACAACAGTGGCTCACGCCTCCCAGCTTCTTGTTGCGTAAACGTTCCCTCGGATGCCGCCACGATGAGAATCTTCACCGGTGAACGAATAGACCTCATGAGCAGCAGTGCTGAAGAGATGTTTGGTCCGAAAACTTGAACAAGAACGGCTTCTTTTGGCACTTTCAGTGAGTCGTCCTGGTCAGTAAGAAGTGCAAGTGCGTGGAACTCTGTACCTGAGGAGGTTAAACTGCTCACAACATACGAGGCCTTCACAAAAAAAGTGTGCCTTATCAGCACCTATAACTGCCAACACTAGAAGATAAGCCTGTTGTGATGTTGTAATGAAATCTTCTTTTTTGTTTTCTTTCTTAGTTGTATAGTGTTTGCATATGGATTTCATATTATATTGTACATGTACTGGTATGTGTTTTCTAAAATGTATTTGTGTTGCCTTTTACATCATGGCCAGAGGTCTACAGAATAGAATAACAAAAATAGCCTTTTGGCTAATTCTGGCTTTTTTTTTATCCATGTGTAATCATGTGTTTTATTAAATTCCACTGTCTAGTTTTAAATAAACTAATTATAATTAGTTTTAGATAAGTTTCATTTGACTTCTACTGAACAAATCTGTTACAAAGACATTATAAAGCCATTTTACTTTGTCTATATTAAAGGAATGTTGATCTTGATTATATAAAAAAAAAGGCTAAAGAAATACCTTAAAGGACTTTTGGCTGGTGAATAATTGTTGTATTCTTGAGGCTACAATTTAAGTTTTGAAGACTTTAATAAAAGTAGCATTTTGGAACTAATCCATAACAGTCAGTAACTATACAAGTGAATGAGCTGACCTTCAAAACCTTCTTCTTCCAGATACATTGTAGAACATAATCACAAGTTTACCACTTTCATTTAAGCTAAAAAGCAAACAGACCAAAAACATCAACTCGTTGCTCAATGAAGTGTCAAGATTGAGTAAACAGAAGAGCCAGGAGCAAAACATTATTCATAGGAGTCAGAGGAAATGTCGACCAGTCTTTAATCACAATTGTATCAATCAATCTAATGAATAAATCCAAAATGTATCCGGTTAATAAATCCAAAATGTATCCGAACAAGAATCTGATCCAGTCAAGAAGCGAAAAGGAAGCACTCAGACAGGAAGTATTGGTAAACGAGAACCATCCAGGTAAAAAAAACAAAAAACGGTAGAGAACGAGGTGAAGCTAAAACTTTGGTCATGAAATACTCGCATTGCTCCTTATCAATGCCACTGTCTGTCAAGGGACAACAACACAACAGAAATCTGTAAACCTAAAAACAAAATAAAAGCACAACATGGGAATCATGACAAGAAGATTCTACTACTGCAAGAATTCTGACCCGCTCTAGTAGAAGAACTCACATTTCCCTGATCCTTAAAACTCTTCACTGGCTGCCAGTTTCTTTCAGGATCAACTTTAAAATTCTGGTTCTTACTTTCAGATCTATTTATGGTCAGACCTTCCATCAGTGATCTGATCCAGACTTACACCCCAGCTCGGGCTCTGAGGTCTGTGGATCAGAATCTACTGATGGTTCCTGAACACGGTTCAGGACCAGAGGAGAGAAATCCTTCCAGACTGTTGCTCCTAAGCTTTGGAACGATCTTCTTCTGTGTTTGTGTTTGATGATCTACTGACTCCTTCAAGAAACATCTTAAGACATTTTTATTTGTGCCTTTCCTTGATTTTCTGGGACTTCTGTGTTTGTCTCATGTGTTGTGAGAAAGGTACTTTACAAATAACCATTACTTAGTTACTTACTTACTTACTACTGAATGTGTCTGAAGATGGAAGGTTCTACGCTGGGTCTCTCACTGATGGTCACGTGTCTCACCTCAAAAAGTGACTCCAAAACACAATGAGTAAATTGGTCCGTCCTGTATAAAGCTTCGGTAAATGGATCTGTGGACACCAGACATTTTACTATTCTGAGCTAAACCACAGAGTGATTGAAAGGCTACTACAAGTTTGATACCCCTTTTAAAAAGTTGTTTTCCAATATGTTACTGATGTTCAATAAAATACAGATACAATCAGTTGTTCTTTATAATAACTTACAATGATATAATCAGATATATACATTATGAGAGGGTGAATGTTCACAACAGTTGAAATATCGCAGGCTCTATCTTGGTCAACCCTGAAAAAGAGAGATGTGTCTTTGGGCTCAGGTGTTTCCTCACCTGGACACATTGATACAAAGTCTTCATTAGTAGATCCCAAGTGTCACTGAAACAAGCATCGTGCACAGAAGCCTCGTCGTTCATTCAGCTTCAACGACTTAGATAAGGCTCTCGGGTCAGGGAGACAGATTTAGGGGTTTGTGAGGTCATCCCTATTGTGGCGGAGGCGAGAGGATGTGGCTGAGAGCGAGGTTATCGGAGCGACGAGTGCTGAAATCCGACCGTCTGGAGGGCTCGAATGAAGGAGAAGAGCATCAAAGTGAGACAGAGACCGTCTGGACCGTGGAGAGGAGCAGCTGATATACCAATCATAACCTCGGATGCATCAAAGCCCAGATTAATACGAGGCTGTCACGTTAAAATAGTTGGAGTGGCTCTTCAGAAGCCCTGTCAATCATCCGCCGACAGATCCTTCTCAGCCTGGGTCAGTGCCACGGCTTGATTGAAACAGCACACAGGGCTTTGGGGAGGTATGTGTGGTCTTGAGAACTCATAACCCGCGACTCATAAAAGTGGCTTGAGAAACCCTCTGGAAAAACATATCCAATCTCGCAGGGCTACTGTCCTAAAAACTTCATTTTGTGAGAATTAAACTTTATTGAAGATCTATTTGATACTCGAGACTTAATTGTTTGTATTTCTATCAAAATATTGTCATCGTGTTTTGGGTGTAGCGTCTTATGATCGCAGCCACTTAAGACAGACCAAGTCACAGGTTAGATCCACAGCAATGATTCCAGCGGGAGGCAACTGTGGATTTTGGAGTCTGATTTCCTCCCACAGTCCGAAAACATAGAGATGAATCGAGGATTGGTAATAATAGTAAGCGGTGTTCTGCCTTGGTGACCTTTCTAGAGACTCCCTCGCCTCCTGACCCACAGACCTGGGGTAGACTCAAGTCATCCATGACCCCATGAACCACGGGGTTCTCACTCCAAGTGCCTGCTGGTAATTCCAGTTTTCTAGCTCGACTAAAAGCTGTTTTTTTATATCTATGATTATGAGATATCAATTCAAGCTGCATCGACTTAATGGCAACTGTTTTAAGTAGGGGGCGCCACTCGTTTTCCCTCAAGCCTTAACTTAAGAGCAAGATTGCATGTGTTTGAACAGTCGAAGGAGGTCAGAGTGAGCGACAGGTTGTAGACGTGTCTGTCTCTTCTCTCACTTCTTCATGTCATCTAATGCAAGACCAACAACCACTTGTTGCACGGATGTCGATGCTTGAACGACGCTCGGGAGTATTTGGGCGCGAGCGAGCGTGCACGAGGGGTATCTCGGTGACCTGTCTGGCCTGGAGGTGCTGAGCTTGATAAAACCACTTTCCCCTCCTCACGGTGTCCTCACACTCAGACTAGTAACCAAAACATTCCCACCACGTCATGGGAAGAAAACTTTTTTCTAAAAAGGATTTCGACTGGAAAACCGGAAACAACGTCCAGAACGACAGCCTTGAACCTCTTTTCTGTCCTAATGTCGGGAACGTCATAACTGATGGTCTTTTTTTTTCTCCGCAGGTATTTGGCAAAGCTGTCGTCTGTGGGAAGTATCAGGGATGAAGAGACCTGCGAGAGGTTACGAGGCCTCATCCAGAGACAGGTACATAGAACCACAGAGAGTGACAGTTCAGCCTTTTGAGAGGACTGATGTGCTTTATAGGTCCAGGGACGGGTACTGGTCCGTGAGGCTTTTGTTATTTAAAAAAAAGAAAAAATGACTTAAATTAGCGAAAATAAGTGAAAAAGAAACTCCATTTTACTATTTTTATCTGGAGGCCATTGGGGGGACCCCTGCTTTATAGGGTCAAGTGTCTTCGAAAGGCAACAACTTTCTGAAAAATGAAAAATATTGAATATTTAGCACAAATGTGACCCATAGAAGATATGAGTCAAGTCAACATCTGAGGATGATTCTGAACATTCACAGTGTTGCTGTGGTCAGTACCTCTCCAAAGTGGTCCCAGGATAAAAAAAAATGCACTTAACCAATGGCCAAGGCAAAGGTGTGCAATTTTACCACTTACTTTTTGGATTATTTGTTGCTTTTCGAAAATGTATAATATAGTTTTGCTTGTCTTTTTATGGTTAATGATATTATCGAATTTTGGGTGAATTTTAGCTTTTTTTTCAGCCACCCTTTCTAGTCTGACGGATAAATGGTTATGCATGAAGTTAACACTGTAAATACAGCATAATAAGAGCATTTTTAACCATGTATGAGTTCAGAATGATGAAGCAAAATGTGATCATGATCGTAGAGATTTGCAGCTCAACTGAAAATAACCCTAAATATAGATTAGAATCTCAGTCACAACCAAGCATGTACAACCAAATCTTCACAACAAGGTTGGTGTTTTCATAAATTGTTAGATAAGATTTTTAAGGAATACTTAACACATTTAAATGAGAAAAGAGTTTAGTGTTTTAAGGGGTTCTCAAATTTTCATTTACTCCTCACACTATTTTCATACTCTATTGATTTGATTTACATGTACAGGACTATAATATAAACATATGCTGGAAAACAAAAAATAAATTACAAATATATGGAATATAACAGCAAATAAACAGACGGAATAAAGATATTTTATGCTAAAATATGCCTAAATATACTTTGTATAAAAGCTCTGTGCAGTGAACTTGAGGGTGATATTAAAGCAGAGTTGGAAACGCTGATCTTATCGGCTTTATGTATTATGGAAAAGTGGAAGTAAAAGACCAATCACACGACAATAACAACATGAAACAGATGATGAGATATGAACAAAGGATACAGATTTAAATGTCGACAGTGGAGTCGGCTAACATCATTGAACGCATTTGTGAAGCAAAGGATATTCTCTTGATCATCTCGAGTCAGCTGTACTCCAGCGTGTATTCGTCATTTCTAAGAACATCCAAACATGATGTTTCTGTTCATGTTGTAAAGGTCCGTAAGCCACACAGCTACGAGGAATTTTATACAAGTCGGGTGGTTTTTGAGTTTATCATCCGGAAAATATGAAGCGCAGATCAGCTGTGGTCGGAGAACCTTTTTGCGTCAGCGGTCCAGATCGAACTGAAGCCCAAAATCTAGGGCTTAGAACAAGCAAAAATCTGTGTTTTATGAATTATTACCAAATATTGAGGATGATTGAAATGAAAAGGAAAAGAACACCCTGTTCGGTGATTTAGTTAAAAGTCGTTTCTGGCACTTTAAGACGACTTTACTGACCTCTCTTTGAATCATCGGTGAATTTAAGTGGACTTACCTATTATTAACAGTAAATAAGTAGAATTTTTCCTGTTTAAAAAGTGTGGGCTCAGCTAAAGTGTGACCAAAAAGCCAGACATATTGTGTGACTCAACTTGCATCCATGCTGGTCGAGGCCGTGTGATGATTCGGGTAGTGGATGTTACTCTTAGACCTCTTGATGCAAAAATGTTTTTTAATTGTTTTAAGGAACACATCACGAGTGAGGCTTACATTGTCAACCCTGTGTTTGTCCAGATTTCAACGGTGTTCCCTCCATGTTACTTAAGACAGGGCCACGTCTCACTATTTAGTCAATATTTCCTGCAAATTAAAAGGTGTTTCGTTAACACGCAGATGCAAATAATCTTGGCGGGAATAATTATCCTTATTATTAATGTTAGGGGTTTCTGTGTTCCGATGAACCGACCCCTCCCCAGCCTCGTACGTGGTGGTGGAATGAAGGACAGACACATGGATGAGTTTAAGAAAAATGCTCGTTTAGTAAATTATGCAAAAGTCAGAGACAAACTTACGTGAACACGGGCGCTAGCAAGCAGAGAGATCTATGGCAGATGTCTTCGAATGCCAGAACGCAAAGATCCGACATAATGGTGGATCTTTATAGTAGAATATTCAGGTTAACACCTCTAGTCAAATGTGAATGTAGGATTGGTCAGTAACTGTAGACCTCGGCCTTGTGTTGCAGTCAGTGAATCCAATGCAAGAATAGGATTATTTAGTATGAATTAAATATGTAAGATTATCAGTTAATCAAGTGACTATTTGAAATGTGTGATAAATCTAGATGATTGATTAAAGTAAAGTTGTCATTTCCTTACATTAACTCGTATGTTTGTTTTTTTGGGTGGACACAAAAGCATGTTATCGTTTGTTTTTCCTCCTACAGGTTCAGATCTGCAAGCGCAGCGTGGAGGTGATGGACGCGGTGCGGCGCGGCGCTCAGCTGGCCATAGACGAGTGTCAGTTCCAGTTTCGCAACCGGCGATGGAATTGCTCCACTCTGGAAAGCATGCCCGTGTTTGGCAAAGTGGTGACCCAGGGTGAGTGAACTAGAACCACTGCAGCTCCTGTCCATGAGAGTAGAGTAGAGAGTGGATTCAAACTCCATTAACCGAACACCTGACTCGAGAATAGACCTGATTAAAAATATCTCCATTGTGTTAAGTCAGGAATGACATTGATATCGTGTGTGTGTGTGTGTGTGTGTGTGTGTGTGTGTGTGTGTGTGTGTGTGTGTGTGTGTGTGTGTGTGTGTGTGTGTGTGTGTGTGTGTGTGTGTGTGTGTGTGTGTGTGTGATAGGCACCCGGGAGGCAGCTTTTGTGTATGCCATCTCAGCAGCCAGTGTGGCGTTTGCGGTCACCAGAGCTTGCAGCAGCGGAGAACTGGAAAAATGTGGCTGCGACCACAATGTTCATGGAGTGAGTCCAGAGGGTAAGTGTAACCCACACTTGCTCTCTCTCTCACACACACATGCATGCAAAAGACCCGACCGAACGGCAGCACTTTTTTTTCATTTTTTTTTCATTTTCATGACCTCATGTAAGACGGGCGGGTGTCACATCCAATCGCATCGGCCTCGGTTGATTTATTAATCATGCAGCTTTACGGTCGGAGCAGAACCAACCGAGTCATATCATCTCTGAGTGTCGTGTCGGAGTTTAAAGATGATTGTCTGACCACAACTCAGCTATTTGTGCGACCGCCGCACGTGATGCACACGCTCGCACTAACAAATCACGTCGACAGCAACATTCTTGCTGATGTGTGGTCGCACTTCTGTCAAACGGTGGTCAGGAGCGGCTAAACAAACCGTCTGACGCTCACCGTGAAAAGCAGCACTTTCTGCATTAAGGCTCGAATATTTTGTCCACGTGTCTTCGTCGCAGGGTTCCAGTGGTCCGGCTGCAGCGACAACATCGCGTACGGCGTCGCTTTTTCTCAGTCCTTCGTGGACGTGAGGGAGCGAAGCAAAGGGCAGACGCCCAGCCGGGCGCTCATGAACCTGCACAACAACGAGGCCGGAAGAAAGGTTTGTTTTTGTTGATTTCACGTTCAGATATTCACTCCATTTAAGACAAAAATCACCCACAAATCCAAAGTTGACTTTTTTAATCCTAATACTTGCTGTAACGCCTGCCAAGTGGAGTGAGATTTTAGAGTCATTACTTTTTTTTCGCCTTTTTTAATGTCTTAATTACTTTTTATATGCTTTTTTAAAAGGGCAATGCCAGCTTTAGCGTCACAAAACTTTCATATTCGAAACGATACCATATGGCTGAGATGGTCAATTATTCTGTTAAATATTTTAGAAGAGATTTTAACTCGGGATCATTATTAAATCATATAACTATTTACCTGTAATTCTTTACAATGCCATATATATGTCAATTTATCTCCAATTCTACATTCCAAGGCTATATTAAGGTAAGGTAAAACTTTATTGATCCCTCAGGAGGTCTCCTTTGGGAAATTGTTTAATAATAATAATAATAATAATAATAATTATTGTGTGATTGTGGTCTACCTCCTTTAGGGGAGATTTATGACGATCAACAACTGTAACAAAGGTATAGTTAAGATTTATTGCATCTTAAACTTGTCATTTTAAATTCTTTAAAACCTAATATATAAGTGGAAATCAACACCTTAATTATTTTTTAAAAAAATCAATAGACATTGCACAAAATAATGAATAAATCAACTAATAAAAACAGTACCGAGAATGGCCGTTAAAATTATGCTCTTAATTTGAAATAAATAAACGTATTTCCTCCTTCTGAATGTCAGGGAATTAACCATAGCAAGAAGTAGAAGTAAAGATTTGAGTGAGGCTCATTTGACCTGTGAATAGATAGCTTCACCCCAGTGCGATGTCTGCGCTGTTGTGTTAACCTGTTGTTAAGTTAAGATGAGTTGTGCGAGTGCTGGTGTGTAGTAATGAGAGATAGCAAGAGACATAAAGACCAGCCTTGTATTGCTTCCTGTCAGATGTTATTGCGTGTTGCCTTCAGGAGGAAACAAAGTGTAATGTCAGAAAAATGTAAATATTAAATGATTAAATATAAGCATAAGAAATGTGGCTCGAGGTTAAAAACGACTGCAGCTAGCACTAGCAACAACAAGCTCAACTACTACTATTGACAATATGTGTTAGTTTAACCAGTGTTAGGCAAACTTTACCAAACCTGTTCAAAATGCCCAAGAGATCAATTCAATCTCTGAGCTGTACCACAAATCTGTTTTTCATCCAGTGTGTTTGTAAAAGGTGGGGTAGATGCTCCTCATCACAATGTGATTAAAGAGCCCCTAATGTGAAAACCAAACCCTTCTGGCTTATTTACATGTTGTCAAAGTCGTCCTCTTCAAAATGCAGTAGTTCATTCATCATGACGTTGCTCCGTTTTGAAGTTATTACTTAATAAAGTTCTCGTCTGAAATCTCGCCAAACAAGATTACGGTTTAAATTATACATTCTGACATCACTCTGGTGCAAATGTCCTCCCCTAGAAGCCCTAAATCAGCTCAGTACCTACATTTTAATCGTGAAACAAAATAAATATTTATGTAAACATGGTGAGAGTTACTTCTGCGTGAAGTGTTTTTGTAATGTGTGCATTAAGCAGCAAACCTTATTTGTTTTTAATTTAAAAAACGGTAGTTTCAGGGCAGAGTGGAAATTTACGTGAGTCCTTGAATGCAACTCGTGTTTCTGTGACCAATCAGAGCAGAGTGGGCGTGGTTGCTCGGACGACATTTTTGGTCTCAGCTGAGATGGAGCATTTTAAGTGGGCGGGGCTTAATCGTATTTTCTAATGTAAATATCTTTATGAAATGAGAGTTTTGTGCAAAAAGAAACATACTGATGAGTATAATAGAGGTCCAAGATTAATTTAAGACACACTTAAATCAGCACATTTTTCAGACCTCTGTTCAGAACGTTCCTCAACCGGTCTCTGTCATCCGCAGGCAATCCTGTCTCACATGCGGGTGGAGTGCAAATGTCACGGCGTGTCGGGCTCCTGCGAGGTGAAGACCTGCTGGAAAGCGATGCCTCCGTTCCGCAAGGTGGGCAACATCATCAAGGAGAAGTTCGACGGCGCCACCGAGGTGGAGCAACGCAAAGTGGGCAGCACCAAAGCCCTGGTGCCCCGGAACTCGCAGTTTAAGCCTCACACGGAGGAGGATCTGGTCTACCTGGAGCCCAGCCCGGACTTCTGCGACCACGACCCGCGGACCCCCGGGATGCTGGGCACGGTGGGGCGCCAGTGCAACAGGACATCGAAAGCCATCGACGGCTGCGAGCTCATGTGCTGCGGCCGCGGCTTCCAGACGCAGGAGGTGGAGGTGGTGGATCGCTGCAGCTGCAAGTTCCACTGGTGCTGCTACGTCAAATGCAGACAGTGTCGCAAAATGGTGGAGATGCACACGTGCCGGTGATGAACACTGCGGGCGGACACACCTCATCCTGGAAGGGGACGCACCCCCTCGAGCTTGAGCTTCGTACGAGGTCAAAGGTCATCCCATATGTTTGAATACGGTTTTTCATCGAGTAGGGAGCCACTTCCTGTCTTCTTCTTTTTTTTTGTATTGTTTAACTTATTTGTCGTGAAGATTGAGGATGAAGAGAGTGGATGGACCTGGGTTAGGGAGTGGAGGGCGAGGAGGGCTGTGTCCACTCCAGCCCTGCCGCTGCCGCTGCTGCTGCCGCTGCCGCTGCCGCTGCTGCTGCTGCTGCTTTCTCGACTTAAACAGTCGGACGCGTCTCAAGAAGAGACAAAGATTGAGGCATCGGGACTTCCTTTTAGCGCGCTGACGATACGATGCTGCTTCACTAACATGCATGAAAATTCACTGGGTGCTAAACGCACACACAGAACGGCCCCACTACTGTATGTTCGCCCGCCGCCAGTGACGAGAGTCAATACACGGATTGAAGGATTTGTATTGTGATTTCGCTCAATATGAATGACGTCTGAATCGGGCATCGGTCTGCACTGAGCTGCGGAGTCTGACATGTTGTTAAACCAGGGTTTGTTCAGAGCACAGGTGTTTGGCAGGACGAGCGTTTGGCAGGTCTGCTAGCGTTTAGCTTCCTAGCTTCCCCTAGCAAGTCGTCCCTCCGGTCTATCCTTTATCTCGGTGTGCAATGCTTCATTTTGTCTTCAATGTTGCTATGATCTCCGTGTTGAACTGCACCAGGATGACGTCCTCAAGTTAAGTTCAGCGCTCGATTGGAGATCCCAATCGACTTAAAATTAAGCCGTACTTCATGTTTGTGGTCTGGAAAGGAGATCGAAAAACCCGCCATCTTGAAAACCCCGTCTGCGTTAAAAACATGCATGTTGACCGAAGCACTTTCTCTCCAAGCGCACATCGAGGCGGCGCCGTCCACTGGCATCTTCGTCCAGCCGTCACGCAAACACACTCATGCCACTGTCAGGACTGTCGCACCGCCCTCCTTCCTGTAACGACCGTCGAGACAAACTGTAGATCTGTACAAACGTATACACTGAAGAAGACTATACTGCCTATGAATGTCTTTAAATATGAATATATGCTGTTTGAAAAGCCTCCTTCTACTGTGTTTATGTGTCGCTCTTCGCACAGCCACCGTTGACCTTGAAAAAGAGGTCAACACAAAATAGGCTTCATTCTGAATGTCACACGACCAAACCCGGAAAACATTATAAATAACTTTTGCCAACGTCGCTAGCTCTATCTTGATCTCAGAAAGATAAATATTTTGGCATGAACTGCAGTCAAAAACATATTTAAAGCAAGATAATCCCGGCAGGGATTTGGGTTTTCTTATGTGACAGGGAAATAGGGTAACTCTGCAGTTAGTTTACACCACTTATCCAGAAATGAAACCAAATAAGAACCTGGGTATGAAAACCCACCGTCGTCTGTAGCAGACATTTTCTGTCCATGGATGTCATGTAGGTAAAAAGAGGGGATACCTGTACTTTCACCTGGAATGATTACACGTTCACAACTTGACCAAGTGTCTAAACTTCTGGAGTATGGAGTTGAAGAGCTTCTTCAATGTCATGATTACGAAGTGCAAACAGAACCTGGGGCTCTGGAGAAGCAAGTAAAATCTCAGCAGCAGACGATAGAGGAGCTAAGGATGATGACATCAACAGGTATGTATTGTTATTTAAAACATGCTTACTTACTTGGATTGTTTAGTTTTGTCTTACACTGATTTTATGTCACAAATTATGTTTATTTTGGGTTTTAACAAAACATAATTAAAAAGAAAAAAGAAAGGAAAAGGGTAAGATTTATTACCTGTCGGACACAAAATTCTCAAGAACAAGTTTGGCCTAAATTCACCTAACAATCCAGATCTCTATTAATTTTAATACATCAGACCATGTGTGCTCTTTAATAAACTATATAGTATCCATCTACCTGACAAGGTTTAATCACAGGTAATGATTATTTTCTTTTCTTTAGGTTTAGTTTCTGCCATCTGTGGACATGTTGGCATTGAACCTGCAACAAAAAGGAAATCTCGCGCTGGTTCTGTCTCTTCCACAACAGCAGCAACATCCAGAGAGTCGGCAGATTTTTCATAGATTTTTTTTTTAAACAGTATTCTGCCCAATTTGTGACGAATCAGCTTCTATGTGACCTCCCCGGCTGAAGTGTCCTTCAACTGAAAAATCTCTAAACTTCGGAAAATGTTGTCGGAACATGATCTGGAGCTTGTAATCCATGTGTTTGTTTCTTCTCGTCTGGACTATTGTAACAGTTTGTCTTCATGTCTAAACAAGAAGGATCTGTCTCGCCTGCAGTTGATTCAGAACTCTGCAGCGAGAATTCTGAGCCGCTCTAGTAGAAGAACTCACATTTCTCCGATCCTTAAAACTGTTCACTGGCTGCCAGTTTCTTTCAGGATCAACTTTAAAATTCTGGTTCTTACTTTCAGATCTATTCATGGTCAGACCTTCCATCAGTGATCTGATCCAGCCTTACACCCCAGCTCGGGCCCTGAGGTCTGTGGATCAGAATCTACTGATGGTTCCTGAACACGGTTCAGGACCAGAGGAGAGAAATCCTTCCAGACTGTTGCTTCTAAGCTTTGGAACCATCTCTGTGTTTGATGATCTACTGACTCCTTCAAGAAACATCTTAAGACATTTTTATTCGTTCAGGCTTATCCTTGATTTTATGAGACTCCTGTGTTTGTCTCTGTGTTATCTTGACCTTTTAAGTATATATTTTATTGAGTATTTTTTGATTGTTTAAGCGCTTTGTGACCCTGGTCTTGAAAAGCGCTCTATAAATACTAATAACTTCCTGTTACTGTTTAGAGATTAGAAGTCAGTTGCCTCCATCTTGCCGCTTACAGGTTGAAATATTTTCACAATACAAAATATAACATTATATTTTGTAATTTAGTGACAGTAAAATTTCTGATTAAACCCTATAATGTGGATATTGTGAATGTTTTTGCTGTGTATTCTTTTTTTGCATTTTTTTTGTTAATGATGATTTTTCAAATAAAACAAATATGAGGGGAAAACATAAACCTTTACCAAAACAAAAAAAAAGTTTATTTCAATACATATAAGGATTAATCAATACTTTGACTTGTAAAGGATAAAGTAGATCTGATTCTCTGGTGACTTGGATCAACATAAATACGCTGTAGACGCACAATATGCGATAAACGTGGCAACAAAATGCAATCGGTAGCATTTTCTGGGAGCAAATGGATGTTCACTAAGAACACGGAGATGCAGGCTTTGTGGGAACCTGGACGATCTGACAACAGAAGCGCCTCATTGGCTGTGGCCAGAGGAAAGTCCAGAGGCAGGAACACTGGGATAGACGGAGATTAGGGGCAAAATGCAGACCACATGGCTCGAGCTTTTGGCCTTATCAATATCATACTTCCCCCCCAGCTGGTGCAATATCTTTGAATTGCTTCTCTGTGGAAAAATAAAGTGCAACCAGTGGGATCTGTTCTTCATGGAGTCACCTGGATGAAGAGTCGTCAGTCATGGATGTTCAGTCAGAAGTGAAACGATACTTGTGGTTTGATGCTGTTGAGTCTGATGCAAGAGGAAGCTGGTGGTTTGTGTCTCTGTGTGTGTCTGTGTGTCTGTCTGTCTTTCTGTGTGTGTGTGTGTCTGTCTGTGTGTCTCTGTGTGTGTGTGTGTGTGTCTGTCTTTCTGTGTGTGTCTGTGTGTGTGTGTCTGTCTGTCTGTGTGTCTCTGTGTGTGTCTGTCTGTCTGTGTGTCTCTGTGTGTGTGTGTCTGTCTGTGTGTCTCTGTGTCTGTCTGTCTGTCTGTCTGTCTCTGTGTGTGTCTGTCTGTCTGTCTGTCGTTCTGTGTGTGTGTCTGTCTTTCTGTGTGTGTGTGTGTCTGTCTGTGTGTCTCTGTGTGTGTCTGTCTGTCTGTGTGTCTCTGTGTGTGTGTGTCTGTCTGTCTCTGTGTGTGTTTGTCTGTCTCTGTGTGTGTGTCTGTCTGTGTGTCTCTGTGTATGTGTGTCTGTCTGTGTGTCTCACTGTGTGTTTCTGTCTGTCTGTCTGTCTGTCTCTATGAGTCTGTGTGTGTGTGTGTGTGTGTGTGTCTGTCTGTCAGTGTCTCTGTCTTTGTGTGTGTCACTATCTGTATGTATGTCTCTCTGCCTGTCTTTCTGTCTCTCTGTCTCTTTGTGTGTGTGAGTCTTTCTGTGTGGGTGCCTATCTGTCTGTGTGTATTTGTGTGTCTGTCTGTCTGACTGTCTGTCTCTGTGTGTGTCTTTTTGACTATGTGCCTGCCTGTCTGGTATGTTTGTTTGTGTGTGTCTGTGTATCTTTGTGCGTGCGTGTGGGCCATTAGAAATGTGTCACAGCATCGCTCAAACTGTAGAGTGGTTGGCTTGTGGCTAAGAAGTTGTGGGTTCAATCGCACATCCAGATTGTGTCATCTCTGAGACACTTAACCCCTACAAGTAACAACAATTCACCATTTGCAACCCCAAAGATAATTCGAGGGTTAAATAAATGAATCAAGAGCTTGCGAGTCACACCGAGCGTCCACGGCTCGGGTCCATGTGTGTGTGAAGGGTTAAAGGAACAGGTTGGCGGAATCTTAATACCTCTCGCTCAAACCCGTAGTAGTCCGCTGGCTTTGACCCTGAGCCCATCCCTCCAAGGCTCCTCACAAACTCCCAGATCTTCAGCATATTTCTCATATTAAAAGAAAACAAGTTGCACAAATGGGACAGATGGTTCTTGTTTTCAATGATACTTGTCCCCCCCGCCCCCCATCCCCTCTCTATCACCCTGTGGCTCTCCTAAGGTGTCTTCTTGTGCTTTTCTTTCCTCCTATACCCAAAGTGGCCGCCTGTACCTTTTTCCAAAGTGAACGGTTGTTTGTCTTTGTGTGCCCTGCGATAGTCTGGCGTCCTGTTCAGGGTGTCCCCTGGTCCTCGCCTGAAGAAGCTGGGATAGGCCCCTGTGACCCCCATTGGGGAATAAGCGGCAAAAAATGGATGGATGGATGGATGGACTTCCAAACTTAAAATTTGAAAAGCTAGTTTTAGCACGCAGACTTTAAACTAGTCCACAAACATGGACTTGACAGGTGTCAATCTTCTGTGAAAGGTCCATTAGCTTATTTGAGTAACTAGAGAGCAAAAATACTTCGACAAAACAAAGAGACACAAACAGCGAGTTCTGTGTGAAACCAGGAGATGGTACCCTTTTCATGTGGGTGGCAGAGTCGCAGTTGCTGAGTCTATCCCGGCGCCTGTTGCTCTGGCAGCAGCTGCAGCTCATCATGCAATCGCCACCTCGGCAGCAGAGCTTAAAGCCGCCTCTCCTGCAGCAACAGGCGCCAGATTACTTTTTGTTGCTTTATCCAGTGTGTGTATTTTTTCTAATCAATTCTTTTCTCTTTGTTCTTGTTCTTGTTCTTTTTTCAGCCTCCTCGTGTTCCTTCTCCGCCCGACTTGTGGTGTGCTTTGAGGTTCCTTTGGACAGTGATATGGACACTTGAGACTTTTTTTTTAAACTATTGTGATAAAACATTTTTGGATTTATTCCGTTTCTGTCTGTTGTTTCGATTGTTGCACTTGGGTCCAGCTCTAGTCTCACAGAGAGACGTCAAACTCCTTGACAGTTAAGGGAAAGGAAGGATATCTAGAAAATATGACACCACACAGGCTTTGATGGGTACAGATGAGATGAACAGTGTTTTGAACCCTTAAGGATTAAACATGTGTTTGTAGTTGTGTGTCAGAGTCAACACACTGAGACACAGTTTTACCGAGAGCAGAGGCTTAGTTCAGAAAAGGTGGAAAAAGTGTTAAAGTGGAAAACAGGTTGAGTTGACTGAGGTCCACAAAATGCGAGCAGGAGATGTGACAGGTTCGAGACAATCACGCTTTCCGATGTGCAGGCTAAAAAAATCAAAACTTTGCAGACAAGTTGTCTTGTGTTAGACCCTGGATTTGGGATTTTCACCAACATACTTCCTTAATATGGTGCAACAGCCCCAAATACTGCTCAACCATTGAGTGAGTTTCAACAAGAAAACTTTATGAAGCGCCAGCATGACCATGATCTTAAAATAAAGTGATTTGTTTCACTCAAATATGTACAATATCCAAGTGAGCTCTCTGAGAAAGGAATGTTTTCACTTGTCATCCAAAATGAAAGAGGCAATTTCTGAGGCCATTTTTAATCAAGTACTCTCCTCCTGATCCTAGCATTGACGGATGAGATGAGGACGTATCAGGGAAGAGAGTGAAAGTGACAGGACACATGGTGGATCACAATAATGATGGGGGTCTTCATCCAGGTTAGGATCAGCGTGAGATAAACACAAGAAAGCCAAGTGTCTGTCTTCGTGGGGATTTTAACTGCGTTCCCTTCATACCTGGATACTTTACACAGGTACGGCTGAGGAGGTGTGTGTTTACATTTGTGCTACTTGTGTCTATGAGCCAAAGGCAACGTTCCGTGTCAAAACAATCCTTGCAGTGACCAGTGTCGGCGTCAAACACGCGGGAGGTTTAGACATGAAGCGGAGAACCGAACAGTGGGGCCTCAACTATGAGAGACAAATAATAAATAACAATATTATATAATACAATAAGTCTATAAAATCCCATTGTCTGTTTTTTTTAGTAATAATTATTTGTTTATTACGGTGGAAAATCAGTATTTGTTTAATAACAAAAGTTAATCTCAATACTTTTCTATATACCCTTTGTTGGCCATAATAGCTCAAATTTTCTGTAAGTTTGCTCTAAAGCAGTGATGTTTTGGGGCTGTCATCGGGCAAGAGACTTTCAACTCCTTCCAAAGGTTTCTTACCAAGCCAGTCCTTCGTTGCCCGGGCGGTGTTTTCGAGATCATTGTCATGCCGAAAAAACCCAGCCATGATTCATCTTCAATGATGTTGCAATAGAAGGACGTCTCCACTCAGAATCACCCATTAATTCCTTCATTTACAAGGATCAGTTGTCCAGAAGAACAGCCCCAAAGCATGATGTTCCAACCCCATGGTGTTCTTGGGATGCATCTCAGTATTCTTTCCACTCCAAACCCACCAAGTTGAGTTGTTACCAAAAAGTTATATTTTGATTTCATCTGACATTCTCCCAATCCTCTTCTGGATCATCCAAATGCTCTCTAGCAAACTTCAGACGGGCCTGGACACGTACTGGCTTAAGCAGGACTTAAATCCCTGGCAACGTAGTGGGTTACTCATGGTAGCCTTTGTTATTTTGGTCCCGGCTCTCAGCAGGTCATTCCCTGGGTCCCCCCAGTGTGGTTCCTGGTTTTGGCTCACGGTTCTTGTGATCATTTTTGACCCCATAGAGTGAGCCCCGGATCAAGGTAGATTATCGGTTGTCTCGTATGTCTTCCATTTTTAACAATTGCTCCCAGAATTTATTGGGGGGTCTGAGCATGGCCCGGGGGGCAGCCTCTCTAGATAGTTTAGACAGGTCTATATCACCAGATGACATTTTCAAAGCTCTCAATAAGATGCTCACCAATAAATCTCCAGGCACAGATGGGTTCCCATTTGAGTTCTACAGACACTCTTGGCCGACTATCTCCAATCTATTTATTCAAGTATAACATAACAATACTGCCAAGATAACACTACATTTAAAACCTGATAAAGAATACTCTAATCCAGCTTCATTCCCCTTTCACTGATCAATACAGACACAAAATATTCAGTAAGGTGTCAATGCATTTAACAACTATACCAATAGTTGGAGAAAAGAACATCTTCATATTATATATATATATTTTGGGAAAATTAAATACTATCCATTGCCAAATTAATTGCAAATTATAACCAAAATATACCTAATACTAAAACAGGTGGACACCTCCACGTCCATGAGCCCTGATACTCCATTATCAGAGAGTATCATATCATATATAATGTCCTCTAGCTATCCTGGACCGGTTGGTACTCCAGCTCCCCTCTCCTGGCACCCACCGGTGGTGACTCCCCCCATGTTCCCATCCCCTCCCATCGTCCTGCTGCTCCTTGTCTCTGGTTTTTGTCGGGTCATCCAGTGGTTTTTCTGCCCGCTAGGCCCGGGATTGTGGCAGCTGAAGGGTTCTTCGCGCCTGAATCCTACCATGCTGGGCCTCTGCCCTCTGGCTTGGTTGGGGGTGGCAAAGGTTCTCGGTGAGTGCCCCTTTTGGACAGTGGATACCTCACCACACAATACTATCATACCCTGTGATTGCATGAAGTTATTACTCAACAGTACTTCCCTGTTAGTAAGGAATTGTGTTTATAGGACTCCAGTTGATTGTATGCACCTTGTTCACTACGTTTGTTTGTGTATCTTTATGTGCTCAACCTGCAGTATTCCCTTCTGCAAACAGATTTAACTCGGGGTACAAATAAAGAAACCTTGAACCTCGAGAGCTAGTCTTCTTTGAAAACCACAGCAGCAGGACAGGTCGGACCAGGAAAGAGTTCGCCTCTGCACACGTGCGGCAGAACATGAGCAAATAGAGCAGCTGCTGATAGGATCGTCCCACAGGACCAAACATTTAGAGCTTTAGTCAAGTTTGATGGAGACCAATGGACCAGGTGGTGCCGCTCAATGTGTGTGTGTGTGTCTGTGTGTGTGTGTGTGTGTGTGTACGCTACCCTCAGCCCAGCCTCTGGGATAATTAATGGCTACCAGTGTCACTTCAGACAGATGATACTCAGGTGTGTGTGTGTGTGTGTGTGTGTGAGGCGGCTCGACGACTGCGGTGGGTCAGCGTCATTGAACCTGTGAGATCACCTACATTCAAGACATCTGGTGAGTGAAAGTGTCTCTTCACACGTCGCTGAACGACTATTAGAGATCCTAAAAACTGTAGATTACGTATCACTGACTCGTGTCTCAGTGAGTGATGATGGATGGATAGTAAACTGAGCGTCAAACCAATGCTCTTAAACTCATTGCAGAGCGTTTTCAATGACTGACCTGATGGTTCTTTGTCATGTCTCCTTGACACTGATTCCTACTTAATCAAACTACTTAAAAATCAAGTGGTGATCAAACATTGACCAATCACAGGCCTGCTTACTCAGAGGGTATGGACAAGGACTGGCAGGGGAGGCAGGATTGTACTCCTGAGTGGATCAGAACCGTTGTCAAGTAACGATTTTTCCCCCTTTTGTCAAATGCATGAAGTGGGTTTCTTTTAATAAAAGAAATAAATGATGATATCAAACTGTATTGTATGGTATATATTCTTGTCAAATTCCAAATTACCTAATCTTGGTTCGACCCAAGTGGCTGACCTTCGACTTGAATGTAAGGGACAGTGGTGGTGATGTAAGTCTGCAGAACTCTCAGTCCACCTGACTGATGATACATCAGGCAGTGAACAAATCGAGTATACGTCGCCCTCTGCTGGGTGAAATCCATCACAGCTCAAAGAACGTAAGTAAGTAACATTTGTTCAGAAGCACACATTTAGTTCTGATCTTCAATAAAGGAAAATCTGTTTTTAAAAAAAACTTAAAATCTGGTGCTTTAATCAATCCTATTCATGTTGTCTTTCAAAATAAGAGAATAAAATTTGCTGAAGCTTAAAATGACTTGTTAACTTTTCTAGACAAAAAGATCTGTATGACCTTTGTTTCTTATTCGTTACTCTATAGCTCAGCTGTCAGCATGGTTTCACTTCTGACCATCTTATTTATGTCTTTACTTCTCTACAGACAAAAGGTGAACTTGCTGATCTACAGGTGTGAAGCCCATCAGCAAGATTTACTTTCTACATCTTCTTCTGCCCTTGTGCGAGTCATGTCATCACACCAGAGGTGATGAGATCAAGCGTATGATGGATGAATCAAATAAATATTAAATACAACCTGACCCTGCATTATACGTTTGACATCAGCACGCCGGGAAAGATGACTCGCAAACGTGGTAAAGGTAATTAAGATCCTTGTTTTTTTGGAACTCCTGTGTTGTTCTCAGTATTATCTTGATCTTTAAAGTATATACTTTTTTGAGTATTGTTTTGATTGTTTAAGCGCTTTGTGACCCTGGTCTGGAAAAGTGCTATATAAATACAAATTACTTACTTAAGATATAAGTTTAAAAAAATGTTAGAATGCATATAGAAAGAACAAATACTTTTAGACAAAGCATGAGCATCTCCTTTAAAATCGTCTCTATAGTGAAGATACAGGCCAGGAGGGGGCGCTGCAGCTGTAATTTTGAGTGGAAGCAGCAGTGACAACAGCGTCCTCCACTCCCCAGAACATTCAAACGTGTTGGTCCCTGACATCGCATGGAGAACTCGCCTCTTGTTCTGCTAACACTATGGGGGCCTTTAGCTCTCTGTGCCACTCCAAAGACTAGTCCACACGGGCCCTCGCAGAACTGGATGTGAGATGTGTGTACTAGCCCTGTGGAGTTTAGGACAAATACTATACTAATACTGTCTTTTAGTGGTAGAGAGCGTGACTGTGTTGAATATCTCTAGGGAAAGGAGGGGATGTTGGCAAATGAAAAATGCACCGATGGTTGTGTTTATGATGCTGGGATTGAAAGGAGGGCAAATGCTCATGAAACCACACGGATTGGGTGATTAAAAATTAAAATGTTTGATTCCATCACAACCATTTCAAATGTATCCGTTGCATTCTTGGAGCGGATTTTTGTTATTGTTCTGGAGTTTATTGAAGTCTGGATTTGAGTCATTGTAAATTCCAGGTAAAGCTTCCTTTTATTGCAAAGAATGATGGGAAGCTTGGCGGCTGCCGTCGTTCTTGGCCGCCCTGTGGAGGACAAGTGCTCGACTAGCATTAGCAGAGTAAGGGAAGGACGGGTGTGTGTTCGGTGAGTGTGTGTTCGGTTTGTGTTTGTGTGTGTGTAGAAAAGCAGGGACATCTCATAGCAAAACCCATTTGGGCTTCTTTTTGAGCTAACGGGGCTCCAATGTAGCCAGTTTATCATAAAAAAGCCTCAAGTAATTTATATTTATATAGCGCTTTTCTAGACCTGGGTCACAAAGCGCTTAAACAATCACAACAATAAAAATAAATAAAAATATTCAAAAAAGATCAAGATAACACCAATAAAAACACAGGAGTCCCAGAAAGTCTGGAAAAAGCACAAAAAAAGAATGTCTTCAGATGTTTCTTGAAGGAGTCAGTAGATCATCAAACACAGAGGAAGATCGTTCCAAAGCTTAGGAGCAACAGTCTGGAAGGATTTCTCTCCTCTGGTCCTGAACCGTGTTCAGGAACCATCAGTAGATTCTGATCCACTGATAATTCACTGGACTCAAATATAACAGATCTTTCATGGCAAGTATTCTATGACCTTGATCAAGTGTCTTGACTTTAGTACAGTCCATGTCTGTTGAAAATTAGGCCATAAAATTGCAGCCACTTCAACACATAAGTTGCAAAACCCAATAACTCTAGTGTTGAAGAAGTCAGTAAGTAATTTTTATTTATATAGCGCTTTTCCAGACCAGGGTCACAAAGCGCTTAAACAATCAAAACAATACTCAATAAAGTATATACTTTAAAGGTCAAGATAATACTGAGAACACAACAGGAGTTCCAGAAAATCAAGTCACTCACAGTATAGTGAACAATGTCAATCTGTATAACCTATTGCTTGATTCACAAACTTTAATGTCTTTAGTAACAAGTACAAACAGAATCTTCAGAAAAATGTCTGTTACAAAACACTAGATTTTGTAAGACATGTTGCCGTATAATCATTTGTTTGTGAGAGTAAAAAGCATTTCCGTTGATCGTCTTCAGACATGTTTCAACAAGCAGGCTCGGCAGTATCATATCACAAGTCTCCTTTATTTTCAGACAATCGTAGCACAAAATCTGCTAAAGTCTGACTTGTAAGTCTTGCAACTCATATAACAGCCACTAGATGGCGCGATCACAGTCAAGTGAGTAATGGTTGTTTCTAATCATACGCGTAATGACAGAACAGTAGCCCTGAAGAATAATAAAGAAATGTTCAAGAGAAAACCACCACAAAGTAAAATGAAAGTAAATTAAATTAAATCTTTTATTCAGGTTTCTACAAATCTAAACGTTTTCGTTCTTGCTCACGATATCTTAAAGATCATCAACTATATTCTGTTGAATGATACTGGTTTCTGTGGCGCAGGGTAAATATAAATGGCTGAGACTCAGAAGATCTAATATAATCTTTCATATATATTATATAAGAAATCATTTCATTAAATTGTTTAAATAAATGATGTAATGCTTTTTAAATAAATAAATATAGGATGAAGAAATGTGTGTGTGAGCTCATATTATATTTTTATTTAATACAGCTAAATATATGTACTAAACTGTTCAGATGTTAAATATTTGCCCAACTTTATACGTTTTCATCCATGTTTTCTCTCATAGAAAAGTTTTAACCGATGTTTATCGTCAGTCAATTACAAGCCTGCCACCTAGTGGCTGTTATATGAGTTGTAAGACTTAAAAGTCAGATTTTTTGCAAATTTTGTTCTACGATTGTCTGAAAATAAAACGAGACTTGTAAGTGGCGGATCTGTGTAGTTGCAAGACTTGTAATACTTGTAATTGCTGATCCACATGTAAAATTTAGTTTCACATGCAGAATTTTAAGTTTTACCCGTTTTTTTGTTTTGTAAAAATAAAATGATATATTTACAAATAAAAATGTTTTTTTACACAAGTTACAAATATGACTTCTACATTTGTGGATATCACAATACACACGCAACCATTGAATATTTACAGATCACACTTTCACAAGTTACAAATATACTTTGTACCGGTCGATCACATGTAAAAAACAACAAAAATACTTGTTTGCTCGTCTTTTATTAAACTTATCACTATGAAGGTAAACAATATCACATTTGAGGATTGATTTAGTATCATTCGTAATGTGAAATGTCAACTTCAAACAAGGAACTATATAGTATTACTCTCTAGACAATTGAATCACGTCAACTTGGTTTTTGATGAAGCCACTTGGATAAGGAGCGTAAACATCTTCACAGACCAAAAAAAGGTCAATTTGCCTAAAGATGCCTTTGACCTGGACAAATGAGAATTTGCAGACTCAGATTTCATCATATTACACTGTGACTGAATGGTACAGAATATAATAGGATCAAATCCTTATTGAATCTAATGGTTTGTTTTTAAAGTGTATTGTTACTGTTTCGTACCCCATGTATCTAGATACGTATCGAATCGTGTCATACTGGAGGGATGCACACCCCTAATGTTGGCTCAATTTTACCTACTCTGAAATCTATGTGTTCTAATACAAGACACGTGCACATTTATATATATTGCCTTGTAATAGTTCCTGTGGTAACATTTTAAGAATCAACTTTAACTTTATTTATTCAGTGAACTGCTGCTCACTTAAGCGTTGGCCTATTATTATTATTATTATTATCTACATTAAGAACTTGAGTTTCTCTAAAGCCACAGCAACTGCTGGAAAGGTGCACTTCAAGATGTGAGACCCCAGTTAGACCAACAACTGAAGACCTTAAAGATGTGTGGACGGTGTGATTTGAAAGCAAACAACCATAGGAAAGTATACAGATGATAATAATCTGCATAGTCCAGGGGGGGTAACAATTATTGTCATCGTTAGTTCTATATATTGACCTGTAATAATGAAATAAGTGCAGGACGGTAAAAAATGTATGGACTAGTCAGAGGAGCCTGAACAGAATGCAGAAAAATCATCCAACAAAATCTACATCTGTGACAGCCAGTGACTTCATAGTAGACCTATGAGAGTTAAAAGGGTGACTATTGCGTGAGAAACTTCAGTTCCATGAGTATAAACTACAATATTTAAGAGCTTCAAGTTCAAGAGAGGAAGAAGGCAATGAAACAGCAGCAAGAGTGTGTTTTGTGCGACAATAAAAATACACAAAATTCACATTTAAACATGTTATCAGCCACCTCTGCCATGGAAACAATCAGTTGGTGGCAAATACTCTCTGACTGTACTTTCAATACTGAGTACAGGAGCACCTCAGGGGACAGTACTGGCCCCTCTCATCTTCACCATCTACACTTCAGACTTTTGAGCTGAGTCTCGTCCAGAAGTTGCTGACGAGTACAGTTGCAGCTGAACACCTCAAAGACCAAGGAGCTGGTCTTAGACTTTGGGAGGTCCAGGACAAACATACATCATAGATATTACTAAAACATTTGAATAAACTACTTCAAAACTAAGAATAAGTATTTGTTGGTTCCTAGTACCGGGATTTATGTCGCACGTCACATCCTGACGGCTATGGAGTAAGATTACTGCCACTGTTTTGAGCGAGTACGTCTTGGTTGTTGTACACTCAAAATCACTCTGCTGCATGCTCAACCAGTCATACACGTGCGTTCAACATGTCATACACGTGCGCTCTAGCTGTCATACACGCGCTCAACTTCACTGCTGCTTACCCAACATTCGTCTGCTCACAACACCAGTCTCACGCGCTGCTGCTTGAAGCCTTTTAAACATCATTCGAACATCGTTACCATGGGAGTGAACGGAGTTGTCGGAACGCTTAATAAAGTTTGACTTTATCTGACTGTTTTGTTGACATTCCCTTTAGCACAGCTTTATCTAGTGGATGCATAACGTAATCCCAGTCAAACGTATCTTTTATTCTTTACCCCTTATAATCCGGTGCAAATTATTTATGAAAAAACTTCTAAAATAGGCCATTCATTGAAGGTGCGCCTTATTTTACGGTGCGCCTAATAGTGCGGAAAATGCGGTACTTAACATACTCATACAGTCATTTGTACGCTGGGCATTGAGGAGTATAAACTACCCCAAAAGTATCTGGTTTTCCCTCAGAATGTCCTCATTTGTAAATATTATCTGTGTTCGGGCATCTTGTCAGTGACCGCGTGCATCTGCAGGATGTTTATAGAGGAATTCCTTCCTTCTCTCACCTATTGAGCGTCTTTATTGCTGCTTCGGAACTCGCTCTGTAAACACAAACACAGAGGCACAAAAGAGCGAAAGTGACAGAACGACTAACAAACGTGCGGCGAACACATACAGGCTTCTGCTGCACTTCCTTTTCGCTGAGACGTGGCTGGGAAGAGCGTCGCAGCAGCTCACCTTGTTTAGGGAATTTATGGAGTAGGCAGAGGAGACAGAGCTTCAGTGATGAGATGAAGGCAACATCAAGACTCGTTTTTACTTCTGTTCCAACTTTCATTTTTTTTATCCGTTACAATTAAAATAATTTAGTGTAGTTATTTAAGGTTGCACTCTTTGTGTGTAGCTGTGTGCGTCTTAGTTGGGCACAATTGTATAACCTTTAATGCGTGTCTCAAGTTGTTGTCTTTAGCTTGTGTGTACTTCTCTATTAGCAGTTATGTGTGTGTGTTTGTGTGAGTGCATGGTCATGAATTTACTTTAATTTTAGTTTTTATTTTACTTTTCTTGTACGCACGTCTTATTTTCTGCATACATGCATGAAAATGTGAGTTTGTGTGCGTCTGTGGTGTATGCATGTGTGTGTGTGTGTACTTGTGTAAGACAGTGTGCATGCGTTTGCCTCTGTATGTTTGTCTGCACGTGTGTGCCTGCATGCCTTTCTTTGTGTTTTTGTACGTGCATGCCTGTGTGTACCTAGGCATGTAAGTTTGTGTGGTTGCCTGTGCATGTGTTTATTGTTGTGTGTGTACTTGTGCATGTACGTTTGCATGAGTGTGTGTGCCTGGGTTTGTCTGCATGTGTGTGTTCTATGTCTATATGTTTGATCTGTGTCGGTGTGTGTGTCATTCTAAATTTGTGTGTTTTTTTGCATGTGTGTGTATGTGTTTATTTCTGTGTGTGTACTTGTGCATGTATGTGTGCCTGTACGTTTGCATGAGTGTGTGTGCCTGGGTTTGTCTGCATGTGTGTGTTCTATGTCTATATGCATGTCTGTGTCGGTGTGTGTGTATGTCATTCTAAATTTGTGTGTTTTTTTTGTTTTTTTGCATGTGTGCGTGTGTTTATTTCTGTGTGTGTACTTGTGCATGCATGTGTGCCTGTACGTTTGCATGAGTGTGTGTGCCTGGGTTTGTCTGCATGTGTGTGTTCTATGTCTATATGCGTGTCTGTGTCGGTGTGTGTGTCATTCTAAATTTGTGTGTTTTTTTTGGGGTTTTTTTGCATGTGTGTGTATGTGTTTATTTCTGTGTGTGTACTTGTGCATGTATGTGTGCCTGTACGTTTGCATGAGTGTGTGTGCCTGGGTTTGTCTGCATGTGTGTGTTCTATGTCTATATGCATGTCTGTGTCGATTTGTTTGTATGTCATTCTAAATGTGTGTGTTTTTTTTGGTTTTTTTTGCATGTGGGTTCATTTCTGTTTGTGTACTTGTGCATGTATGTGTGCCTGTACGTTTGCATGAGTGTGTGTGCCTGGGTTTGTCTGCATGTGTGTGTTCTATGTCTATATGCATGTCTGTGTCGGTGTGTGTGTGTGTCATTCTAAATTTGTGTGTTTTCTTTTTTTTTTTTGCATGTCTGTGTGTGTGTTTGCATGTGTGTGTGTCGGGGTAGGGGGTGCATCGGTGCGTGTCAGACAGCAAGAGTGCTGCAGTTATCTAGGAATCCGAGTCAAAGCAACTTGGCAAACAGAAGCAGAGAGAGAGAGAGAGAGAGAGAGAAAGAGAGAGAGAGAGGAGGAGGCGGCTAGAGGAACAGAGGGAGAACAGAAAGATGACATTAGTGTAGATAGAACACAACAAAAGGGAGAAACATCAGGAGTCAGAGAAGAGCTCAGAGGGATGACGAGATAAATCGCAGAAGGCTTCATCCAAGTTTGAAACAACCTTCTCCATGATGTGTCGTAGCTCCTCCAGGATGATGCTCCTGCTGACCCTGATCCTGATCCTCTCCTCCCAGGCGTCTCCAGACTGCACTCACCCTCCCTGCAGGGACAAGCTGGTGGCGTCCCGGGTCCCGGCTGGCAGAGGATCCGGGTCCGGCGGCGGGAGCTGCGACGGGACCGCTGGAAGAAACAACTGTAGGAGTGGAGCGTCGACTATTGCTGTGGCCGACGAGCCTCAGAAGCAGAGCCTCCAGAACGACTTCCCTCAGATCCAGCCCAAGGTGAGACCAGAGTCACGTCGATTTGACAACTCAAACTTTAAATTTACTTATAAATATAAGTTATTTGTTCAGAATATTTTTCTATTTTTTGTGAATATTTTCAGAGTTGTTTTTTAATCAATGCTTTATAAATATTAAATTGCATATTTTTCTTAGTTTTTTTTTAAACCGTTGTTTTTTCCCCTTTGGCTGACGGTCCCTTAAAACAATCGGTAAATAAAGTGGCCACTGAGGAAATTCGTATGGTTCAGGGTTAGACCGACTGGACCAGATTTTTGGTTTTGGTCTCTGGACATTATTGTAATTTAAAAAATGTCAAAAAAGTCAACTTCAAATTGGAAGTCCTGCAAAAACTTAGCAAATATTTAAGACTTGATTTTGACGTATACATTGTGTGATAAAAGGAAAACAAACTTCTTAATTCAAGATATTAAAAGAAAAAAAAAAACCTTAACTACTAAAAAAAAAAGGAAAACGGACAATAGGATAAAAAAAATAAAAAAAAATCCATTAACACATTATCTCATATGTTTAGTTTTAAAAAATATACGTTTCATTTAACTATAGCAAGATAATAAATACAAAAATGAGATATTTCAAGAAAAAAACAAGACGTGAAATGCTTGTAAAAAGCACATTAATCTGCCAATAGGGTGAAATATTTTTCGTTATTACCACATTATGCTTAAGTGTAAAAACTGTATGCGTTTTATCAAACTATAACAAGATATTAAAGACAAAAATTAGATATTAAAGGGCAAATAAGGACCTTAACTGCTTGTAAAAAGAACATCAATCTGTAAATACTGTGAAATATATATATATTTTTTTTATTAATTCATCTAATAGAAGGGAACCCTAAACAGGACTCCAGTCTGTCACAGGACACATAGAAACACAACTATCTTTGGTCCACTTTAGACATCAGGAGGAAACCAGAGTACCCGGAGTAAACCCACTCAAGCACAGGGATTACGTCGCTCGATCTTGTGACCCTCCATGTCACCGATCCCACTCGTGGGACGACACTCTAAATGTGGCTAACAAGCATGTAATGACGGCCCACAATCAAAGGGGGGGATAAAGTCGGGTCCACATCGGTGGCATGAGCTCATGGAGCGACAGGTGTGCGAGGAAACACGTCAGCGGACAGACACGCCACGACCACGCCACGGTCTGGATCACGTCTGATGTGCCTGCAGATCGCGGGAGGAGTGAACAACCGGCTGGTCAAGCTGCAGCGCTGCATGCTGTCCCTGCAGGAGTCGGGGGGGCCCTGGGGTCCCGGCGGTCAGGAGAGCTCCTCCCTCGGGGGAGTCCTGGCTCTCATGGCGGCCGTGCTGACGGAGTGTGACCTCCACTGTCACAGTCAGGCTCTCGGGGCGATGGCCAAGAGACTGGGTACGTACGAGTCCACATTTATATCTTACCTACGCAGCACACACAGAGAAATGCACCCCCCGACCTCCCCTCCCGGGGTCCCCTCCCTCCCAGAACATCATCGGGGTCTGCTGAGTGTCGGTCATAGGTGGCTGCATTGGAATTTGAACTGTGGATGAAACAGACGTCTCTAGAGATAGACACACTTGAAAAAGTCTCAACCTTTCTTTGACTTCTTTTTTTTCCCTTTAGAAAGTTAATGTGGGAATATTAGAGTATATATATATATATATATATATATCTATATCATAAGGAGATTGGACTAATTAAACCATTCAATAATTAACAATGAATAAGTTAAACGTGTGTCATGAAATCATGCTTTTGCTCTGACATAAATCACTGTTGGCCCACAGACCTTCAGTCAGACGTGACTCTTTATGGGTCATTTTGAATTTAAAGAAAGATGATTAGACTGAATATTCTTATTAAAAGACATTGCAATGTATAGATAGAGCATTTTAAAAATAATGTATGGCTTTTTTCCCCTCAACAATTTGATTTTTTTTGTCATTCAATTAATTGTTATAGAAGTTCCAAATAATACTTATTAGAGTTATCAGACATTTATAGGCTTTCAAGCCAAATTAAATAAATGTTTTATTTATATAAAACTAATCTTATTGTATTTTTATTTTAATGTGAATTAAAAAGAACAGACACAATTATATAGAAATTGGGAAAATGCATTTTATTTAAGTATATTTTTCTTTTGATTTATTCTGACAATACTCTTATCAGTGCCATCAGGATAGTGATGGAGGAATTTAACATTTTAAATGTTGGCACTAATATAGGAGCGTTACCGTGTTGAACCTAAAAGCCAATGAATTGAAAATAATTTCATTTATAACATTTATTTTTTAATTATTGCAATGAGAATATGAAGCTTCGAAAAAGTTTTTCGAAAATTGTTTAATTCAATTATTTAAAGAAAACAAATTGAACATCTCAATATAAAAATAATTGAATTCAATAATTAAAGATAAATAATTTAATGCTTGGAAAAACAAACAACATTTCAATAAAAAATGTAAAGTTTCAAATTTCAGGTGTGGTGACGTTAACAAGGTATGCCGTCTGAAAAAATAAAGGTGTCATTTGAATGTATGTATTTGAAATACATACATTCAAATACACACATCAGTGTACATTCAGTCCATAATACAAAAATAAAGTTATTTCTATTAAAAAATATATTATTATTATTATTCTGTCAGTTATTTCACTTCAAAATAAAAAAAAAAAAACAATTTATAAATAATACTCAAAAATGGAAGACACTATGGAATGTACATGAGTTTATCTCACCATTTTAAACTCTGCCTTTTAACAAACAAACACTTGGAAAATAAGTAATTTCTAAATAAATGGAAACCGAGGCGATCGGCGAACTCTCGCGAGACTATCCGCGTCTTCCCTCTACCGAGCATCTCTGCGGTAAATCTTAACTTTTTACAAACGCCGTTAAAAGTAAAAAAAAATAAACTTCACGCTGAGATTTAACAAGCAGCAACACAGTCTTAGGTTTAAGGCTTTTCAACTTGACAGTGTTTTACAATTACTGACCAGTCACCATGAAGCGGTGTCACTGTCAGCATGAAGACACACTTGTGTTCATTCATCTTGTGGAGAAAACACGGAAGTGTGTCACTTTAATAACGACACGGAAGTGTGTCACTTTAATAACGACCAGAAACGACAACGACGGTGTGAAAGGTTCCAACCTTTTTTGTAAATATCTCAATGTATTAAATAGAATTTTCACATTAAAAAAATATGTCATCACACATCCGTGGGTCCAACAAACATGCTTAATTAAGTTTCTATTACTGAATAATAATATTTTTTTTTTTGTGTTGACAGAAAGTGTTGCAGTTGGAAGAGAAGGAGAGAAAGACCTCCTGCTGTTTCTCAAAAGTATTACACAAAACCCCACAGGTGAGTTCCACTTCTATGAACGATTAATCGCGCTTCAAAAAAAAAGAAATGCAATTATAATATCGCAAGGACTGCGATTTTATTTAATTTTATGTTAATTTCATTTTCGAGCCGTTATGTAGTCACGTGACTCACGAGCGGCACCGAGAGCAGCCGAATACAGCCGAGCAGAACAAGCGAGAGACGGAAACACAATGAATTCCATCGTTACCTTTTACAATCACACAATTCAAACTGTAAATGATAGTATATGAATGTGTTTAACAGGAACTGCAGTTAAATACAAGAGAAACTGTGCAAAAAATATGCAGTAAGAAAAGTCAGAATAATCAGTGTTTTTGCTTTTCTTTACTGGTTTGTGTGATTTATTATTGTAACTTATAATTATAAATGTTTACATCACATTTTTAGCACATCTTTGCAGGAGTTTTTAAAGTATTTGCAGAGAATATATTATGTTATTAAAGTAACTAAATGAAATGAAAGGATTTGAATGTATGCTTAATTTCCTTTAATCTTAAAAATGCCTTAATAAACGTATCATAACAATAACAAAGAAATACATTTTACTGTGCAGTGGATTATTTATTGTATTCGAGAATAAAAAAGAGGAAATTGAAAAATAATCGCATATTTAATCACAATTGCAATATTTAGGAAAATTATCGCAATTATATATTTTTTAATAATCGTTCAGCCTTACCTGGACTCACACCAAAATATGTTTTAGGTCTATATTTTGTTGTAATATTGTATTAAAAAAAAAGTATTTTATTTCATACACACTATATTGACATATAAACAATAAAGGAAGAATGATGTAAATAAATATATATGACTTGAAACAAAAAAAAAATGGAATCGTAAGTAAAATCGTCACAATATTCAAGTGTGTGGATATTTTTCTTATATATATATATATATATATATTCAGTTGTTTGTGATACAGTCGAACATGTGATCCGGTTGAACCTGATCGTTGAATAAAATTCTGCTCCGGCTCCACTAGAAAGGTCACATCCTCAGGACTGTGCTGAGATCTACAGGCTGGGCATCACAGAGAACGGCATCTACACCATCCAACCGGACCTGCACAGACCCGCTCTGGAGGTGAGTCGGACCCACCGCACTCATAAATCCCACCTGGGTCGGTTAAACCCGGGTTGGCAGGGATCACGTTGGGGTCTCTGCCTCAGGCCAAATGCGACATGGAGACGGCGGGAGGGGGCTGGACAGTGATCCAGAGCCGGCGGGACGGCTCGGTCGACTTCAACAGAACGTGGCAGGAGTACCGGGAAGGCTTTGGCAGTCCTCTCGGGGAACACTGGCTCGGGAACGCAGCTCTGAGCGCACTCACCTCCACGGGTCAGCACCAACTTCGGGTGGAGCTGGAAGACTGGCACAAACAGCAGCGGCAGGCCACGTACAGCAACTTCAAAGTGGCACCAGAGGCCCAGAGGTGAGGACCCTCACCTGAAACAATCTCTAGAGTCTTGATGAATATCCAATACTTCAGAGCTTAAACATTTAAACTGACCTAAAGTAAGTCCAGCCCCCTCTATCCAGAAGGTTGAGTGTGATTGACATGAGGACTATTTGAGTCTCTTTATGAAGAAAGAACTGAGCCAAAAGAAAAAGCTCTTGGTTTACTGGCTGATATTTTATATTTGACTTTTCTCGTCTATAGACACTAACTTTGTGACCGCAAGAACAAGAACCTTTTTTTTTTTTAAATCTTAGCGATAACATGGAGCTCAGTAACTCTGAAGATACTCGAAGAAGATCTACTTCTCTTTACGCCTCCCTTAGGGCATTTCTAACATTGATACACCTAAATATTGCGATTTTTCTTTTTTAAACAATGTATTAATATTTAACAGAACTGTAATTGTTTATTTTTTGGCTTCTTTTACTGTTTATATGTTATATTGCGTTTTTTTTTTTTTTGTCTTGCAATTAAACTTCATTACATCCTCCACAGTTAAAGGATTCATGAAATCCTGTGAGATCTTGGTTACAACTGAGGACGAGAGGATACAGTGACTCCAGCAGCTTTTAAAGCTGATGTTTGGTCATATTTTGGTTTCACAACAAATTAAAGTAGTTAAGACTTCGTCAAGAGTCATGTGGTCTGTAAATACTGTTTCTTCGGAGTCAAGTACTCGACAATACTACAAACATATTTTCGTTACTACAGTATTGCAATATACCGTATCGTTCCCCAGTATCGTGATATGTATCGTATCGCCAGATTCTTGCCAATACACATCTTACTGATGTACTTCCAATAGAAGTAAAACTTGGTGAAGAAAATCCACCTGAATCCAGATGGAACTACTGTATCCTATCAAAATAAAAGCATTGGGTTTCTGTCCCACTTTGAACTTTCCTAGCACATTTGTTTTTAACACACTTCCCCTTGGTGTTAGCTGAGCCTTAAAGAAAAAGCCTCCAGGCAGAGGAACAATCCTTCAATCTTGAATCTCCAGTCCTTCCTCCAGGTACCGACTGACGGCCCGCGAGTACTCCGGCGACGCAGGAAACGCCCTCAGCTACAGCAAACGCTACAACCACGACGGCCGATCCTTCAGCACCAACGACAGAGATCACGACCGCTACGCTGCCGGGAACTGCGGTCAGTACTACGGCGCCGGCTGGTGGTTTGACGCGTGCCTGGCGGCCAACCTGAACGGGCAGTACCACCGCGGGAGCTACAGCGGCGTGACCAACGGCATCTACTGGGGAACGTGGTACATCTTGACCGACGGACGGACTGGAGAGAGGTACTCGTTCAAGACGGTGGAGATGAAAACGAGACCTCATGGTTTTTTGGAACTCATGAAACATTAGAGATATCATGTGGTCACTTGTGTAGATGGGGTCATTAAAGTGATGAACTGAAAGTTTCTGTGTGTTACAGTATTGTGTGTACAGTAGTACAAATAAAACTCTGTTCTGTGGATTAAGTGGAACCAGGAGCGTCAAACTCTATCGCATAAGTGGTCAAACAACGAAAAATTGAGGCTCATTCTAGCTTCCGGTGTCTGGACCTTCCTTGGAGTGAGGAGCCTCCGTTTAATAAAGTCTCCTTGACACTGACCTTTGACCCTGGGCACAGGCTAGGCGAGCCTATGTTTACCATTTTTGCCTGGAAAACAACTCTGTTGTTAAGAGCTGAAGAAGTTTTTTGGGTTAGAAAAGTCTGGACCTCTTAGCCTGCTGTTAGGTGCTGCTCACCAGCATAGATGGATAAATGGGCACAAAAATAAAAGAGTGAGAAAGTCCAGTTGTTTTAAAAATATATATATTTAAATCATCTATTTATGTGTTTTTACTCCATGACCACTGGACACAGAATATGCTACATTTCCAACTTTATTTTGAAAATAAACCAATGGGCTGCTTTCTTTTTTTTGTAATAAGTCGGAGCAATCAAGCATTTAGTTGCATCAGCCAGCTGTCAATCAAAACAGCTGATTTGGTGAGAAGAAGCTGTGTTGGGGAGAAGTCAAGCCAGACCATCATCGAGGACGGATTTTTTTAATGTGGAGTATTTCATCTGATTTAAGGCCCGAAAATAAGATGCAAAGTAAAACAAAAACCTCAAGTTCATAGAAGAGCTGCAGTAAAGTTACAAGTTAAAAGTAATTTAAATCCTGCAAATACTGTTTTGTAAATTTTACTGGACGCAGTGTTTCTTTATAACTTATTTCCTGCCTGACCCTGTCCTCATCTGCAACATGACACACATGTCCTAGAAAACCAATGATATTCCAGAGTAGGGATGTGAAGCCAAAAGAAAAATGTATTGCATCTGCTTTCGTGTGAGTCCACTGATGGATTCGCATTAGTTCTATTTTACCAACTGCATAAATAACACCTTGCTGACCGGTTTTAGCTTGAGGTTTGAATCAGAGCTCCATTTTAAGGCAGACGTAATTCCTTTTATGTCTATTATTAACCTGTGTGTGTGTGTGTGTGTGTGTGTGTGTGTGGGGGGGGGGGGTTAAAGTGGAGATAGTGATCTGAAGAGACCCCCGAATTGTCCAGGTATGAGGTCTCTCACACACATTGATAAAGAGCCAAGAATTATAACAATGATAAATTACCCATGTAAGCCATAACAGTATCGTGCGTAGCTAACAGAGGTCAAAAGGTGAACCGGTAGATATCGAGCCCTCTAGTGGTGCAGTGGTGTAGTGCAGAATTGCAGCATTTGTGGAGTCAATCCACTTTAATTTGAGAAAGTAATGTTTTAAGTCAATAAGTTGTAAGTGTTTCTAAGTTATGGATTAACTGTTGGTGTGATCAATGAGTCTAAATGATGGTCCACAGTGAGACAGATGGTTATTTTGAAGACTTAAGTAGGAACTGACGTGATGATAAATGAAATAAAAATTACCTTTCATTCTGGCTCAATAGTTGATTTGTCACTGCTTTATGACGTATATGTAACTGAACAAACGCTTATATGGAACTGAAGAAGATCGTTGGTGACCATGGATCTCTCTCCTCATCTTCCCTGCTCATCTTCTATCTTCATCATCAGTCTTGTTGACAAGGGAGGAACAGAGAGCCCAAGTTGTGTCACCACAGTATCCTGACACGGTGTCTGGAGGGGGATGATAGTGGAGCGGCTGCAGGCTCTGTGGGGTACGGGAGTGCTGCTGTTGCCCCAGAACCGGAAGCCCAAAGCTAAGGCAGCGGTTTGGCCGCACATCCCTCCGTGCATCTCTGCAGATGCCGAGACCGTCGGTGCCCTCCTGAGGATCAACTGAAATCAGATTGAGTTGCGGTGGACGACTAATCTCTGATGGCACCTTTGTTGCCCCATTTTCAACGGAGAGGCCTGAAACACATAAATTAAGTTCAATGGCAGGAATCGGTGGCATTGACGGTATCAGGGCGGACAGCTTGAATGATCGCATGAAAACGAGCATAGAAGTCAAACAACTGCGATGAAATACAAAAATAAAGCTTATGTTACAACAAAAAAAAACATATTTTAACAAAGAATTTAATACAGAAATAGGACTAAAGAACTAATAATATTTAGATTATTCTTCGACTAGTTTTATTGCTCATAAAGCTTTATAAAATGTCTTTATTTTAGGAATTAATCCCATTTGGTATCACTGTGCTCTTTGTTTTGTTTGTCTTCGCCGTAACCTTGAATTAAATCTCTTTTTAAAATAATAATAACATGGGCTTCCTTTACTAAATGTACTCAAAGTATATAAGCATATACGTATACACATCATATACACATATTTTTTGGGTGAAATGGTGTGAGGCAGGCGAAATTTATAAGGATCTTAAGGAGTCATAAAATAAAACTCTATATAATAATAATAACAAAGTTAAAATTAAGACTTTAAAAATCTGTTACAAATAAAATGTAAAAATTAAAAATAAGATCGAAAGCAACAGACAAACCAAAACAAGCTTGTGAAATATTAAATGTTTAAATTGTTCATTCAAACAAACATAAAGTAAAACGAGATTGAAGTTTGACGAGCATGAAAACCGATTTTTAATTTCTCCACATTATTGACGGAGGAGTCACTGAGCTATAGAAACAGCAGGAGGCGCTGTTCCTCAGCTCACTACTGCGCGTACAATAACTTCACTTCACATAAAACACATTTCAAAATGCATGATTTGTAAATAACTTCTCAGATGCGCACATCCGATCTGTCCAGATTCCAACATCATTGTTACATTAATTAAAAGTATCGTTAAACATATTATAAATAAGATAAATAAATCACTATAAGACTAAAAAAAAATAATGGGTTTCCAGCAACAACAAGGGTTTTAACACTGTGGTGTGATGAGTTAAAGCCTTGTATAAATACAAATCAGTTAATATCTGTTATTTTTGTTCTTACAGATATAAATTAATCGAGTCGAAAATTGTAGTATCATCTTTCACCACTAGAGGCGCGCCTCACAAGGTCATAGGTCAAACTGACGGGGCCTAGCTTATTTAGGAAAGCGTTTTTAAAAAACGTAATCGTTATAGTATAAACATAAACTTAATTCAAGTGATGTGGAGCAGATGAGAAATGCTGAGCAGAAGACGCAGAAGCCGGTTCTTACGGGTTCATCGGGTCATCGGGTTAAAACTCAAACGGACCGCGAAGGCGATCGCAGGAAACAACTTTATATTTTTAACAATACGTCTAATGATGTGATGAGTGTGCTGACAGGGCGGGGGGCCCCGGGTCGGAGGTGGGGAGCGGGGTTTTGGTGAGGAATGGTCCTGAGGTTTGTCAAGGTGTGCGAGCAGAACCGTTGGTTAGAAACTCTGACCACAGGGCCAGACGCTGGAGTGTGTACCCCGGACATGATACTGGTCCTGCACAGCAGCACAGCACACAAGACAGCAGCGATCCGTTTGAAACCGGAATTCAGTAGAACAAGTGTATCCTGATGTGGTGAGGAGCAGGGGGGAGGAGGAGAGAGCATGTGGCAGGCCTCACATCATCTCATGTCATTGCTAGGTCTGCACACAGGTCTGGGGGAGGGGGGGTCAGGGGCAGGCCGGGGACAGTGTGGTTTTCATGAAACCAAAGACAAGCTTTAAAAAAAAAAAAAATTTAGCTTGAAATTTTAATGAATAAAGGTCCAGATGAGAATATAAATTATGGAAATGTACATTTTATTTCAATTGGATGATCTGTATTTTTAAAACCATATATCAGATAGATGGATAGATTTACTATATTATTCTCCTTTGGGAAATTGGGTTTCCAGTTCGGTTCAGCAAGTATCATAAAAACAAGAACAATAACAAAGTGCATTCAAATAAACAAATGCAAGGGATGACAAAGTGCAAGTATAAAGAACGAGGAAACGAATGAGTCTTCAAAGATTAACATAAAATCAGAATACATCTTTTTACTCCTGCCCCCAAACTCAGAATTAAACAAACTAATAGATTGAGAAATTAACAAGTCACTGAGTCTATTAGTGTTGCATCATGGGAGGAGCATTCGTGCTGCATCTGATTCTCTGTTCACTAATGACAGTGTTGAGAGGATGGTGTCATCATCCATGATGGACAGTAGTTTGTTCAATGATCTCCTCTTAGCAACTGTCACCAGTGAGTCCAGCTTCAACCACAGTGCCAGCCCTTCTGATCAACCTGTCCAGCCTGTTGACTCTTGGACACATTCCCACCCCAACACACCACAGCATAAAACACTGGGCATCACAGACTGGTAGAACATGCAGAGGAGCTTCCTGCAGATGTTAAATGATCGAAACCTCCTCAGAAAGTACAGTCTACTCTGAACTTTCTTATACACATGGTCTGTGTTGCTGGACCGGTCCTCGTCACCTTTGATGGACACTGGACTTGGGTTTGTCCTGGACCTCCCAAATTCCAAGACCAGCTCCTTGGTCTTTGAGGTGTTCAGCTGCAAGTGGTTCCTCTCACTCCAGTCCACAAAGTCACGTATCAGACTCCTGTACTCGTCCTCGCTGTTGTCCCTGATGCATCCAACAATGGCAGTGTCGTCAGCAACTTCTGGACGAGACTCAGCTCGGAGTCGTAGCAGAAGTCTGAAGTGTAGATGGTAAAGAGGAGAGGGGCCAGTACTGTCCCCTGAGGTGCTCCTGTACTGCAGACCACAGTGTCAGACGTGATGTGCTACAGCCTGATGTACTGTTGTAGATCAGTGATGTAGTCCGCAATCCCGGAGACCAGGCCAAGGCCATGAATCTTTGTCAGTTTGTCCTGCAGCAGAGTGGGCTGGATGGTGTTGAAGGAACTTGAGAAATCCAGGAACAGGATCTTCACTGAGCCGCTCCAATTATCCATGTGGGAGTAGGTCCAATGCAGGAGATGACGGATGGCATCTTCTACACCGACCGCGGGCCAGTATCGGCGAACCGCAGGGGGTCCTGCACATGCTGAAAAATGCCCCGGGTGTTTTTGGATTAAAAAACTTCAGGGTAAACTTTTGACAATCTATAAAATTCGCGAAAGATCTTTGTTCAAACTAGGTTTTTCTAGCCCCCAAATCAATCTGTGTTTGGTCAGTAGACAGTGCTTCAGTTGTCGAGACAGAGTCAATGAGATTCCTCAGCTCTCAAATATTTTTTGAAATCTGAAGAGTTATTAATTTACCTCATAGATCATGGAAGAGCTTCACGGAGGCTCATATGGGAGGAAACCAGAGTGCCTAGAGAGCATCTAATCAGGCTGTGATGGTGCAGGGTTGATTTAGGTTGAAAAATCCACTGACACACACTGAGAGTGAAAAAAAGTAGTAAATAATGCAACTTTATGATATTGAAAGAAAGAAGACGAGTGTGCGTGCGTGTCGATAGAAAGGATGTGGTGAAGAAGATTATTAAAAAGCTACGTTTCTTTCCCTGATGCACCTGTGGGTGATGAAACCGGTAGAAAGAAAAAAACTAAAAAAAACATTTACACACCAACTGCTAAATGTGCGAAAATAGAAAGTCTGTGTCAGGACCTGCTTGAGAAGATAAGGTTCTAAGCCAATGTTGAGTATGTGAAAAAAGGAGAAGTGAATATTTATTGAAAAATAAACAAATATAAACGTGTTATTTAAAATTTTATTTGAAGGTTATGCCTGTTTTTTTGTGGTTTTTTAAATGCGTTTTGGATCATTTCGATACATAATGTTATCTGTCGATGGAACACGTTTAGTTTGTCAAGGTTGAAGATTCGATGCGTATTAAATCAGATCCCAGATTTTCCATGTCACATGCGGAGGGAAATTTCATCGACATTTTGTTCACTTCCATTTACTTTACAAGTAAATGTTTGCCAGCTGACTTTTTCTAACAGTGAATAATACAGCATCAAAATCAGACTTTGAATTTGAAAAACAATCAAATTTTAAGCACTTTAGAAAAAAAAAAACTTTGAATAAAAAAAACAACAATCAAATTTCAAGCAGAGTCTGATTTTAATGTCGTAAATATCAAGTTTAAGTGTTACCTCTTACTATATAACTTTATGGTTGCTCTCATATAGACGTGAAAATCGTTCATGTTCCCACGTTAGATAAAGAGGGCATGAACCATCATGGTTAACTTTAGACCCGTCCCCAGATGATTTACCATCTCTTTAGCCGCCCAATTGCTTGTTTGGTGTGAACGAAGAGTAGCTCATCATGAACATAAGAAATGTATTTTTTAAATATTGTAATACATGAATAAAATAAACAGATTAAAGGATCATTTCCAAAAGGCAACACACTAATTGTGTCTTGTATGTTTTAGGAAAAAGGCGACTTTTGTACAATTGTCGTGAGCCTAGTGTGGAAGTAAGCTTTCGACCAACAGTAAGTTCTGGTTTCATCAATAATCAAACTGGCATCTAAAACTCTGATCATCCAACCTATACACGCCAGCCTGGGTTGTCAGCGTGAATCCACGTCGACAAAAAAAATAAACAGCCTATTGTTTTTGAATTCTTCAATTCCCGAGACAGCTCCTGGTACGACTGAGCTTGACTGACGGCTTGTCACAGTCAAAGTGTTGTAAACTTTCACTTCCTGCTGCTCTCCCAGCAGGAAGTGAAGTGGTGACCCCTGGAAAACACGATGGCCCCTCTCGCTGCTGAGGAATCCAAGGATCCTGGCGTTCAGCAGAAAAAAAGGCAGAGGACTTTGGGAATGCCCTGGAATATACCTCAGTGGAGAACATATTTTACGGTACAAGATAGTACTCATGTGTTTTAGACGTGCGAATAAAATACATCATTTGTTGACGACTAGATAAGAAGCATTATTGTCACCGCTAGAGGTCACTGTCTGCCACACCTTTATCGGTAGTTGCTTTTTTTCCCCTAAATTAATATATTTAAGTTAAAAAAAATAAACAATTCATTCAATAGGAGTAACATATACAGTATATTTAAATTAATAAATTAAATAACTAAAAAAGATCTTCACTTCTGTTTTTCAGAGTGATTTTTGTGAATGACACAAAGCGAATTTTGGGGCCGAATCACATTGTGTCATTTCTGACTTTATTAAAGCAGCAGCAGGGATTTCTGCGGCTCCGGCCTCGGGCTCTGTTCCAGTGGGAATCTTTAGATCTCTGGGTCTGCACTTTTATTGACTGCAGACCGTTGATGTCAGACCTTCACTTTCTTCCTCCTTGTCAAAATGAACAATGAATAAATACATAAATATGAATCGAGCGTCCAAGGGCCCGTGACAATATTACGGGAGAAAAGGAGGCGAGAAGCATTCCAGAGACTTTGCTTCTGCTTCACGTTCGACCTTTCGGGGAAGGAGAACTAATCCTTGAATATAATGGAGCGTAAGATATGGAAAATGAGTGCACTGTTATCTCTGTTGCCCTGGAGACCATCAGCAGGACCAGGAGCCGCTGCAGCCACCGATTAAGCATCAGCTATATTGGAAAAGAAAAGCAGCTCCTGGCACAGAGTCATGTCCTATAGATGCTTCTGCTGCAGACGAAGAAAAACATATGATAGATAATCTCTGTTTGGAGACATATTTGAATAAACTAGTGAAGAGTTTGAAACATGTTATTATTAGCTTTGAGTCTCGACGGCGTTTGTATCTTAAGGGTTTTCTATCTGAAAGTGTTTTCATCTAAACACATGACCCCTGTGCATACTGTAATAATATTTGATCAAATAAAAGTTAAGTTACATTTTTTTTCTATTTATTTTATTAGAAATTGAGGGGGGGGGGGGGGATCTAAATTGTTTTCTGTTTTGTTTTTGAAAATAAACAGGTGCAGCGTTATCTTCTATAGAATATTAAAATAAAATCTCGATATATCTTCGAGCAGTACAACACAAAAAAAGAAAGTAAAACATGGTTTGAGTATAGGAAATACATTTGTGGCCTTTGACTAAAGCTTGTCTGACATTAAAAAAAATTGTTCTACATCCAAAGATGATTGTAACGTTGACAGAGTGTCCTGTGAAATCTGCTGAAAGTTATATAATTATTTTTTTATTGTCTTTAGGACCAATATTTCCAGGTAATCTTACTTACTTACATAGTATATAACGTGGGGTCACTGCCAATTAACTGTATGTTATTTTAACAGGATGTCAATGTCTATTCTTTAATATATATATTTTTAAAGTCAGTAATATATAACTTATGATCACCTAACTTTTCACTTTATTTTAATTATTTTTGGCCAAAGATTCTTATCATTTCGTTAAATTGATTATTTTAAACATTATTTTTCCGGCCTGTTCTTTCAATAAAATAAGAAAAAACTACAATTTTTTAAGTCGTTCTGTTTGTATCTGGGACATCCTGGATTGTGTCTTTCTTAGGCTCACTATCTCAAAAACAAGATATGATTATTCAAATCTATTTCCCTGCGCGTGTTTCACCCCTTGCATTCTGATCTAGTTAAATCCGACTTGAAAGAAATAAAGATGGTTGATACCACAACAAAGACGCGGAACCTCAGATGACACCCGCAAATAACACCCCAAAAAAACACTATTTTTTTTCATTGTGTTTCCTAACTAGTCGGGTGTGCACGTGCAGTAAAAACTTGTGCATAATAACGACCTCTTCCTTCCTATCGCACCATCAATCCTGCTCAGATCTGGACCAGTCAACGAGGCGGTCTCAGTGTTAGATGTGTTTGTTGTGCTCGCTTGAAAAGACGCTGATAATCTGGGAGGCAGCGATAAGGAAACGCATTTATTCCGCGGCACTCGGGAGCCCCATTCCCCGGCCCGATCAGCCCCTATTCTCCGCGACACCTCCAGCAGCCCGCTGATAACGATTACGCCATTTATTATCTTCACAAAGAAACAAAGATTAGCCGGCACCGATGAGATAAAAAACGCCGTATAATCACCGAGACCTCGGCAGCAACGGAGACGACATTAAAGCTGTTATAATGGCGTTATTGGGGTCACGTGACGAAGCAAATACCGCGTTTAAATGAACGATATGAGCAGGAACAGGATAAATAATTACGACATGACTGGAAAGAATAATGTTCCTTCAAAACACAATAGACATTAATATACAACAACATTCATCACAAGAGACATGGATAAATTTATATCTTCATCGCAACTAATGTAACATCCTAAAATAAAAATTGGTTTGGCTTTTTAATTAAGAAATACTACATATAATACATGGGTATAAAAATGATGTATCTATTTCCATATAAACGAACTCTCTAAAACCACTGTGTGTGTGTATATATATATAAGAAAACGATGATGATTTTACAATATATATTAGTAATTATAATTTAAAAAATAAATGCAATTAAATCTGCGTTTAAAATGATATAAGAACATGAACAATAGATATGTATCTAAAAAATAACATAAATAATATATGTGCAATTGTCTTGATGGAAATCAAGTGTGAGGATCTTAATTATATTATTATTATTAATGACGATTGTTGTGAAATATAATCGTACATTCAATCGACTTCATTGTATTTATTGTTGAAAATTGTGTTTAAAAAAATTAAACAGGTTGACTTGGATCAACGATGAATCTATACTGGAGGTGGATGTTCTCCGCTGATAAGGTTCTTATCGTCATGGCAGATCAAAAGGGCTCAGACTCGCAGCTCATGTCTCATATATTATCATGCTGATGAGCCTTAATGCCTCACCCCCCTTTTTCAAAAGACCACCCCCTCCACCCCTTCACCACCAACGTCTGATCGGATTTATTCGCCTCTTATTCTATTTCCAGTGACAAAGACTAAATTAATTAGTCAAAACGTGTCGAGTAAGTGATCCTCGATCCATTATTATAATATATTAATATTCCTTAACTTGTTTAAACAACTTATGATGCTCATTTTCGATTATAACGGTCTGACACCGAAATAAAATGATATCTAATGTGAAAGTAGAACTTTTTTTTAAGCTTCTTCAAATATCTCGGTTTGCGTGCGCGCGTGCACCCGTGTCATCCGAAGTTCATGTCCTCGATCATGTTTTTTTTTTTTTGGTTGTTGTCTCGGGACTGGGTGACGTGACGTCAGCGGCGAGCGGCGTCAGACAGGCGGCAGCGTGGACGGAGCGGGAGCGCGCGCTCCCTCCCCAATTACTGGCTGTCAATCATGCGAGCGAGGGAGCGCGAGCGAGGAACAAACAAGTCAGAAGCAGTCAGAATGTCAAGAGTGAGAATAAAAACGAAACAAACAGGTAAGAAAAGATCATTGGGATCCTTCGAGAGAAATAAAGGGGTGACGTCTCACGTTACACTGGACCGTGACAAATCTAATTTGTAAATCAAATTGGATGTTTTTTAAGACGGTTGTCTGTGGAAATATTTGGACTTCAAGGTTGAAAAAACATGAATGTACCAATTCTTGTGATTTAGGAGGAGCTTCAAAGCCTGTTTCTCCACAAGGACGTTATAAAAGCTTGATCAATGTTCATCATATGACTGTAAACTCGGGTTAACGTCTGAAATAATCGCAATAATAATAAACTTCTGATTGATGAGAAACGTCTACAACATGAAATCCATACAAAATATTTCATAAATTAGCCTTTAGTTGATGTAAATGTTGTATATTTGTGAATTTATCAAGTCTTTAAATCTAAATTTATTTACATTGTATTTTTATTCAAGTATTTCTTTCAAATTTTGTTTTTTCTGCTTGTTTATTGTATTTTTTTCTTATGACCTGATGCTGCTGTGAACAAAAATGTCTCCTTGTGGGACTAATAAAAGAAATCTAAATCTAAATGTTACAACTATTTAGTTCCATTTGTTTTCTGTGCCATCTTTCAGGTACTCTGTGTAGAGCTTCCTCTTCTCTTATACTGCAGACAGATTGATTTAAGACAGTGGTGGGCAATAACATTTCCTCAGGGGCCACGTTTTATTTAGTGGCTGTTGTGGGAGCCATAAAAGCAAAAGTAAACGAACAAAAAGTATCAAATCAAGTAATAAAACCTGGCTTTTAAATTTAAAAAAAAAATGAATGTAAAATCAAGCATTAAATAAGCAATAAAAACTTGAGAAAATGACAAAGGCAAAATTTCTAAAACAAAATCCCAGTCGAGTTAATCATATTTAGAGACTAGTTAGAATAATATTAATGGAAAATTGACGTTTCATATAATTGTTAGTTTTGATGACCACATAAAGGTCCTAATACGGCCACCGTACTTTACCCAGGTATACTATCCAACTCCACGAAGAGCTCTTGACTGGATTGGTCGAGTCTGGGACCAGGATCTTCTAACTCTGCGTTCATCTCGGTGAACGTATGAAGCAGGATTTCTCTTGAATCAGCAGAAACCAGAAGTAGCTCAATGTGACGGTTGAGCGTGTGATGGTGTGACTCCTCCCTGCTGTCAGAGCGGCTTTAAGTCCCGGGAGACGCACTTCTTTCCTCCGACAACCAGAAGCGAGGACCTGCTGCTCACACTTCCCTTCACTTCTCAGGGTCCACAAGTACATGTTCTGGACGAAACTGACTTCTATTCAGATGGAACCAGACACATCACTCCCCCTCACCTGAAAGCACCGAGAGGATATTTTTGTTCTTGACCTTCTTCTTCACAAACCAGAAAGAAAAAAAGAAGCTCGGTACCGAGTCCAGGACATGGACGTCGCGGCGGATCAGCCTCGCTGGATGCACCACCACGCCGTGCTCAACGGTCAGCACCCGTCGGACTCTAACCACCACCACCTCCACCACAGCCTAGGGCACAACTACATGGAGACCACCAGCCAGCTGCTGCCCCCGGACGAGGTGGACGTTTTCTTTAACCACCTGGACACGCAAGGGAACCCGTACTACCACAACTCAGCCCGGGCCAGGGTCTCCTACAGCCAGGCTCACGGTGAGAGTCCCTGAACGCACCTTCGACGTGTATTGCGACGATACAATCGTGTTTTTACTGTCGTTTTAAAATGGATAATAAAACGTTTTAAATTGATATATCATTGTATTATAGTCGCGTTAAACATGGTTATTTGAATTGCTGATAAATTCGTAAGTCAAAAAAAGACCAACCGTGAAAATTGATTATTTTTTACAAGTATGTTATGAATGCGTTTTATATTATTTCGGTCTTTTCTATTCAATCTGCTTTCAATATAAACGATGCAGTACAATTTCCGAATTCATAAACTACAGACATGAATCATGTTACTTCTTAAATTCAATGACAAGATCCTCTGTTTACTTTATTAAACACAGGTTATGGAAAGTGTATTGAGATAACTTTGTTATGATAAGACACTTTAAATAAAATTGAATTAAATTAAAACACTATTGATTCTGAAAAGGTTGCTTATTCAACATATCTCCTTTTATTATTTAAAGAAAATATATTATGTTGTCTCACACTTTTCACAATATCAATAAACACTATTCATTTAATACTATATATTACTTGGTACTTTGGACTTCGATTATCAATATTTAAACCGATTCAAATCTGGATAATAATGATTAACAAATAGTACTATTGTTATGAGTTTCTGCCATGATGTATGTATTATAAAAATAAATGGCTTTAGGAATATTTAAAAAATAAAGAAACCGTAAGAAAACGATACATGTCTTAGACCATATCAAGCTTTTTATTCGACACGCATTTGCACCGTTAAGATTTCAAGTTGATTCAATAAAACGTAAATATTTGGTGAAAAAAGGGGAAACTTTAGATGTGGAAATAAAAAATATCGTCGCAAAAGTGAGAAAATCCGAGTAAATATATCGTTTATTACACGCTTAGAAATGAAAAAACTGCTTTTTCTTTTACTAAACACGATTTAAAAAAAAGGGCAAAACCGTTTTAAAAGGGTATTAAAGTAACTTAAGTGAAGTTGTTTGAAATGCTGATTCGGCGCTTTATTCTGATGATTGACAGCTCGTCTGACAGGCTCCCAGGTGTGCCGCCCTCACCTGCTCACCAGCCCGGGCATCTCCTGGCTGGACGGCGGCAAGGCGGCTCTGTCAGCCCACCACCACCACCACCACCACCACCCCCATCACCCCCACAACGCCTGGCCCGTGAGCCCCTTCAGCAAGCCCGCCCTGCACCACCCGGGAGGCTCCGCGTCTCCGGGCGGCCTGTCCGCGGTCTACCCGGGCAGCGGCGGCACCAACTCGGCCTCCGCCTCCTCGCTCACGCCGCCGACTCACCCGAGCCCGCAGCTCTACACCTTCCCCCCGACGCCGCCCAAAGACCACTCGCCGGACGCCAGAGCCTTGTCTCCATCTTCCACCCGAGTGGAGGAGAAGGACTCGGGCAAATACTCCCTACAAGAGGCGATGAAGATGGAGGGTTCGAGTCCGCTGCGGGGCGGCTTGATGGGGTCGCACCAGCCCGCGTCCACCCACCACCCCATCGCCACCTACCCCACCTACTCCATCCCCGCGGCCCACGAGTACAGCGGGAGTCTGTTCCACCCGGGCAGCCTCCTCGGCATGTCGTCCGGTTTCTCCCAGAAGAACAAGAACAAGACTCGGTCCTGCACCGGTGAGTTGAAGCCGAATATACACGAGAGAAGGTTCTCGAGGCCCGTCAAGATGTGAGCGGAGATAACGAGACTTTTTCGAACGAAAAACAAACTAATTCAACACGTTTTTTAGAAGCTGAAATAATAAATAATTGTAGTTCTCACCTGACAAAGCGAAGAGATTCCAAAACTTTAAATACAAAGGAAGAACGTCGCCATTTTTCTTTTGCCATCAATTTCTCCCGCTCGATTTTTTTAACTCGTCGCCACAGAAACGACGTCACGGGATTTTTCCTTAACGCCAGCAAATATTTTTAAATTTTTAAATATTTTTTTAAGTATTTATTTCTCGTTGTTTACTATCCACATTTGCTATCAATTAGTTATTAAAAAAAAAAATTGTCGATGTAGATTATTTTTAGTGTGTGTTTTTGCAACAAGTGTAAATAGCGGAAATATCACCATCTTGATTATGTACAATTATGTCACTCAAAGTACACAAAATAGCAAATGTTAACGTCATCAACCTTTATTCCTTATGTTGTTATTAATATTAAAATGTTTGATGTCAGATATAATAAGTTGAATGAAATTATTCAAGAAAAGATCGTTTTCAGGGAATTATAAAGTCATATCCTGAGGGGGGAAACAAAACCACATAATAAGACTTGGATTAAAACATTATTATTATTTATTTAATAATTAATTTTTGAGAATATTTATATATTCATGTTGAGAAATGGTTATGTTTGTGTATATTCAAGATATTGATTTATAAATAATCCAAATTAAATATCAACATTTGTTACATTTTTCCTAGTCAAACAATTGGCATAATTACAACTAAATATATATGTGTAACAGATTAGATAAAAATTTCCAACAAAATTTAAATCCTTTTTTTTAGGAAAACTACAAGAAAAGAGAAACACATTTGACATCTGTCTTTTCTTGTCTTAAATCAAAAAATTATATATCAAGAGAAAGTACAAGATGTACGTGAAGAATGAGATGTCAAACATCATTGTGAACGATGACACAAAAACGTCTGAAAAAGGGGAAAAAAGGGGATAAAGATAATTTCCTGACAGCGTCATGTGAAGAGTTAATTCAGTCATTAAGTAATTATTTTATTTACAAAACCTTGTGAATATTTTAGAGGTTAATCACGTGTATTTCATTTAAATGCTATTAATGTCAATATTATATCTTTACCAATAAACCAAACTACGTTTAAATGAATTTATCACTCCTTTCCTGTTTCCTGTCTTTGTTAAAATACAGATTATTTATTTAAATTAAACCCTAAATAAGTCAAAACTACACACAAATGATTAAACTTCAGATTCTCACGAAGACGTGTGTGTGTGTGTGTGTGTTTGCAGAAGGTCGAGAGTGTGTGAACTGCGGCGCCACATCGACACCCCTGTGGAGGCGCGACAGCACCGGTCACTACCTGTGCAACGCCTGTGGACTCTACCACAAGATGAACGGTCAGAACCGGCCGCTCATCAAACCCAAACGCAGACTGGTGAGTCCCTGGAACCTCGTCTGTGTGCGAGAGAGTGTGTGTTGAGATAATAAATATAAGGAGCACAGAGAGGAATGGGGGGGTAAAGAGGGGGACAATTACAGGAAAGTTATATTTTCTCAATCAGCTTCCAGGAATTGTTCTGGTCGCTCACCTCTTGCTCCTTTGGTTCAAGAACGTTGGCAGAGAGCAGCCATTGCTGGTGTTTTCTCTTATCATGATGGCGACGACTTCAGATACATATCTGAACTACTCGATAAAGCAAAAACACTTTCGATGCGATTAACTTAAGCGACATTTTTGTTTCATAAATTTACCTTTTTTATCTGAAAATTAACACTTTTTACTTATTTGTGAAGTTGAAATACGATTCATAGAGAATGTCTGACAACACCAATGAGTTTGAATCAAACCAACATTTAATATAATTGTCTTCATACCTTAACTGAAATATTTCTGTCTCTATATTCTGTTTAAAGTCGTAAAAAATCATCTCGTCTGAAGAAGAAATAATACCATCCGTCGCTTTAAATCAAACAGAAATGACCAGAAAAACACAACATTTAACTCATCAAAAGTCCAATCCATCACACTGAAGCCAACAAAGCAACAGGAATGTACTGCGAGCAGTTAGAGCAGCTCCAGAGGTCAGAGTCGTATATCAGCCGGAGCTCGTCGCGTCTCATGCAGAGTTTGCAGTGTTTCGGCAGCGGCAGCCTCCCAGTGTTTTCCCCCTGCCCCGGATATCTGACCGGTCCAGATAAAGCACAGTCTGTTTCCTCCCACTGCCTCTTATATAGTCCCAGTCCTGGTTCTGTCTCGTGGTCAAACTCTGTTCGTGACACAGCTGAGTGGACATGCTTTTGGAAGCGTGAGAGTTAGAAGCTGTTAAATGAAAAAGATAAATGGGTTTAAACGTAAATATGAAAGTGGTAGGATGATGTCAAGAGTGCTTCGTAAGGTCATTTCCCAGCAGATTTGAAAAAATGTTAATAGAATGCATGCACTGTGTGCTCGGAGAGAAGGTTCGCGTTCAGCTCGAGGCGACGTGTGGCCTCTCCGTGTGGAGTTTGTATGTTCTTTTCATGTTTGTGTGGCTTTCATTTCGGGGTATTCTGGTTTCCTCCCACAGAGCAAAAACATCCAGGGGTTGATTATGAAATCTGAATTTGTACGTAGGTGTCGGAGGATGGTTTTGTGATCTGTGAAAAAAAACAACAACAAAAATGGAAGTGTTTTAGTTAAAAAAACAAGTATCTTGTTTTATCTCTATAATCAACATCCTGCACACAAGTCTTGAAAGTCAAAATTGAATCGCAATAAACATTATTTTTCTTTATTAATTAGACATTTAGTCAAAATACATTTCTCTCCGTGGCTATCATTGAAACCATTTGCAAACATCAATCACTAAAATAAAATAAAAAAGCATACAAAATAATGGAGTTTTAAAGAAACATTAATAATTGAATATACAGTGTATACATGTATTTTATCTTAGTTCTAATCAAGAGTGCGACCCGGGTTAGGAGGTCATAGTTAAACAATAAAACTGATTATCTAGAAATGCTAAAGGAGGTTAACTAGAAGCCCTGTTGTTAATAATTGTACATATTTTCAATTAATTCACAAAACTACTTAAGATGTAATTTTCTCTTTTGCTTCTTTTGTTTTGTTTTCCATTAGTGCCCATTGTTGCTCAAAGTATCTTCAAATCTGTTTGAATGGTTTTAGAACCCATTGATTAAATAATACAAAAAAACTAAATGATACACAATATTTTAAGCTCATACTTATAAGGGGACAGACTTCTTCTGTGTATCCCATAATTCATAGCATATTTACCTTCCTTCATTTCCTCCTTTTGTGCTATATTCATACTTCTCACAAAACTGACACACTAGACGTTAATATCTGTTTGAATTAAAGAAGCTCTAGGTAGTTTTGTGTTCCTTAATATTTTTGTACTAAAATAACTTCACTGTAAAACTTCATGATGGTGTGAACATGCTACATGTCGCGCTCGAACTACAAACATGGAAACAGAAAATTCTTCCAACTGCTACAAACATGGCAACTTTTGCGACGTTTAGCGAGTGCTCATGGGAAATGTGGTCTCCCGTCGCATAGAATCGCTTTAAGGCAAATATTGTGGTTTGACTTGAACTCGCTGGATGCCCAACGGATGATGATCTGCTGCGATAACTTCTGGGCAGGAGTCACCGTACAGTGAACCAGGAAACATATACTTGGCACTTGTCACTCTTGTTTGTTTACTTTCATAAGATTGTTCACATTTTTTCCGATGCGAACACACCCAAACACAAGCAAACAAGTCCATTCACCAAAGAAAAATCCATTAAATGAATAATGTATTTCTTTTTTTGTTATTGGATTTTGAAACAAACATTTAAAATTGTTTATAAAAGAAGAGAAACTTGATTTTCAACGGCGTCCTCTCGATCTGCAGTCGGCCGCCAGACGAGCCGGGACCTGCTGCGCCAACTGCCAGACGACGACGACCACGCTGTGGCGGCGCAACGCGAACGGAGACCCAGTGTGCAACGCCTGCGGCCTCTACTACAAGCTGCATAATGTGAGTCTTTGACTGCCGCCGGCCAAAGGGTCAAGTAGACGGGAAGCAGGCCGGCAGGTTTCACTGATTGTGGAGCGGCCAGATCGTAGAAGCGCAGGGCGAGAGAGGGTTTGTTTTACACCCAGACGTCTCTTTGTGCCGTTTTTGTTTCAATGGGAGATGTAATCCCCTCGAGCGTCACAATAGTGGAGCCGTCGTTGAGTGGAACCGCCGCCGGATCAAGTGCTCGCTATACAGTCTGAAAGGACCCGAGAATATATATTGTATAGGATTAAAGGGACGGCCTTGTTTCTCTTTGTGTTTCAAAATAAATCAATTAAAAGTCCAGTAAATTAATTAACATCAAACTATTTGACTTCTATTTCAACTCTCAAAAGATTGAAAATTTGTAAAAATGGATTTTTCTGCATCAAAAATACACAAAAAAAGATTTGGTGGTTTTACGAACTACTACATCTATTAATCTTGAAGATTTCTTAAGATCTTTCTGTGGTGCTGATCATAGACGTATATAAAATGGAGGAAGTATTTGTGACGTTATCAGAGCTGTGTCTCAAATTGCATACTTGCGTATTTTTAGTGCATAAGTGCGTCTAAACTCTTAGTATGCGAAATGTAGTGCTCCATGAAAACTAAATTGTCACTAAAACACCCACAAAACTGAGTATGGATCGATGGACACTTTCTACCCTAAGCCGTCATCTTAATCTTAAATTAGGTCATATATGTATACTGTATATATATATATATGACTATATATATATATGCATATATATATATATGCATATATATATATCTATATATATATATACTGTATATATATATATATATATAGAGATATATATGCATATATATATATATAGTCATATATATATATATACAGTATATCTATACAGTAGAGACTGGAATCCAGTAGAGTCCAGATTCTACTAGTAGAGATTGAAATTCTACCAGGACAATCTCAAATTGTAATAGGAGAAATTCGGATTGCATCAACATTTCTCTTATTAGAATTGGAGATTGTCCTGGTTAGAATTCCAATCTCTACTATGGTTACAATGTGTATTGACATAAAGTTTTTCAACTACATAAAGTAAATCACCTAAAATAGTAATGGAGAATGTAGACTTACCTATGCTGAATTTTAGGTGTGTTAGTGATTCAGTCTATTTTCCAAAACATTTTGATGTAATCCGAATTTCTCCTATTAGAATTGGAGATTGTTCTGGTAGACTTCCAATCTCTACTAGGAGAATCTGGAATTCTCCTAGTAGAGATTGGAATCCCAATATTCAGATCCCGATTCACTAGAAGAATTCTAATCTCAACTATTAGAATCCGTAACTCTCGTCCGGCGTAAATATCTCGCAATATTTAATTTCTCATATGTCTTGATGCAAACCAAACGTGCTGCCAGCAGGTGTCAATAGTGTTCCTACAGCTGGTTGAAATCATCATTAAATAGAAGTAGAAAAAGAAGCTGTCGCATCATTTCCGGTTAGTGCGTAGCAGCAGTGTTTTATTTGAGACATTCTATCAGTGGAGAATTTGTTACTAGTTAGTACGTACACTATCCTGATGCATAGTAAATTCTAGTATACTAAGAGAAAGAATGAGATTTGAGACACAGGACTTGTGTTAATGAACCATGGTTTTAAATCAGGGGTTGTGGCCATCTTGGAAATGCAATCTAGCCTTAGGCTGGGTTATCAGATGCTAACTAGTTGATTAACCGTACGTCAAAAGTTAAGCTTGTACAAAAGTAGAGATTAAATGGCAGGAAAGCTGTTGTCGATCATCGACTGTCCAGTTGTCCAATAAACTGTTAGGATAAATAAGGGAAAGCCCAGTTACCAGGCTAGACAGAAAGAAAAAAACATTCATGTCCTATTGATTATTACTGTCTGAAAGGTGTTTTGTATTATAAAAGATTGTATTTTCAACACTAGTAGTGACTCTTGACATGTCAAGGTGCTCGTTTCTGTCAAGTCTCCTAAAAAAATACAGTGAAAAATTAGTGAAACATAAACTTTATTCATTGTTTTTGTCTGAAGTGAAGTGGTCTGTGAAAATAATGCCAACTTTTAACCGGTCCCAAAAATGTTGAGGACTACTGGTCCACAAGAAAGTGTATTTAGCAAGCTAAAGAAAAACAAAATTCTGAAAAACATGTTTACACCTGTTGCATTGGCGACGCTGCTCTCGTCAGATAAAGAAGTTGTAAAACGTGGTGTGAACTTTATCGAGCGCCACCATCTTTCACACCTTCACACGGCGGTGAATCGCGCTGAAGTCGTTCACACTGTTGATCTGAGGCTATTGCCAATGCAATTATGAAGTGGCGAAATGTCCGAACTTCAAATGTATTTTGAATCGGTTGAGAGTCTTTTAGCTGATCTGACTCAGAGGTTTTAAGCTATTCAGTCAAGACATGTAGTGGAGGAACATTGTCATGTCTTGGATCCACCAAATGTTGGTTTGTTTACAAGCCTGAAATGTTTTTGTGATGAAGTTAACAGCACAAAACACTAACCTCAGACAAAACAAAAGTGTCCACTTTTGTAAATCGTAACATTTTGGCTGTTGACCTTTGACTTATTATATTATTTTAGTATTATAGTATTTTATTCTGTTAAATGTAAGTACATTTACAACTTTAATGACACTACACGGTGACAGAAAATGATATTTGTGAAGGTCTTAGCTCATTGGACCAGCTCCCCCCCACAATTTTGAAAAGACACTAAAATACTTAATTGGATCAGACAGCTGTCAATCAAAACAGCTGATTGATGACTGGATGAAAATGACTGTATTAAACTTAGTAAATGTTTTGAAGAAGTAAAGTGAGCTCCACTAATGAAGTCATTTTATGGATTAAAAGTGACTTGACGTCCGCAAATATATTGTTTTATTCTGTTAATTCACTGGACGCACTTTTAACTTATTTTCTGCCCTGTGTATGACTTTCATCGTCCAAATCAATCAGATACACATTTGTTTTAAAAGTTATTTTGAGCCAAGTTGCCAAAACCATTCATCTAGTATACCTTGAGTTCGTTGTAACACACGTAAAATAAGAAAAGTGCCTTAAAACACGACAAGCATTTCGACCCCTAGTGATGGTTTTCTCCGACTCAAGGATATCCTGTGGCTTTTTAAGGAAGTATTTAACGGCGTTTCCTCGCAGGTGAACCGACCTCTGACGATGAAGAAGGAAGGGATCCAGACACGCAACAGGAAAATGTCCAACAAGTCCAAGAAGATGAAGCGCTGCAGCGACAGCTACGGGGAGTTCGCCAAGAGCATGCACGAGAAGAGCTCCTTCAGCTCGCTGGCCGGACACATGTCCATGGGACACTTGCCGCCCTTCAGCCACGCCGGACACATGCTCCCCACCCCGACGCCCATCCACCCGTCCTTCGGCCACGCGCACCACTCCAACATGGTGACGGCGATGGGCTGAGGGGGGAGGAGGGCGGCGAAGATCCAGAGCTGGTACGAAGACACGTATGGTGTCTGTCCTGAGCGTGTCTTGATCATTATGCAATTTACGTATGTTATCACCAGAGCAGAGGACTTCATCAAAGGTACCTGTTTTTTTTTTTTATAGGGTCAAATATTTGAGCCCGTTTCAGCCAAAATACAACCGGTGACATCACTGCGGCAGTGCCAGCTTTACTGTGAATATTGTAAATGACTTTGGGGACATCCTGGACCGATGGACCGCCTTTGGATAAAAATATCTGCTGGATTCTTTCACGATTATTTTGTATTTTTTTTTTGCTTCAATCATGCATCAAAGAGACCAATGAAATGTTTATTAACCCTTATTTGACACTGTTATTTGTCACCACTGTTGTAATTGTTATCCAGATAATTTATTTTCAGCTTTTTTTTGTTGTTGCTATATTTCCTAAAACATCATGTGGATCCTGCTATATCAATTACAAATGGTATTTTTTAGCCTTTTGTCTTTTCGCTGGTCAACATTTATACGCGCTACAAATAAAGTGATTAAGTAAAGTGACCTTTTCTCGGTTTTGCTTCGACATCAAATGTTTAAAAGCTACTGTTTGTCTGGTTCCAGCTTTAGTGTGAAGTCTGTGTTACGCGTTGTCTCTGGTTCGCTCCCGGTTCTCTTGTTTCTTTGGAAGTATATCGTGAAATCAGAATATTTAATGGTTGAATTGAACAATTCAAGTGTTCATTCTTTTTTAGAAATGTGTTTTTTTTAAAAGCTTTTAAAAAAATAACATTGTGTAGATTTAAAGGTTAAATTAATTATTATTGAATAATTTAATTCAATAATTTGTTTATTGAAAGGTTGAATGAATCTTCATTTTAACTTATTAAAATTACAATATTTTCCAAATGAATAAAACATGTTTTTTAAAGTTTGATATTCTAATTACAATTATTCAAAAATACAATTTCCAAATTCAATGTTTAAAAAAAAAAAAGTGTGGCCTTTTTAAGTCAGTAGTGTTTGGTATGATTATAAAAATGTGTTCATTTTAAAAGCTATGAATTAAAAAACATATTGAATTAAAAACATGTATTTTTGAATTATTGGAATTTTTCAACAAAAACATAATTCATTTTGAAACTATTCAATCTTTTATATTAAATTATCAATAAGAAAAAATGAAATTCAACCTTCAAAAATAGAGTTAGTATTGAATTAAATTATAAGAACAAAAAACAAATTCAACCTTTCAATATACAAGCGGTTAAATTTAATTATTTACAAAAAATAATCCAATGCATAAAAAACAAAAAAACATTTAAATTAATCCCAAGTTTCAACATTTGAAATGTTAAATTTAACCACTCAATAATTTGAAGGCACTGATCGACATCCATAAGTAAAAAAAAAAATACATAGAAACCATTAAAAAAATGACTGGTGTGACGTCAATATCAGACAAAACATTAATATTATTATACGATAAATTCCAGGCTAAAATTACCTTCTGATACAACACTGTTAAGTCCCGTCTGGGCCCCCTTAGACTCCTAAGATCGTTGTTTGACACCCCTGAAAAACTATGTATGGGATTCAAAAAGACAAAATAAAGAAATGGGCCAAAATGTGGAAATTTGATCATCCAAAAGTTCATTTCCTTCACAGAGCGCAGACTTTCTCCCATGAATTTAGTGCATTACTGACCGATTCTGAACGAATACACGACATGTCCAGAGAAGTAAGTCTCACTAAGAGGTCGTAAAATGACATAAACACACAGAGTGAGAGTGATAATGACTGTTGTCCTTCTGATGTCCTTCTGTTTGACATTAAATCTCACTACTCATCTGGTGAATCAACTTTATTGACAAGAAATGGAAGACATACCGTGTTGTTCTCAGTTTTATCTTGAGTATATATTTTATTGAGTATTGAGTAGTTTTGATTTGATTTTGATTGATTGATTGATTTGTTTAAACGATTTGTGACCCTGGTCTGGAAAAGCGCTCTATAAATATAAATTACTTACTTACATGACTATATAAGGGGGGTCGCCGATGAAAAGGCAATATGGTTCCAGCTTGTTCTCCCTGTGTTTGCGTGGGTTTACTCCGGGCACTCCAGTTTCCTCCCCCGAGGGAATCTGGGGTTGAACATGAATGAATGACCATACAAGGAAGTCCATCCTTCATGTCGAGTGAGGAAACATTTTTTTCTGTCCTCACGTGACCCCGATATTCTCGTCGTTCAATCCGACGTTACAAAGAAAGTCGTCTTCATGAGCGTCTTGGTGAGTCAACGCAAAAATAAAAAAGAAGGTCAACAGCGAGACAGGGTTCGTCCAGAGTGCAGCAGCTTGACCTCCCTGGAAGCACTTACTCACCCTCCCACACTGCACTTTAACGTGGCTTCATTAAAGATGTCACTTCCTCCCCGGCTACATGACAACGAGTGAAACTTTCACATAAAAAAAAAGGAAGATTAAAAGCGGCTCGGAGGTAACGGAGCCTCGGGAGACTGGGTGGTCATCTTAAATCACAGGAGGAAACGCGCCCTCGCTCTGTGGCGAGTTTGTTTTTCCACAAAACTCGATTATTAAAATCAATAACAAGAGACTTCTTGACGGCAACATGGAAGATCAAAGAGGGAACGAGGGAGTTGTGACTAAAAAGCGAAGAAATAAACATCTGCGTGACATGTCATGAATAAACCCGACTTCTTTCATCTTTTCGTCATTTGTTCTGTTTGTATAATGACCCTCGTGTTATGCTCCATTTGAGGGAAAAAAAGTTGAGCAAGACCAAACCGGTCACTAAATGAAGGCGAAGTTAATAATAATTACTTTATATTTATCTGCTATATGTTAATGTAGATGTTGATAGTAAGTTTGCAGACAATAAATCACCTTATATTCATAACATTTCTTCATAACCGGAGGCTGTGTATCCAAAATATGTCAGAAAACATCAGCTTTAAAAGCTGCTTTAGTCAACTGTATCCTCTTGTCCTCAGTCATTTAGCTGCGAAAGGACGTTTAGAAGAGTTCAATAGCTGATGCCGCATAAATCCACCCGTCCATCCATCCATCCATCAGTCCGTCCGTCCGTTCGTCCGTCGGTCCGTTCGTCCGTCCGTTCGTCCGTCCGTTCGTCCGTCCGTTCGTCCGTCCGTCCGTTCGTCCATCCATCATCCATCCATCCATCCATCCATCCATCCATCCATCCATCCATCCATCCGTCCGTCCGTCCGTCCGTCCGTCCATCCATCCATCCATCCATCCATCCATCCATCCATCCGTCCGTCCGTCCGTCCGTCCGTCCATCCATTCATCCATCCATCCATCGATCCAGTCATCCATTAATCCATTCATTCATCCACAAATCTATCCATCCATCTATCACTCCTTCCATCCATCAATCCATCCATACATCCATCTCTCCCTCCCTCCCTCTTTCTCCCTCTCTCTCTCTCTCTATCTATATTAACAGAATAAAATATCAAAGTCAAAGGTCAAAAGAGTATTTTTCGAGACTTCAAAACATCGTTCATCAAGAACGAACAGCAAAGAGTCACATTGTTGCAGCTACTCTGAAGTCAAAGACTCTTTTCTTAAGTTGCTGTAAAAGCAGTTGTAGGACACACAACTAACTTATTGATTTACAGATGGTTATCTAGTCCAAAACATCTCCATGTGTATAACACTGTGGATCAGAATCTACTGATTCCGAAACAAGCTTCTGGACCAGAGGAGAGAAATCCTTCCAGACTGTTGCTCCTAAGCTTTGGAACGATCTTCCTCTGTGTTTGATGATCTACTGACTCCTTCAAGAAACATATCAAGACCTTTTTATTTGTGCTTTTCCCTGATTTTCAGTGTTTGTCTTATGTTGTCTTGACCTTTTAAAGTATGTTTTTTTTTTAACTGTGGATTGTTCTTGATTGTTCAAGCGCTTTGTGACCCTGGTCTAGAAAGGCGCTTCACAAATAACTATTACTTACTTCCTTCCTTCTGTGCCGAAGACTTGAGTCCAGAGCAGCGTTCTGTGCTGGTGCTCTGGGGACTGGAGGGTGTCTGCTATCTTATAACACTGCTGACAAAAAGCTTCAGGCTCAGCCCGTGGAAAATCTGAGAGGCGAGGTTTCTAGGCCGGTGGGCAGACAAAACATCGCAGGTACGCAGCACAAGGGCTGGCCCAAATCTGTCCTGAGACTCGCTCCCGTGTGAATGTGAAGAAAATAGAATTCTTACTTCTTTAGACTTAGATTGTGTCATCTTGTTCTTCCTATTTATGTTCTTCTTCTTATTTTATTTTTTATGTATTATTTTTTATTGTTTATGAAAAATTGCTGGCTATTGGTAAAAAACAATTTCCCGAAGGAGACCTCCTGAGGGATCAATAAAGTTTTACCTTACCTTTTACCTTACCTTACCTTACCTTACCTTACTAAAGCCACGTTTGCACATTAGACGTTGTATAGAGCATCTGTGATTTACTGAAAAACAACATCGTAACAATGCATATCCGGCCGGGTAGAGTTGGAAAGCAATTCACCTGGGTTTGGGAAACTCTATCTGTCAAAGATGACAGGTTTATGATGCTATAAATCAATATTTATCCACAATCGAAGGATCTAGAGGATGTAGACTAACATCCCACAAAATATCACAACAATTCAATAGAGGACTTTTGGAGAAACCATTAATTAAATCCTATTTTTTTAACTTTCTTAGTCATTTGATATTGACAGACTTATGCTATAACTGGCGTGGAGGAGAGGACAGCGGCAGATAAAATCATAGAAATCGTCTTGTGGAAATTTCACCCAAACACCAAGCTTGTGTGTGTGTATGTGTGTGTGTGTGCGTGCGTGTGCATGTGTGTGTGAAGAAAGCTGTTAAAATATGAAATTACCAGTAGCCAATTGAATTAGTTTCCCTTTTGGGTTTATATACTTGTAAAACTGACACTAAATGAGTCAGTGCCTCACCAACCATGAACCTCACTGTCACTGGTTGAGGATCAATTTTTTTTTTATATCAATCTATCCATCTGGATTGATTGATATGCCGAGAGCTCTCTTTTTACCAGCACAGATCATCGCATCGTCTGCGTAACTGCTGACAGCGAGCGAAGTAAGGACGGTATTGTCCAAGTACTTGACTCTGGTGTTGTAGTATTTACAGACCACATGACTCTTGACGAAGTCGTAACTGCTTTCATTTGTTTTCAAACCAAAATATGTCCAAACATCAGCTTTAAAAGCTGCTGGAGTCTATTGTATCCTCTCGTCCTCAGTCATCACCGGGATCTTGCTGGATTTTATTGTTTCTTTACCTGCGGAGGACGTAATGACTGCTGCCATCTAGTGGTTTGGAGGTGAATTGCAACACAAAAATAACTGTATAACTGCTGAAAGTGTCCTGTGCTGTGTCTCAAATCGCATACTAGCGTACTAAAAGTTAGTATTTTTAGTACGTTAGTGTGTCTCAATTCTTAGTATGCGAAATTTAGTGCGCCATGCACACTAAATTGGCGTACTAACACGCCCACAAAACTAGCATGGTTCGATGGACACTAACCACACTAAACAGCCGCCATTTTAGTGACGTTTTAAACGGAAGTTACGTCATATATAAATGCATATATATGCATATACTTAAATGTGTATTTTCAGCAGCAGTAGGAGGATAAACACGTCTTCGCTGCTGATACCAGCTTAAATATCTCGCGATTATTTAGATTCTCATATTTTTTCTTTACTTCTTTTTCTAAAGTTGCAATACGTGCTGCCAGCAGGTTTCGGCGATAGCGTTCAAACAGCTGCTTGAAACATCGTTAAATAGAAGTAGAAGAAGAAGCTGTCATGTGATTTCCGGTTAGTGTGTAGCTTCAGGGTTTGATTTGAGACATACTATCTGCGGAGAATTTGCGTACTAGTTAGTATGCATACTAAACTGATGCATACTAACTTCTAGCATACTAAGATTAGTATGCGATTTGAGACACAGCACCGGTCCACCTGTCAATCTCCATCTTCCCCTCACTCGTGAACAAGACCCCGGGATACTTGAACTCTTCCCTTTAGAGCAGGATCTTGTAAATATTTCATCATAATCTATCATGTCCTGAGAGGTGAGAGGTCACTGGATTTTTTTGTTTTTTTTAGAGCTGGTACAGAGAAGAGATGCGAAGACCAGGTTCACACACTTAGGTGGGGCGAAGGCTAGAAATGGGGCCAGAAGAAACTGGAGACTTGGCTGCGTGCCGAGGGAGAAAGGAAGGCCGTAAAAAGAAAAGGCAGAAATGGATCCTCACTCCGTTGCTTGTGCTGCCGCTGGTATACAGAGTCATGAGGATCCCTCCCTCGCTCCCTCCCTCCCTCCTCCTCGCTCTTCACTCCTCCAGCAACAACCAGCACATCTTTCATTTCACTGCCATTGTTGCGGCGGCCACAACACCCAGTTGTATTGTTCCGTTTTTACAGCCCGGATATAAAGCCGCTGTTGTGTCAACCTTTCCGAGACATTTGAAGTGAACAAAAATCACTGCCGGTCTTTGCAGGTGCTACAATTCAAAGAGCATGTACACAATGTGTGTTTCCGCAACAGTTTAACCTTGTTAAGCCGTCATTCAGCCGTGTGACCTCAAGTTACCACAGAGGTGTCGAGCTCGCACAACAAACACTTGGCCTTAGATTAATTGACAATACTATCAAATATATACTGTACATACCTAAAAAGAATTCATTTTGTACAGCTTATTCCCTTACCGAACTCAACTGAACTGATCTGAAGTCTGTCCAAGCTACTCAGGGTGAGAGGCTGGGGACACCCTGAACAGGTCCCCAGTGTGTCGCACCCAGAGACACACAACTCTTTGAACACACACGGCTTTTCTTTCACCTTCTTATTGTGTTTTTTATTGTCATTTAAGAAAAGGCTTCTTCTGCTTGAACACCAGAGACCTCACACCACACACACACATAAACACACACACACACACACACACTCACAGACACACACACACAGACACACACAGCCAGACACACACAGCCATGACGATGAGGCACAATTGCTGAGGATTGAGTGACAGGAAATCTTAGCCTTAACACGACTGTATGTAACAGGCTGACGCACGGTGGCTGGGAGGTGAACAACACTTTAACAAACACTAAAACAAACATGCAAAAAAAATGGAAACTATTCAGAAACTTTTGCAACTAATTAAACTCTTAAATTGATTCACAAACTTTTGAAATTAATGTAATAACCTTTGGAACAAATTTACAAACTATTGGTTGGCATGGATGATGACATCATCCTCTGAACACTGGCATCAGTGAACAGAGAAGCAGATGGAGCACGAATGCTCCACCCATGATGCAACACTAATAGACTCAGGGACTCATTCATTCCTCGTGCTATAAGATTGTACAATTCTGAGTTTCGGGGCAGGAGTGAAGTGAAAAGATGATATTACATGTTAATCTTTTTATCCTTTTTCTTTGTTATTTTTCTTTTATCTATGTTCTTTATCTTTAGACTTGAATTGTATCATCTTGCACTTTTTTCTATTGCACTTGGTTCTAGTTTTTCATGAATATATCGTCTGTCTTGCTTTGTGCTGGAAAAACAATTCCCAGAAGGAGACCTCCTGAGGGATCAATAAAGTTGTATCTATCCATCTAAATAGATCTTGGATCTCTATTGTACTCATCAGTATGTGTCTGTTTGTACAAAACTCTTTTAATAAAGATATTTACACAGGCTTAAGCCCCGCCCACTGAACAAGCTTGTTTTTTTCTCAAGATAAAATCTTGTTCACCATAACCATGTCCACTCTTCTGTGTGGACACCTCCAAGGGACTCGTTGTATAAACAAAGCGTGATTACAGCTGGCTGGTGGAGGAGTGAAGCCGTTATTACGACATGATGGACTCCGCTCTCGTAACCTCTCGTTCGCCGGGACTTTCTTTATAAAGTAATTACTTCAAAACATCATCATGAATCTTGGAGGTTATTTGGATTTTTTTTTTTTATAATCAATTTGTCTATTGTAAAATCTGAGCAGATATTAGTTCATTAAAGATATCAACTAAAACAATTTTATATTTTTTATTGTTCACTTTTAGTCTCAGTTGACAAAGCAAGGTCAAAGTGTTTTTAGCTGGTGTGATAGAACCTGTACAAGGTTCCTTGAACTGAAGCCAATATCGTATTATGGAGGGATAAAAATACATGTTACAATTTTTTTATTAAATGAATAGATTGATTAAGCAATACGTGTAGATTTTTCAATGATTTGTGACACAACTGGTGTCAAGAGTGGTATTTTCAAGACCATCAGTAGCTATTAAAACACATGATCAAACTAGTAAGAAGTGGTGGTCGTCAGTCACTACAAGCCACAATACCACAAGAGAAATACAGTGATTATTGAAAGTAGCATTTGTATTTAACTGTTGATCATCCTGTAAAATCTGTGGTTCTGAACTATATTTTTTGTGTCGTGCATCTGGTTGTGTGTGTGGGTGTGTGTGTGCATTCATACTTTATTGTGAACAAAAGAAAAAAAAATGGAGGGCAGCAGAGGATCATGTGACAAGAGTCAGACTGAAACCCGGCGCCTGCACGCTTTTTAGAGGTCATGATGAGGTCGTCATGTGGCTACTGTGCCCACACTGGCAAATATACAACCGCAGCCACTCTATGCCTCCTCAAAAATACACAAAAATACACAAAATCCCTTGTTTGTGTCAATGACCTCTCGGGTTAATAATCGTCATATGTTTTCTATTTTACCATTTTCTACGAACAAACTGACTGATTCAATTCTTCTCCTTCTCTGACTAATGTCGGTGACATAACACGAAAATAAATTAGCTTATTGTTAAAATGTGAAAAGAAAACAGGAAAGTTCTGTAAAAAGTAAATACTTATAATAAAAATGAGATAAAACAGGTGACATGTAAATGGAAGTTATAGAAGCAGTACTGGCAAGAATCTGGCGAATACGTATCACGATACAGCAGAAACGATACGATATATTGCGATACTGTAGAGGCAAGGATAGGTGTATAGTATTGTCGAGTACTTGACTCTGGTGTTGCAGAAATTATAGACCACATGACTCTTGACAAAGTCAAATTCTGAAGTCGACTGTATCCTCTCGTCCTCAGTCTGCGCCAGGATTGAATTGTTCCTTTAGCTGCAGATTTGCCGCAGGGTTACTTGTAACCCTAAAATGTACGTCATATGAACATGGTATTTGTAATATTTATATATTAAACACACCATACTGAAAGAAAAATATATAAAATAACTATGAATAAAACAAAAAACCAAGAGCTTTTACATTTGTTAATTAGTTACAATAGTTTGTAGATTCTTACAATTGTTGGTACATTTGTGTGAGTGCAGTCAGAGCAATGGAACCCATCATCAACCCATCATTAATGTATTATGTCCATGAAGTTAAAATAAACTGCCAGAAGACCCCCCAGTCTGTGGCCCCGGTCTCCACAATAATTGACCTCCAGAGGCCCCTTGTCAGTTTGAGACCCCTGATGTACGTCGAAACGGTCCTCATAAAAATAACTCGGCGGCCAGGATTGAGTCCGACAGGTAGGAATAAGAACGTACGTAGCTATAAACAGAGATGCTAACAAGTCCCAAATTGAAGCTGGAGGTGGAGACTCAGGTTTCACTCCGACCCCATCAAGGTAAACGCCGCCGCCGCCGCCACTCAACAACAGCGAAGGCCACAATAAACAGGATTACACTGTGAATTAGGATCTGAAGCATTAGCGGAGGCCTATGAAAAGGTAGACGCCGCACACTTAAGCCCTCCTCCTCCTCCTCCTCGCTCTATAAAAACACAGTGAGATGACTAACTTCATTAGCGTCCCGGCTCCTCTCGGCGAGCGAACTGAAACCTAATTACTTCGCCAGAGCGGAATTAAAAGCTTGATTTCCTGTGCGTGGCTGCAATCCATCTCCCCATAAATGAACAACAACACTTCCACCGTGTTAATGCTTTCTCCCTGCTACTCAAGCATCATCAGTCACGCCGGAAAAACACTTTATAAATACGAGGAAGTTCCTCCAGACAATAGGAAGACTTCTAGACTTCCCCCAACATTTGAGCTTTCACGGGAAAAGAGTCGTTCGGGAACGGTTTAGATTTCAGGAGGAAGTCATCATAATAATCTATTGATTGAAATTCTGTTTTCTACTCACCCTCAAGTCGACTAAGGGTTGGGATTATTTTCCGAGTAATCTGTTTGTTCATTTTATTGTAGCGACTGGAGCTCGGTTGTCTTTGTCTTGATCTTCGTCCAAAAAGACACTTAAAAACATCCAAATATACTGCTCGTCTGTAATGTCCCTCTTGTTTTGAAGACATCAGGAATTGTTACGCAAAGAAAAAGTCTATGTTTTGAACTTGTTTTTAGCGGATGCACTACAAACAAACTTAAAATTTAGACTTACTGTATATGGTTGTTTTTTTAAAACAATTCTTATGTCGAAGCTTGAATAAAAGATGGACTTTACAGACGAGCAGCATGGAGTTATTTTGATGTTTAAAAAGTGACTTTTTGGAATGGATTACTCTGAAAATAATGAGTGAATTTTGGGTGAAATATCACAGAGCAAAACGTTAAAAAACTGTGAGGTATTCCAAATGAATAGAATAAATTACAAGAAAACAAGACACATGAACAAATCCAGTCGAAAGACAATGACATCAAAAAGTCAGTCTGTAAAAGAGAATTAAAAGAAGACTTTCTATGAAATGTGTGAAATGCATGACAAACTCATTCAATATTCATTTACAGTAAACTATTAATAGAAGACGTTATGACAGTAATAATCAAGTAAGTCAACTTAGCTTTAGTAAGAAATATGGTACTGGTGAACTGGATGCTTTATAAATCCAGCATTTATATATTTTCTAATAAATCATTTGATATTACAGGATAAAAAAAATGACAGACATTACAAATGATGTCTAACGTTATTATTTTCTCATTGTTTGTCCTTTCTTGTAAACTGAATGAATGAATGGCTATTTTAATGGAATTATAAAAATATATATAAAAAGAACACGTCCATTTTTCAAGCGTCATTGGTCGCACAACTTCTGGCTCCATGTTTATCAGATCACATTTTTTTTTGGCTTCCGCTTCATCCAGTGATCATTGAACTGATACTGTGGCTCTCAGACAGAAGGTCATCAGAGAAGACGTTTGGCCCGACACGGCCTCGGATGCTCTTATCTAGTTAAAACATGGTTTTCAAAGACATGACTTCCCTGCTCTTGGCTTCTTAATTCTACCCGTTTTTACAAACAATTTTTATTCACAGTGTTTGATCATTTTTATGTTGCAGTTTAACTTCTTGTCCGCTAGATGGCAGCAGCCATTACGTCCTCCACAGCCAAAGCAACAATGAAATCCTGTGAGATCCCGGCGATGACTGAGGACTAGAGGATACAGTGACTCCAGCAGCTTTTAAAGCTGATGTTTGGACATATTTTGGTTTGAAAACAAATGAAAACAGTTAAGACTTCGTCAAGAGTCATGTGGTCTGTAAATTCTGCAACACCAGAGTCAAGTACTCGACAATACTACACTTGTTACTACAGTATCAGGATGTATCACCATATATATTTTATCATTGCCCCTTTATCATGACACATATCTAGAACACTTTCACCAGCTGCCACTGCTATCTCCAATCTCCCTGTCTCTCCTTAAACCTCTTTTTTTCTCTATTCTTTTTCTCTTCTTCCTCTCTTCTTCTCCCAGCAGGAGATCATTCACAGTGAGTCTGGTTCTGCTCCAGGAATCCTGCCTGTTAAAAAGATTTTTTTGCTCGTTTCAGTAGCTCATCGTCTTAAGAATGTTTGCTATTTTCTTATAAATTGTACTTTAAACTGTAAAGTGTCTGAAGAGAACTCTCTTTTCAATAACATTGAATTAAATATGAACCAAGTAAATCCCTTCTTCCGTGGTTTAGTTCTATTTTTCGTATTGTGTCGCAGTTCTGATTGATTGTCGAGACGACTTTCATTGTTTCCTCCAGATAAAGAGGGTCAATGGGAACGTCATTGATTTACAGTGGCTTAAACGGTTTAAAAGAAGCAATGCTAATGTACGTAACTGTCCTTTTCCTGTCAAAGTGAGCGCACCCTTTTCCTAAAATACCCGCTTATCACATCGGGGGCAAAGTGCTCTTCATTTGAAAGTCTTTATCACTCGTCAATCGCGGCGGATTAAGTTTGGATTGGCAGTGGATCAGTACTGCTCCGTCTGCAGGTACTAATGTCATTCATTTCCCTCTGGCTCCGTCTCAAATTTGTCTTTTCTAATCCAGTTAGATGGAATCGAAGAGACCCCGATGACCTATCCGCAATTATTACCGTTTCTATTTGACGTTTCCAGATTTTTGCGGGTCGCAGCCGTGTAATTAAAACCGTGTCGTCTGCTCAAATTCTCAACATGAATATAACATTAATTCCTTTACTTGATGTGATCCTTTTATCTGCCTGGTCCACTGGGAGGGGATTTGAAATCGCCCCCTTTGTGGCAACTGTCACATTGTGAAAGACTAACAGAGTTATTTAACCTCTGTTAAGTGTTAAGTATATTCAAGATTAATAACGACATTTGCTTTATTCTTGATTTAACGACCCCTGGAATATACTTGAAGCTGATCTTTTATGGTCAACAGTTCAATAAAGTAAGTAAGTAACATTTGTAAATTGCTTTTCAGGACCAGGGTCAGAAAGCGCTTAAACAATCAAAACAAAACTCAATAAAAGATATACTTTAAAGATCAAAATAACACCGAGAACAACACAGGAGTCTCAGAAAATCAAGGAAAAGCCTGCACGAATAAAAATGTCATTAAATAACTTTATTTTAAAATTTACAATTAACATGCAAATATTCACATCATTTAGTCCCTTTTATTTTTGTTGTGATTAAACATTTGGCCACTAGATGGAGGTAGTCATTACGTCCTCCGCAACTAAAGGAACATTAAAATAGTGCTTAGGACGAGAGGATACAGTCGACTCCAGCAGCTTTTAAAACTGATGATTGGACCTGTTTTGTTTTCAAAACAAATGAACAATGTCATAAATTCTACGACACCAGAGTCAAGGACTAGTTATGTTCTTACATTTAATAATGTTGTTTTTTTTATTCTTGATTTAAGCATTTATATGAGGTTAAAATGTAGCATGTTGTGATTAAAGTTTCCTTTAACTGAGGAAGTCAAAAAGAATATATTTAACTTTAAAATAAAGTTAAAAAAAACACACATTATGTGATTCTAAATAATCCACCAAAGTACTTTAATGAAGCTTTATAAATATAATGTATATGGTTTCAAACCTTAAATTAGAAAATATCCACGTTTTCTTGATAAAATACAAGATTGTTTCTCATCCATGTGGGATACGGTTTCTTCCAAAAGTGAGTCTTCCGTCAACAGAGCGAGAAGGCGGTCATAATATTAACAATGTCATGATTTTGACAGATGCACTGAGAGCCAACACGGCCAGAGGGACCTTGAGGCTGCAGCTGTTGATGAATCTGATCTTTGTTATTAATTCCATCTTCGTCCACCACGCCGTTGCCAAAATGTCTTTTAAGGTAAAGATGGCGGCCAAATCACACACGCGTGTCAGCTCCACACTTTTAAACAATCCCCGTCGATGTGGTCTTAGCTGCTGCAGATCCCACTGTTGTCTGCTCTTTGTGTGTCGCCGTTTTCTCCAGCTCCTCGACTGTCAGTCACTTCTCGTCGTCATCTTTTCTCAGATCCAATGTGTTGGATGTTCAGAGGAATCCACTTCAACTGTAGTCTTTTATGGATGGATGGATGGATGAAGGTGTGGATGGATGAAGGTGTGGATGGATGAAGGTGTGGATGGATGAAAATAAATGCAGGCATAATAAACAGAAAGAAAGACAAACAAATAAAGGTATGATGGAAACATGAATAATGACAGGATGGATGAAAATAATGCCAACAAAACAAAAATATTAATTAACCTCCAAGTCAACACCACACACTAAGAAGCCACTGACCCTTTCATCATGTTCCTCAAATGTTCCTCACATGATCCTCTGCAGAGAGAGTCCACTAGGAAGTCTATTCTATTGAAGCATCACTTCATTTTTAAACTGACCCACATGTTGACCTCCAAGATGGAGGTCACTGCTTCATGAAGCGTCATCATTCGAGTCAAGGGATTCAAACACAACAAATACACTTGAGGTCAAAAAGATTTTCTGTAAATTGATTCTCCTTCTTGTTTGCACTGACTTGTCTTCAGTTTTGACTGAAAGAAGTTAACAAAATTGATTTTCTTGAAATCACGAGCAGTGATGTGGTTTCATGATACAGTTTCTTCATTTTTATTTTGGAACAAGTAGATCCGATATAAAGATGACAGAGCAGAGAGTGACATCGAGTGGCCGTTAAAAATGATGACACTCTATCATGATGCCTTGTCTGCTGTTTCATGAAGCTTCATCAACCCCTCACTGCTAATCACTGATATTAAATGTGTCAAGTTTGTTTCAATTAAATCACTTTTTCTTGCGAAATCTAACTCCAATGATCCGTTTTCATGTTATACCTGTATATATTTTTATAACCTGAATATACAACTGGTATAATAGTGTGAAAAGGAAGTTTGTTTATTGATAGAGTTTGATATTTTAATTACAATATTTCAAAAAATATTTTGATTAATTAAACTTTTTTTAAAATTCATAGCCTTTTACATTGATTAAAAACTGTTGCTATAAAAGTGAGAAATGTAATTAATTAATTAATAATAATTTTACACATAGAGTTTTATATTGTGATTACAATATTTTAAATATATACTGTATATATATTTTTTCTTAATATTTCATTTGTAGCCTTTCAAATGTAACATAAAAATGTTAATATTAGAGGGCCAACATAATTGCATTTTCCTCACACATAGAGTTTGATATTCTGATTTCATTAATTACCCTTTCCTCTAAAATCAGAATTTCTTAATTTTTTAAAGCCAATATAAAAACGTTTCTATAACAGCGCTAACACATTTATTAAATATATAATTTCTGAATTAAATATATTTTCTTAAATTCAATATATTCTGAACACTGTCATCAGTGAGCAGAGAAGCAGATGGAGCATGAATGCTCCTCCCCAGATGAGAAACTAATAGACCCAGGGACTCATTCATTCCTCGTGCTATTAGATTATACAGATACAGAGAAATCTTTTCAGGCTGTTGCTCCTAAGCTTTGGAACAATCTTCCTCTCTCTTTGCGCTTGATGGATCTACTGACTCCTTTAAGAAACATCTTAAGACGTTTCTATTTGTTCAGGCTTTTCCTTGAATTTCTCGAACTCCTGTGTTTTTCTCGGTGTTGTCTTGATCTTTGAAGTATGTACTGTTTTGAGTATTGTTTTGATTGTTAAAGTGCTTTGTGACCCTGGTCTCGAAAAGCGCTATATAAATAAATATTACTTACTTACTTACTTACTTACAATTCTGAGCTTAGGGGCAGGAGTGGAGTAAAAGTATTATGATGTTCTATTTTATGATAGTCTTTGTATCCTTTTTCTTTGTTATTTTCCTTTTATCTATGTTCTTTATCTATAGACTTAGATTGTATCATCTTGTTCTTTGTCTTTATTTCTCTTTGCTCTTGTTCTTATTTTTTTTTTATGAATAATTGCTGTATTGCTGTGTCTAATTGGAAAAAAAAACAATTTGCCTGCCTAACCTATATAAAATAGTGCAAACATTTTTTTGTTCACACATAGCGTTGAAATATTAACTATTATTATTAAAAAATATCTATTTTTAATTCAATATATTTAATTCCTAGCCTTTTAAATTCAATATGAGTCGCTGAAGAGTGTGAGCAGCAGATAAAAGTTGGTCCGAGCAGGAAACTACAGCATTGATAGTTCTGAGCTAAGTGACTGAGGCGCCGTCAGATACTGATCACAGCACCGCCAGTCTGTCAACGTGGCACTCATTGGCATCATTAGACCTGCTATCACGAGCGTGGATCAGAGCCGTGCACGTCAGGTGACCGGCCCGGTCCGGACGAGCCCAACAACAACACTCAAAAAGTTTTGCATCGTTCCTTTTTTAAACCAGGAAGTGCTGGAGCCGAGGTCATCTCTGATTGGTCCCCGTGGACCGGCCCCGCGGCTCATTCGCTGGCCGGACTGTAATTTTGTTAAAGGCTTCCTGTGTTGGATAAACATATCTGTTTAAACGCCCCGAGGGTGAGAGTGGAGGGTGGGAGGGTCTCGCTGTAATGGAGCCAGTACAACAGAGCACCAGGGGGGGGGGGGAGAATGGAGAGAGTAATGGAAGAGAAATGGACGGAGAAGGAGAAATACAGCAGCATCAAAGTGCCATTAGCTGTGATTAACAGGTCTGGTTTGAGTTTCAGCTTCAACATTTCCTGACGTCAAACAAAGTTGACCCGGCGGGAGCAGAGCCGTGTCTGGGGGTCGCGGGGTCAGCGCCGGCCCTAATGTCTCTCACACAGAGCAAGAAAAACAAACACAATCCCTGCGAGTGTCGGCGCTGGACGCGTTCAGACGACTTCATAAAACCTTCAGTGTGTCGAGGCGGGTCCGTGACCCGGAGCTTTGACACGCACTTTAGTGACGCTGCAGCTTCTGCAGGAAACACACAATCCTTGTTTGGATCAGAGTTTGATGAAAACAACAAGAAATACATCATATATATAGAAATAAAACAAAAGTAATATATATAAAATGTTAGGCCTGTTTGTGTGTGTGTTTGTGTGTGTGTCTGCATGTTTGTGCATGGCTCTATGTGTGTGTCTGCGTGTGTGTGTGTCTACATTTTTGTGTGTGTGTCTGCTTTTGTATATGCCTACGTGTGTACTGATCTGTGTTTGTTTGTGCATGTGTGTGTCTGCATGTTTGTGCATGTGTGTGTCTGCATGTTTGTGCATGGCTCTATGTGTGTCTATGTGTTTGTTTGTGCATGTGTGTGTCTGCATGTTTGTGTATGACTCTATATATTTGTTTGTGTATGTGTGTGTCTACATTTTTGTGAGTGTGTCTGCATTTGTTTATGCCTATGTGTGTACTGATCTGTGTTTGTTTGTACATGTGTGTGTCTGCTTGTTTGTGCATGGTGGTTCTATGTGTGTGTCTGTGTGTGTGTGTCTACATTTTTGTGAGTGTGTCTGCTTTTGTATATGCCTATGTGTGTACTGATCTGTGTTTGTTTGTACATGTGTGTGTCTGCATGTTTGTGCATGGCTCTATGTGGGGGTGTGTGTGTGTGTGTGTGTGCGTGTGTCTACATTTTTGTGAGTGTGTCTGCTTTTGTATATGCCTATGTGTGTACTGATCTGTGTTTGTTTGTGCATGTGTGTGTCTCCATGTTTGTGCATGGCTCTATGTGTGTGTGTGTGTGTGTGTCTACATTTTTGTGAGTGTGTCTGCTTTTGTATATGCCTATGTGTGTACTGATCTGTGTTTGTTTGTGCATGTGTGTGTCTCCATGTTTGTGCATGGCTCTATGTGTGTGTCTGTGTGTGTGTGTGTGTGTCTACATTTTTGTGAGTGTGTCTGCATTTGTATATGCCTATGTGTGTACTGATCTGTGTTTGTTTGTACATGTGTGTGTCTGCATGTTTGTATATGGCTCTATGTGTGTCTATGTGTTTGTTTGTGCATGTGTGTGTCTATGTGTTTGTTTGTGCATGTGTGTGTCTGCATGTTTGTGTATGGCTCTATGTGTGTCTATGTGTTTGTTTGTGCATGTGTGTGTCTATGTGTTTGTTTGTGCATGTGTGTGTCTGCATGTTTGTGTATGGCTCTATGTGTGTCTATGTGTTTGTTTGTGTATGTGTGTGTGTCTGCATGTTTGTGTATGGCTCTATGTGTGTCTATGTGTTTGTTTGTGCATGTGTGTGTCTATGTGTTTGTTTGTGCATGTGTGTGTCTGCATGTTTGTGTATGGCTCTATGTGTGTCTATGTGTTTGTTTGTGTATGTGTGTGTGTCTGCATGTTTGTGTATGGCTCTATGTGTGTCTATGTGTTTTTTTGTGCATGTGTGTGTCTATGTGTTTTTTTGTGCATGTGTGTGTCTGCATGTTTGTGTATGGCTCTATGTGTGTTAATGTGTTTGTGTATGTGTGTGTGTCTGCATGTTTGTGTATGTGTGTGTGTCTGCATGTTTGTGAATGGCTCTATAGCAAAGATTTCTCGTGACACCAGTCGTTGATTTAAAAGTATTTTTCCCAAGTTTAAAAAAAGGGTTTGAGTTGTTCAGAGTTTCTTCCTGCACAAGTGAATCCTCATATTTAATACTTACGAAACTATTTTATCTCCCACTTGAATCTGGATGGAGCCACTGAACACGCCGTCTGCCCCCAAAATCCAGTTACCAGCGCAACAATGACGGTAAGTGGCTCAGGAGCCGAGCACCTAATCCCTGCAGGGGCAGCAGCCCTCCTCTCCAGAGGCTCCAATAAGACCACTCAGGACCGCAATTGAATTGCTGCGAAGTTAACTCCATTACGGCCCAGCAGTGGAGCACTTGATGCCCTCAAGTTGTTGTCAGTAATTTGCTCTTATTAGCAGCTTTTTACCGAGAACGAGACTCGCGGCAGAAACAATCGCTCCTGCTGTGTTTCAACGTGTGCGTTTGTGTGTGTAATCTGGGCCTAAAAGGGTGTTTGTTTCGGCGGGAGATTAAATTTTGCCGAGTCGAATCGAATCAGGCGACACGAAAGTCATGAAGGAGGACACGTGTTGATTGGCCAGAGGAGGGGTCTTCAGGGGGTCCGAGTGACGGAGGTCTGGGTTACGTTTGTAGTCCAGGGATGTTCAGGGATTATCACCGATAGACACACGTTTGATTGAAAATTAAATGTGTGTAGATTAAATAATGGGCCACGGCCTGAACAATAAAAGTATTTTTTTGTTTGTGTGTTTTAGGGATGTAGAGATACAATTATCTCACAACATGATTCCATATATTTGGCTCGATATATATTTTTAAAATGCGGTTTATTTCGATACACCCGCAGAATTTTTAGATTTTAATGACACCTTGTGATCATTTGACTCTTCTATGGTCGAATTAAATGAACTGAAAGACAAAATATGTCCCAATATCAGCTTTAAAAGCTTTTGGAGTTGACTGTATCCTCTCGTCCTCAGTCATCACCGGGATTTTACCGTTCCTTTAGCTGCGGAGGACGTTATGAGTGCTGCCATCTAGTGGCCAGAATATTAATAGAAAAACAAAAATGAACAAACACAGTGAATATTAAATTGTTTTATTTTACACACACTTTATTTAATAAAAATAAACAAATAAAAAACTGATAAAATAATATATGATTTGAAATCCAAAATATTTTTTTTTAAATAAGAAAATCGCTAGAGTGCCGTAGGATATGGATAAGGTAAAAAACGGGGTTTTCCCACTAATATAGTGTCTGTACATACTGGATATTTATGTACTGTGGTGAAGAGCTTCATAATGCAGTACATTCAGTGACGTGCGGTGGTTCGTGGTCGGTGAGGCACTGACTCCTTTAGTGTCAGATGTACAAGTATATAAACCCAAAAGAGAAGCTGATTCAATTGACGACTGGTTATTTCATATACAACAACATTCTTCACACACATAAGAAGTTTAAATAAATAAATGATTTAATTAATAATTTCTCAACAAGTCTATATTAAATTGTTGTGATAGGTTGTGGGATATTAGTCTACATCCTCTAGATCTATCTATATAAATATTGTATTATAGCTTCATAAACCTGTCATCTTTGACATTGACATAAGGGTCATAGTTGAAATGAATGAACTAATGAATGATTTTAAAAGTAAGTAAATTAGAAACCTAGGATTCAAACACTATAGAGTAGGACCGTGACAAAAAAGGATTACAAGGAAGTAAGAATTTACTGTTAAGTTTAGCGAGAACACTCCAGGTTTAAGTTTAACTCAAGAGTGAATAATCTCGAGCGACAGTGTTAGACAAGTGGTGCCGTAATGACAGGTAGACCCGCCTTTTGTTGCTTCTGATTGGTTAATAATGCGCGGTTCTTTCTGAGTATTAAATGGGTCGATATAAACGTGAGAAAAACAAATATTATTTTATTTAAGGCCAAATATTGTATTGTATTTTTCTTAGTCTTATCTCTTTTTTATACGATTGAAATTAAAACCTTTTCTGGTCTTAATTTTATCTATAAACAAAGTCAGTTTTTTTTACGTTTTTCTTTCGCCACACAAACCTGCGTTACTTTGTTGTAAAAGTCCACCTTATTTCCTTTAGTTTTAAAAGTCCTCAATGGAGATGAAATATAGTTTGTGGAGCTCATTAGCATGTGCCTCAAACTTTACCTTCTCACCTCGGTTGTATTTCTGATCAGCATAACTAAATAAGACCCTTACAAACATTAAACTTTAATGGTTAAAGACATCAGCCAGACTGTGGAAAATCAAGGTAAATAAACGTATATGTGAGCATTATATTGCAGTTTGTGAAAGATAGCAGAACCTTATCTAGTCCCGCCCCTACTTCCCTCAGAATGATGATCATAATCATATCTTATACAAATACTCTTATTTCACTTTAGCAGAACAGATTCTTGTCACGTATGACATCTGACATAACATGTTACAGCAGTAAATGTCACCGACAGGAACAAGATTCCACCGACGCTGCTGGAGAACAAACAAGAAAACACTATCAGAACTTCTTACTATGTTTATCCTGAGATGCAGAAAGTATCGATAATCGTTGGTTTTATTGTTATAAAAAAAAGGAATTTTTAATGAATCTCTATCATTAAAAATCACTAGATTTGTTTATTAAATGTATATATAATCCTCACCTTTGGTCAGATTACAATTGATGAAAATTTTGTTAAAGGGCAAAGTTTTTCCACTTTTACATTTGTCTTAAACATATTTGCTTTTTTATATAGGACTATATTATATACACAAAGTTCCTCAACCAGACATTTCCTGCTTCTTTATCTAATTATTAACTAGTTATTCATCCGTACTGTTGTGATCATGAAGTGATGAGTCTATATGTATATATTTTAATTGATTTTATGTTGCTTTACAATATGTCTTAATAGTTACTGAAGATTACAATAACAACATTAACTCAGATTTATTGTTCGAGAGCAAAACAAATGAAAGAAATCCAAAAAAAAATCAACAATTTACTCAATTTTATTTGCACTTCCAGACCACCAAAGATTTTAGCTCTTGTCAAAACATTGATTTATATATTTTTTTATAACCCTCCGGGTCTCCTGGTACCAGCTGGATGATTTATCTGGGATGATTCACTGCTGAAGCATAAAACCTTCTCATTTTTTTTTAAAGATATTCAGTGCTGCTACCTTGGTCAATAACTAATATTTTCAACATGTTTATCTATTCAGAATGATTTAAAAACATTAAGAGTTCAAAGTAAATATAATCGTTATTGCATTTCTTTTATCCCCAGAACGACAGGAAAAAACGTTCCTGTCTTTTCTACAGACTTTGTTGAGTTTGTTTTCGTGAGATCTCGAAAGTTCCCGCAGATATAGGTCAGCTTCACATACTTGTGCTGATGTCTTCCACCTGCTTAAGGCCAGATTCCTGAAGACTCCAGACAAAGCATGTGGTGAGAGGAGCAGGAACTGACCTCGACTCAACCTGTCATCCGCTGATCTTGATGATCCACACTCACCTGTTCAGGTTACAGCAGGTGGACACAGAGCAGGCCATCATCTGCATAACAAGTTGTTGTAATTATTGTTAATCGGAATAATGACGATAGTATTAAGTATATATTTATTTAATATGAGTAGACTGGGTGAAACACATCCTTTGCAAACTGAAAAAGTCAACAATGATGAAAATAATTTAACATTTTAAATACATACATAGATTTTAACTAAAAAAAACAACAAAAAAAACATGGCGATCAATGAGGGGTTCATGGATTTTTAATACATGTATCAATTGTTTTTTTTATCGTGAAAATAATTTTTTTCATCTTATTCATCCAATTAAATACACATTACATCCAATTATATGACTTTAAAGTTTTAATTTAAATTTGATTAAAACTTTAAATTTATTTAATTTTTTATTTAATTTGAAGGATATACAAAAATATCTATGGCGGCTGTGAAGTGCAAAACAAAATCATAAAACAAAACACAAAATTAATGAAACAATAAAACAAATTAACAAAACAAAACACACAAACAAAACACTCACTGGCTTCCAGTTTCTTTCAGGATCAACTTTAAAATTCTGGTTCTTACTTTCAGATCTATTCATGGTCAGACTCCTCCTTACATCACTGATCTGATCCAGCCTTACACCCCAGCTCGGGCTCTGAGGTCTGTGGATCAGAATCTACTTATGGTTCCTGAACACGGTTCAGGACCAGAGGAGAGAAATCTTTTCAGACTGTTGCTCCTAAGCTTTGGAACGATCTTCCTCTCTCTTTGTTCTTGATGGATCTACTGACTCCTTTAAGAAACATCTTAAGACGTTTCTATTTGTTCAGGCTTTTCCTTGAATTTCTCGAACTCCTGTGTTGTTCTCAGTATTATCTTGATCTTTAAAGTATGTACTTTTTTGAGTATTGTTTTGATTGTCTAAGCGCTTTGTGACCCTGGTCTCGAAAAGCGCTATATAAATAAATATTACTTACTTACTTACTTACTTACAATGGCCATGATGATGGCAAGTTAGCAACCGCTCATGCTAGCGTGCTAATGCTAGCAGCAGTTTCGAAATCACTTATTTTGTCATGTCGTCGATCGCATTCCTGGCTTCACGTTCACAACGTGTGTATAGTGTTTAATTCACGACTAAGACTGTGAACGAGTGATAATCGAAGTTTAAAGTCACCTTTGAAGTAGGTTTATAAGTCTCGAACGAAGATACATAATGTGAAGTAAAGAATATGGGGGTGTAGTGTGTATCTGTACAGAAATCCACAAATACGTAACTCGATTTACGAATGTGTAACTCGATATGCAAATGTATATTTTAGAATAAGTATGCTCAAATCTATAAAAACTGACAAGTTAAGCATCACAAACTTCACAAAAGTTAAAAGTAAAAAAAAACAGCTCTTTTTGCGCATGTGACTATTGAACTCACCACCCAGCTGGGGTGCAGGCCACTTCCTATAAGCACTTCCTTCCTACTGAAAACTCCACTGAGAAAAGGCGGCAGCTGGGCGACGTGGTTAGAGGGCTTCGCACCAATTCGTAGAACCTGAAGTTATGAAACCAATAACTCAGGGGTTCTATGTCATTTGGTGCTCCGCCCTCTAACGGCTTCTCTACTGGTTTAAACCAAGAATCGAGCCCGATGGGATCAACGTCCCCCCAGCTGGACGCCGCTCCTGACAGCAGCATGACTAGGGCCCCGCCGGCCCCTGGATCTACATCCACTGTAGCCGTGGGCCTCGGCTGAGCAGATGTGTTCCGCCGCATACCCCGCAAAAAAGAGGCTGCCACCCCACGGATGGAAAGTGCCCTCAGGCCGCTTGGAGCTTTAACATATTATTGGATGGTTTTGTTTATATGTTCAGGTTAGCTCTAGGATGCCCCACATGAACTTCATTCTTGCCTTCTAGATCACACACACTGTGCGACACAGAACCGGCGCTGGACTGATGGGTCGGTTTCTCGGCTTGGTCAAGGAAAAAAAAAAAGGTTCCAAGTCACTGAATTCTAAGAGCCGAGGAGCCATTTGTCCGTCAGTGTCGTCTGTCCTCGACAGCTTCATACCAGCGAGACTTCTGAGCCCGTGTAGCATTTCATCTGTTAACAGAGTGGAGGGGTGGCGGCGAGGGGCGGGGCAGGTGCGTGGAGGACGTCCACGGCCGCATGAATGAAGGTATTCTCCTGCAGCGGACATCAAACGGCCGCGCATCAATCAGCCAGGTGGACGAGCGGCAGCCGGCCTTTTACCTGTCCGACGTTTCGGATGTAGCAGCTACGCCCACTCGCATGACAGACCAGGGGGGCCGACGTGGACCTGAACCAAACGCACACAGTGAAGACGTGAGAGCAACCTTAGCTCCGCTTGCACCTCGGGAGCCTGCACCAGTATCTTGTGTATTGAGAAGAATCCGGTGATACCACACCTCACAATACGGAGGCGACTCTATGATATATTGCGATACTGCAGGACTGGGGAGCGAGAGAAAGACTCCCTGTGACGTCACGGCTCTTATCACTTCATCTTTTAATCAGTTGGGCTCGGAGCGAGGACGTCTGCTGCGTCTCCTGCACGTCCACGTGGACGTCCTGACGCCTCGTGCTGCGACTAACAATCCTGTCACGCTAGACTCATTATTTACACTCATTTGATCCTTCATTGAAGGCTGATCGAGGCCAGAAGGAAGGGTAGTTTGAGGTTATAACGTCAATAAATCAAAAGTAAACATTTTTTAATCACAGCCTTTTGAATACAATATAAAAATGGTATTATTAGTAAATTAATATCAGTATTATAGAGTCATCTTACCAGACCCTTGGTTTAACTTGGACCTTTAACTTTTTAACTCTTGTTTTATCTCCCCTTAAACCTGAGATAAAACAAGGTGTTTGTGGTATCCCTTGTTTTATCTCAGGGTCACGTTTGTTTCCGGGGCCATCGGGTCACCTTGACCCTGAGATAACGCAAGGTGTTTGTGGTATCCCTTGTTTTTTCTCTGGTTCACGTTTGTTTCCTGGGCCATCGGGTCACCTTGACCCATAGATAACACAAGGTGTTTGTGGTATCCCTTGTTTTATCTCAGGGTCACGTTTGTTTCCAGGGCCATCAGGTCACCTTGACCAAGAGATAGCATAAGGTGTTTGTGGTATCCCTTGTTTTATCTCAGGGTCACGTTTGTTTCCGGGGCCATCGGGTCATCTTGACCCATAGATAACACAAGGTGTTTGTGGTATCCCTTGTTTTATCTCAGGGTCAGGTTTGTTTCCGGGGCCATCGGGTCACCTTGACCCATAGATAACATGAGGTGTTTGTGGTATCCCTTGTTTGATCTCAGGGTCACGTTTGTTTCCAGGGCCATCGGGTCACCTTGACCCATAGATAACAATAACACAAGGTGTTTGTGGTATCCCTTTTTTTATCTCTAGGTCATGTTTGTTCGGAATCATCGGGTCACCTTGACAAAGAGATAACGCAAGGTGTTTGTGGTATCCTTTGTTTTATCTCAGGGTCAGGTTTGTTTCCGGGGCCATCGGGTCACCTTGACCCAAAGATAACGCAAGGTGTTTGTGGTATCCCTTGTTTTATCTCTGGGTCATGTTTGTTTCCGGGGCCATCGGGTCACCTTGACAAAGAGATAATGCAAGGTGTTTATGGTATCCCTTGTTTTATCTCAGGGTCAGGTTTGTTTCCGGGGCCATCGGGTCACCTTGACCCATAGATAACACAAGGTGTTTGTGGTATCCCTTGTTTTATCTCAGGGTCACGTTTGTTTCCAGGGCCATCGGGTCACCTTGACCCATAGATAACAATAACACAAGGTGTTTGTGGTATCCCTTTTTTTTATCTCTAGGTCATGTTTGTTTCCGGAACCATCGGGTCACCTTGACAAAGAGATAACGCAAGGTGTTTGTGGTATCCCTTGTTTTATCTCAGGGTCAGGTTTGTTTCCGGGGCCATCGGGTCACCTTGACCCAAAGATAACGCAAGGTGTTTGTGGTATCCCTTGTTTTATCTCTGGGTCATGTTTGTTTCCGGGGCCATCGGGTCACCTTGACAAAGAGATAATGCAAGGTGTTTGTGGTATCCCTTGTTTTATCTCAGGGTCAGGTTTGTTTCCGGGGCCATCGGGTCACCTTGACAAAGAGAGAACGCAAGGTGTTTGTGGTATCCCTTGTTTTATCTCAGGGTCAGGTTTGTTTCCGGGGCCATCGGGTCACCTTGACCCATAGATAACATGAGGTGTTTGTGGTATCCCTTGTTTGATCTCAGGGTCACGTTTGTTTCCAGGGCCATCGGGTCACCTTGACCCATAGATAACAATAACACAAGGTGTTTGTGGTATCCCTTTTTTTATCTCTAGGTCATGTTTGTTCGGAATCATCGGGTCACCTTGACAAAGAGATAACGCAAGGTGTTTGTGGTATCCTTTGTTTTATCTCAGGGTCAGGTTTGTTTCCGGGGCCATCGGGTCACCTTGACCCAAAGATAACGCAAGGTGTTTGTGGTATCCCTTGTTTTATCTCTGGGTCATGTTTGTTTCCGGGGCCATCGGGTCACCTTGACAAAGAGATAATGCAAGGTGTTTATGGTATCCCTTGTTTTATCTCAGGGTCAGGTTTGTTTCCGGGGCCATCGGGTCACCTTGACCCATAGATAACACAAGGTGTTTGTGGTATCCCTTGTTTTATCTCAGGGTCACGTTTGTTTCCAGGGCCATCGGGTCACCTTGACCCATAGATAACAATAACACAAGGTGTTTGTGGTATCCCTTGTTTTATCTCAGGGTCACGTTTGTTTCCAGGGCCATCGGGTCACCTTGACCCATAGATAACAATAACACAAGGTGTTTGTGGTATCCCTTTTTTTTATCTCTAGGTCATGTTTGTTTCCGGAACCATCGGGTCACCTTGACAAAGAGATAACGCAAGGTGTTTGTTGTATCCCTTGTTTTATCTCAGGGTCAGGTTTGTTTCCGGGGCCATCGGGTCACCTTGACCCAAAGATAACGCAAGGTGTTTGTGGTATCCCTTGTTTTATCTCTGGGTCATGTTTGTTTCCGGGGCCATCGGGTCACCTTGACAAAGAGATAATGCAAGGTGTTTGTGGTATCCCTTGTTTTATCTCAGGGTCAGGTTTGTTTCCGGGGCCATCGGGTCACCTTGACAAAGAGAGAACGCAAGGTGTTTGTGGTATCCCTTTTTTTATTTCGGGGTCATGTTTGTTTCCGGGACCATCGGGTAACCTTGACCCATAGATAACACAAGGTGTTTGTGGTATCCCTTGTTTTATCTCAGGGTCAGGTTTGTTTCCGGGGCCATCGGGTCACCTTGACAAAGAGAGAACGCAAGGTGTTTGTGGGATCCCTTGTTTTATCTCGGGGTCATGTTTGTTTCCGGGACAATCGGGTAACCTTGACCCATAGATAACACAAGGTGTTTGTGGTATCCCTTGTTTTATCTCAGGGTCAGGTTTGTTTCCGGGGCCATCGGGTCACCTTGACAAAGAGAGAACGCAAGGTGTTTGTGGTATCCCTTGTTTTATCTCAGGGTCATGTTTGTTTCCGGGACCATCGGGTAACCTTGACCCATAGATAACACAAGGTGTTTGTGGTATCCCTTGTTTTATCTCAGGGTCACGTTTGTTTCTAGGGCCATCGGGTCACCTTGACCAATAGATAACACAAGGTGTTTGTGGTATCCCTTGTTTTATCTCGGGGTCATGTTTGTTTCCGGGACCATCGGGTAACCTTGACCCATAGAGAACGCAAGGTGTTTGTGGTATCCCTTGTTTTATCTCTGGGTCATGTTTGTTTCCGGGGCCATCGGGTCACCTTGACAAAGAGATAATGCAAGGTGTTTGTGGTATCCCTTGTTTTATCTCAGGGTCATGTTTGTTTCCGGGACCATCGGGTAACCTTGACCCATAGATAACACAAGGTGTTTGTGGTATCCCTTGTTTTATCTCAGGGTCACGTTTGTTTCTAGGGCCATCGGGTCACCTTGACCAATAGATAACACCAGGTGTTTCCGGAGCCATCGGGTCACCTTGACCCAGAGATAAAACAAGGAAAAATTGACTACCATTAGTTACATCATGACTCTAAACTTCCAAACTTTGTTGGAGAAAAGTGACAACAACAACAGCGACAACAACACACGTGCTAAACACACACTGTAGCATCAGGGAGAGAAACCACAGGCGTGAGCAGGAGTAACACTGGTGAGGATTCTAACAATGACTGACACCTGCTGTTGTTACCCGGCAACAAGCAGCCAGTGCTGTCAGATGAGTATCTGAAGAAGAGAGATGTGTGTGTGTGTAGGTGTTCAGTTTGTGTGTTTCTGTGTGTGTAGGTGTTCAGTTTGTGTGTTTCTGTGCGTGGACGTGTTCAGTTTGTGTGTTTCTGTGTGTGTAGGTTTTTAGTTTTTGTGTGTGTTTCTGTGTTTAGTTTGTGTGTTTCTGTATGTGTAGGTGTTCAGTTTGTGTGTGTCTCTGTGTTCAGTTTGTGTGTAAGTAGGTGCATATGTTCAGCTTGTGTTTTCTGTGTGTGAACGTGTTCAGTTTATGTGTGTGAGTGGGTGTAAGTATTCTGTGTGTGTGTTTCTGTGTGTTAGTGTAAGTGTTCAGTTTATGTGTGTGAGTGTGTGTGTTCATTTTCTGTCTGTGAGTGTGTGTGTTTTGTGTGAATGTATGTGTGTGTAAGTGTTCAATTAGTGTGTTTGTGTCGTGATTGAGTGTAAGTGTGTGTGTTCAGTGTATGTGTGTGTTTATTTTGTGTGTTAAGTCTGGGTGTGTTCACTGAGTGTGCGTGTGAGTCAAGTGCGTGTGCTTGTTTATGCATGTGTGTGTGTGTGTTAAGTGTGTGTGTTTGCGTCTGCATGTATCTGTGTGTGTTAAGTGTGTGTGTTTGTGTCTGAATGTATGTGTGTGTGTGTTAAGTGCGTGTGTTTGTGTCTGCATTTATGTGTGTGTGTTAAGTGTGTGTGTTTGCGTCTGCATGTATCTGTGTGTGTTAAGTGTGTGTGTTTGTGTCTGAATGTGTGTGTGTGTTTGTGTCTGCATGTATATGTGTGTGTTAAGTGTGTGTGTTTGTGTCTGAATGAATGTGTGTGTGTTAAGTGTGTGTGTTTGTGTCTGAATGTATGTGTGTGTGTTAAGTGTGTGTGTTTGTGTCTGCATGTATGTGTGTGTGTTAAGTGTGTGTGTTTGTGTCTGCATGTATGTGTGTGTGTTTGTGTCTGCATGTATGTGTGTGTGTTAAGTGTGTGTGTTTGTGTATGAATGTATGTGTGTGTGTTAAGTGTGTGTGTTTGTGTCTGCATGTATGTGTGTGTGTTAAGTGTGTGTGTTTGTGTCTGAATGTATGTGTGTGTGTAACGTGTGTGTTTGTGTCTGAATGTATGTGTGTGTGTTAAGTGTGTGTGTTTTGTGTCTGCATGTATGTGTGTGTGTTAAGTTCGTGTGTTTGTGTCTGAATGTGTGTGTGTGTGTGTGTGATAACTGTGTGTGTTTGTGTCTGCATGTATGTGTGTGTGTTAAGTGTGTGTGTTTGTGTCTGAATGTATGTGTGTGTGTTAAGTGTGTGTGTTTGTGTCTGAATGTATGTGTGTGTGTGTGTTAAGTGTGTGTGTTTATGTCTGCATGTATGTGTGTGTGTTAAGTGTGTGTGTTTGTGTCTGAATGTATGTGTGTGTGTTAAGTGTGTGTGTGTCTGAATGTATGTGAGTTAAGTGTGTGTGTTTGTGTCTGAATGTATGTGTGTGTGTTAAGTGTGTGTGTTTTGTGTCTGCATGTATGTGTGTGTATTAAGTGTGTGTGTTTTGTGTCTGCATGTATGTGTGTGTGTTAAGTACGTGTGTTTGTGTCTGAATGTGTGTGTGTGTGTGATAAGTGTGTGTGTTTGTGTCTGCATGTATGTGTGTGTGTTAAGTGTGTGTGTTTGTGTCTGAATGTATGTGTGTGTGTTAAGTGTGTGTGTTTGTGTCTGAATGTATGTGTGTGTGTGTTAAGTGTGTGTGTTTGTGTCTGAATGTATGTGTGTGTGTGTTTGTGTCTGCATGTGTGTGTGTGTGTGTTAAGTGTGTGTGTTTGTGTCTGAATGTATGTGTGTGTGTTAAGTGTGTGTGTGTCTGAATGTATGTGAGTTAAGTGTGTGTGTTTGTGTCTGAATGTATGTGTGTGTGTTAAGTGTGTGTGTGTCTGAATGTATGTGAGTTAAGTGTGTGTGTTTGTGTCTGCATGTGTGTGTGTGTGTTAAGTGTGTGTGTTTGTGTCTGAATGTATGTGTGTGTGTTAAGTGTGTGTGTGTCTGAATGTATGTGAGTTAAGTGTGTGTGTGTGTCTGAATGTATGTGTGTGTGTTAAGTGTGTGTGTGTCTGAATGTATGTGAGTTAAGTGTGTGTGTGTGTCTGAATGTATGTGTGTGTTAAGTGCGTGTGTTTGTGTCTCCATGTGTGTGTGTGTGTTAAGTGTGTGTGTGTTAATTGTTATTTGTGAGTGAGTTTTATTTTATTTTCTGTCTTCATGTTTTTCTTTAAAATAAAACTTTATTGATCTTTTGAATAACAAGGAAGCACGTAATAATGGTTAAAACACATCAATGAACAAACGCTCCACGTCAGCTGCACTGAGTCTCTTTGAACTCAAAGACAAGATGGATGTGACAGTAAACTGGTTGAGCCGATTGATGTATTGATCGCCGAGGACGGTCATAGTGATCAGGCAGGTTGATGAATTGATCAGAAAACTTTATCAGATGGACGGGATCGCCTCACTTTCACCGACGATCAATCTTGATCAAGGTTTCTTGACACACAGTTTCCTCTTCAACACAGATCCAAACCATCCTTTGAATCACATGCACTTTGCATTGTTTTTGTTTTTATTTGTATTCATTTCGATTTTAATCGCACAATAAAAATCTATTGTATGATTAAAGTCAATTATTTAATTGAAGTATATGTCAAGTCAGGATCAGAATATCTTGTCGGCTCCAGGCACAAATATCATTTTTGCAAAACCAGTTTTAGTGGAATTTTATACATTTTTTGGACAAATTGGACTCATCAGCCTTAGAGGAAAATACAGCAAAAAATAGAACACAATGGATGAATCCATCCTGATGATTCTCCACACAAGAATAGTGCTGCAGAAATCTCTCGACAGCATGACCTTTAACCCCTTAATGAATATGAAATATATTTAAGAACGGTTATGCTTAAATGTCTATAAGTTATATGCACTAAAATGTTTAAATGAAGGCGATTAATATGGATAAAAACTGTGTTTAAAGATGGCTGGATTAGTACAACAAGTTAAAAAGCTTTTAAAGTTTGCATTTTTGTTATTGTTTTTTGATTACAGTGTTCTGTATATTTTTAGTTTGAAGGTTTTTCGTCATAAAAAAAGTGCAAAGAGATCTGCAAATACAAAAATAAAAGAATGAAAACGGTGAAACGCTTGGTTTTTGAGTTAAGTTAAGAGTTGGGGGCGGATCAGTAACATCCTGTCAATCAAGCAGGGATTCCGCCGAAAAACACGAAGGCTTGACATTATAAGACGAAGTATAATTAATTAAAAATCTTAACAGAAAATTAAAAAACGATTTTTTTTACAGGACATCAACGTCGGCGGAGGTCACAGAGTCGCACAACTGCACAAACACAGACTGACTTCTCGATAGAAGCGTTTATGAGTCGCACACGTCTGTCAGCTGTGTTTGTCCAGAGACGCTGCAACAAAGATGGAGAAGACAAAGAAGGAGATAAAGAGCATGACAAGGAAGTGTGTGTGTGTGTGTGTGGGGGGGGGGGGGGGCTCGAGTGAAAGTTGAAACAATGACTTGTGCAGGTGTGTGTGTGAGCGTGAGTGTGCGCACGTGTAGAGTCTTAAAAGCGACGACATGAATAGAAGGATTTACATTTTATCTCTCGTGGCGACAAACACATGCATCTGGTTATTTTGTGTCGATCGGAGCATTTAAATAAAGTTTGATTTCAATTTATGTTTGGTTCATAAAACTAATCAACATTTGTACACTTCACCGTTTGTGTGTGTGTGTGTGTGTGTGTGTGTGTGTGTGTGTGTGTGTGTGTGTGTGTGTGTGTGTGTGTGTGTGTGTGTGTGGGGGTGTGTGTGCATGATTTTTGTGTCTGCGTGCGTAGGTGTGCGTCTGGGCTTGTGTGTACCCATTTGCGTGCATGTGTGTATAACACACACATATACACACAATAGTGTGTAAGTGTGTGTATTATCGTATGTTTGTCTGTGTGTTCAGTGTTTGTGTTCGGTGTGTTTGAGTTTGTGTGTCTGTAAGTACATGTGAGTGTGTTCAGTGTGTGTGTGTGTGTCTGCATTAGTATGTTTCTGTTTGGGTGTATATGTGTGTGTTATCGTATGTTTGTCTGTGTGTTCAGTGTTTGTGTGTTTTTGTGTGTTTTCATATGTCTGGGTCGGTTTTCGTGTATATGTGTGTGTGTCATTATGTTCAGTGTGTTTGTGTGTATATGTCTGTGTCAGTGTGTGTTCAGTGTGTGTGTGTCTGCATGCGTATGTCTGTTTGTGTGTATATGTGTGTTATCGTATGATTGTCTGTATAGTGTGTTTGTGTGTGTGTCTGTATGTCCGTGTGAGTGTGTGTTCAGTGTGTGTGTGTGCTGCATGCGTATGTGTAGGTTTGTGTGTATATGTGTCTATTATCATATGTTTGTCTGTGTGCTCAGTGTTTGTGTTCATATGTCTGAGTCGGTTTATGTGTATATATGTGTGTGTCATTGTGTTGAGTTTGTTGTTGTGAGTGTGAGTTTGTGTGTCTGTATGTCTGTGTGAGTGTGTGTGTTTGCATGCGTATTTGTCTGTTTGTTTGTATATGTGTGTAATCGTATGTTTGTCTGTGTGTTCAGTGTTTATGTGTTTCTTTGTGTGTGTTATTGTATCATTGTCTGTGTGTCAGTGTTTCCTTCTGTGAGTTTGTGTGTCTGTGTGACTGTGTGACTGTGTGTTTGCTTATAATTCAGACAATGTTGATATTTTTTAATTCAACAGACTTGAAATCCACTCTCATGACAAACATTTAAAAAAGAAACACACAAACAACACAAACAATAATCTACAACACGTCCATAAACACCATCTCTGACAGAAATTAAAACAAATACAAAAAAACTTTATTCAAGTTTTATCGTTTGATGCTTCATTAGCAGCAGCATGTGTTCAATGTTATTCTGACCGTGATGGTTATCACACGCTATGTAATGAGATCCAGGCCAACACGCACACGCACACACACACACACACACGCACACACACCGTGTTCTCATCAACACCTCCTGACCCTGCCTTCACCTCTGAGCCCGGATAGATGTGGATCAGCATGTTTGCACGGAGGCAGGAGGGCTGTTCCACTTGGAACTTTCAACTTCTGATTAGCAAATCAGCTGTAAAAAGTACTTTTTACTTGTATTATACACAAGTACATGTAAAAAAGGCATTGCGTGCTGTGGTAGTCGTAAGTAAGTAGTGGCGGTACTATAAATATAAGTGTGTGTCTGTCTTTGTCTATGTACGTGGTGTGTACTGTGTGCAGTTTTGTGTTTTTTTTAGTAGCAGTGGCAGTACTACAAATACATGTGTGTTTGTCTGTTTGTGTGCATGTGTGTGTTATTTGTATGCTTGTGTGTCCATTTGTGCGGGTGTGTGTTTGTTTATTAGCGTCTATGTCTAATTGTGTGTCTGTGTGTACTTATGTTTTATGTATTTATGTGTGTGCCTTTGTGTGTGCTTGTGTGTGTGTTCTCCAGGATGGTGTTGTGTGTAGCAGTATTTGTGGTGGTAATACTCATTTAAGTGTGTGTTTGTAGTTATGTGAATGTGTGTGCGTCTTTGTGTGTCTATATGTGTGATTGTGCTTCTATGTGTTTGTTTTGTTTGTGTATGCGTGTATCTGTGGATGTGTTTGCTTAGGTGTCTGTATGTTGTGTGTTTATGTACGTGTCTATGAGTGTGTGTTTTGTATTGGTGTGCGCATTTGTGTGCCTGTATGTGTATGTGTTTGTGCATACACTATTGATTGTGTATTAGTAGTGGTCGTGGTAATACAAATGTACGTGTTTTTAGGTGTGTTTGTGTGTACATAAATGTTTGTGTGTCTACAGTATTGTCTTGTGTATTAGTAGTTGTCGTGTTAATACTAGGTATTAGTGTGTATTATACAGTGTATACAATTGATATTAACACTAATGAAAGGCACATCTCAGGTGATCATGTGACTCATGAGGTCCACTGCTGCTCTCGTGTCCACTTCAAGAGTTGTGCGTCTGCAGATGAAAAGATCAACACGAAACAGCTGCGACGGTTTTCCTTTGCCAAAGTACGTCCACCGACTGGAGTGAGAGTTGGACCGAGAGTTGAAGGGAAAATCGCATCTCATCTCCAGATTAAACAGAACAAAAACAACATGGTCTGTTTGCACTTCAGGTCGAGAACACAAGATGATGTAACGCCAGAGCAGCGGTCAAAGGTGAGATGGAGGTCTGGACAGGAAGGGTTTGGAATAAAGAAAGGAGAATATTCATGAGTTCTTATAGTGTGTTCGGAGAGAACAACAACCATCAGTGGAGTCACTGGAGTTGATTGTATCACATTTAGACGTTCATTTCTCTCCTGAAAACATGGACCTTCTCTCACAAACAACACAAAAGCTGTGAGTCTAAAACTCTGTAGCTTCTGCTGCTTCATCTTACTTGTCCATCACTAGATAAGAAGATCTTCATCATCATCATCAGACTCACTCTGAACAACATGAAGACACAACAAACTCAATGAACTTAAAAAACATCTTAATGCACACACAAACACACACTTACAGACACAAACACACACATGCATACAGACACACACATGCACACACACATATAGATCAACTTTAGAGGGATCAATAAAGTTTATCTATCCATCTATCTACACACACAAACATACACACACACACACACACAAACAGACAGACAAACCCATGCATGCACACACACAAAAACACAGACAGAAACACACACGTACACACAAACAAAAACACACACACATGCACTCACACACAGACAGAAACACACGGACACAAAAACACAGACAGAAACACACACACACGTATACACAGACAGAAACTCACACACACATCTACTCACACACAGACAGAAACACACACACACGGACACTATATAATATAGGGAAGATTTTTATTCTATTCTATTTAGATCTTTCTTTTCATTTTATTATTCTATTTCTGGGTGTTTTTTTATTCTTTACTTGAGGTATTGCGCTTGTTGTTGTTTAAACTGAATTTCCCCTCGCGGGACAAATAAAGGATTTCTGATTCTGATTCTGACAAAAACACAGCCAGAAACACATCTCACACACGTAGACACACAGACAGAAACACACACACATGTACTCACACACAGACAGAAACACAGACAGACACACTCACTACTGTAGCCTTCAAAAGGTCCTGTTGTGCTCCGCTGTCACTGCCTCAGTGACGTCATCAGCGCTGCATATGGGCCTGTTGAATCCTCGCTCCATTGCAAACATATCCTTTTCTCTGAATGATCTCTTCACAAGAGAAAGGTTGGATTTATTGTGTCTTTCAAAGACATGGCAGAGAGAGGAAGAGTTTATTCATCTTAATCCTGCATCTTTGTCCTGCTGGCTCTGTTGTTGTAGTGAAGCACCCCTGTCGTCGTGGGGGTGGTTTGGTTGCAGTTTATAGAGATAGTTGTTCATGCGAAATTATTCATACACAGGAATTCACTTCTTTTGAGTCTCAGATGATCTTGGTTGGTTCTACAAGACCTTCTATTATGTGTCAATTTACCGTCCGCCTGGTCCTGCGGCGGTGTTCTTGAAGGACTTTAGTGACTTCTTATCTTCCCTTATTCAAATAGAATATTTAGGTTATTATTCTTGAGACTTTCATGTTGATGACATCAAACCTTTCTCTGCTAAATAACTTTTAACTTTAACTGAAGCCTTTCATTTTGAGCAACATGTTTCTGAACCCTCTCATCAAAAAGGTCACATTTTAGACTTCGTTTTTACTCTTGGCCTGGACATTTCTAATGTATCTGTACATGATGTCCATCTGAGTGATCATTCTCTTGTTTTGTTTAACCTGGACTTCATCCCTGAACCTAATAAGCCCTCCCAGAAGTGTCCTCCTCCTGAGTCTGAAGAGACTTTGTCGAAAGACTGAGCGTCTCTGGAAGTCTACTAAACTTGAGGTGCACAGACTTAACCTCAGGGATCAGATGTCCTAATCCAATGAGATGGTGGAAACTGTCAGATCTGATTACATGCGGAAACTGGTCAAAAGTAAATAAGAAAACCCCCAGTGTTTTTTGACACAATAAATGATCTCATGTGTTCTGCTGCTTCATTCACCTCTGTCTTCTGTGAAGCTGACAGCAATGCATTGTTGCGACTTTTCACTGACAAAAATAAAATCCCTCCCCTTGTGTGTTGAACCCCTGCAGTCACTGAGCCTGTCTCCACCTTGTGGTCCTTATTTAACAATGTGACTATTGCTGATATATCGGCACAGGTGAGCAAGATGAAACCCTCCAGAATTCTGACCCGCTCTAGTAGAAGAACTTACATTTCCACGAACCTTAAAACTCTTCACTGGCTTCTGGTTCCTACTTTCAGATCTATTCATGGTCAGGCTTGACTTTACATCACTGATCTGATCCAGACTTACATCCCAGCTTGAACTCTGAGGTCTGTGGATCAGAATCTACTGATGGTTCCTGAACACGCTTCAGAGGAGAGAAATCCTTCCAGACTGTTGCTAAGCTTTGGAACGATCTTCCTCTGTGTTTGATGATCTACTGACTCCTTCAAGAAACATCTTAAGACATTCTTATTTGTGCTTTTCCCTGATTTTCTGGAACTCCTGTGTTTTTGACTGAGCTTAATTCAATCACTTCACACTCACCCGCCGGGTCACGCTCTTGCGTTTGATTCTCTTGTGTGTGAGCGCCTCCTCTGGGAGACGTACTCGCTCACGTCAGGCTGGACTTCCTCAGGCTGGGAAACAATTACAATCACCACCTTTTTTCATGCATGTTCACAACTCTTCTCTTCTTCAGTTTAACCCTTCGTCTCTTCGCTCAGTCCTCGGGCTCGTATCATGAGTTTGTTTTTGTAGCTCCTCCGGAAATGGACTCCCACCCAGAGAAGAGGGGTGAGAGGGAGGTGAACCAGTCTGTGTGAGTCTATTTCTGTATCTGTGTGTGTGAGTCTATTAATGTGTCTGTGTGAGTCTATTTCAATGAGAGTCTATTTATGTGTCTGTGTGAGTCTATTTCAATGAGAGTCTATTTATGTGTCTTTGTGAGTCTATTTGTGTCTGTGTGAGTCTATTTCAATGAGAGTCTATTTATGTGTCTTTGTGAGTCTATTTGTGTCTGTGTGAGTCTATTTCTATGTGAGTCTATTTCTATGTCTGTACGCGTCTATTTATGTGTGAGTCTGTGACTGTGTTGGTTCGTGGGTGTCTACTTCTGTGTCTGTGTGAGTCTATTTCTGTGTCTGTGTGAGTCTGTTTATGTGTGTATGTCTGTGTGAGTCTATTTCTCTGTCTGTGTGAGTCTATTTCTATGTAAGTAAGTAAGTAATATTTATTTATATAGCGCTTTTCCTGTGTGAGTCTCTTCTTGTGTCTGTGTGAGTCTATTTCTATGTCTGTGTGAGTCTCTTCTTGTGTCTGTGTGAGTCTATTTATGTGTGTATGTCTGTGTGAGTCTATTTCTCTGTCTGTGTGAGTCTATTTCTATGTCTGTGTGAGCCTCTTCTTGTGTCTGTGTGAGTCTATTTATGTGTGTATGTCTGTGTCAGTCTATTTATGTGTGTATGTCTGTGTGAGTCTATTTCTATGTGAGTCTATTTCTATGTCTGTGCGCGTCTATTTATGTGTGAGTCTGTGACTGTGTTGGTTCGTGGGTGTCTACTTTTGTGTCTGTGTGAGTATATTTCTATGTCTGTGTGAGTCTCTTCTTGTGTCTGTGTGAGCCTATTTCTGTGACTGTGTGAGTCTGTTTATGTGTGTATGTCTGTGTGAGTCTATTTCTCTGTCTGTGTGAGTCTATTTCTATGTAAGTAAGTAAGTAAGTAATATTTATTTATATAGCGCTTTTCCTGTGTGAGTCTCTTCTTGTGTCTGTGTGAGTCTATTTCTATGTCTGTGTGAGTCTCTTCTTGTGTCTGTGCGTGTCTGTTGCTTTGTCTGTGTGAGTCTGTTTATGTGTATGTGTGTGGCTGTGGATTCTCCGGAATATCGGCTGCTCTGTATGGATGCCGGGCGAGTTCCCCAGGAAGTCGAGGAAGAAAAGCTCTCGTTCTTGTTACACGTCAATGCAAGACGTGTTGGACTGTGACGTCATCGCTCATGATCGCTGCCTGATCAACGTTCCTCCCTGTGATGTGCGACAGCACGTCAGTGTTGCCGTTCGCCTGGACTTCAACGAGTGGTGGTCAGATGTTATCATTTTACTCTTTTTAATTCGGTGTTTACACCAAAGCTAGGGCTTTTATTTGTGCCTTTTTGTTCAGGGTGCAGTTTTAAATTTTGAGCATGTGAGAATATTTTTTGTGTGCATGTAAGTGACAGTTTGCATGTCATTTTTACTCCAGCAAAAAATAAACTCGATCAGAAGTTTATAAACCATGTGTTTGTTTCTTCTCGTTTAGACTATTGTAACAGTTTATTTTGTGTCTTAACAAGAAGGATCTGTCTCACCTACAGTTATTACAAAACTCTGCAGTGAGAATTCTGAGCCGCTCTAGTAGAAGAACTCACATTTCTCTGATCCTTAAAACTGTTCACTGGCTGCCAGTTTCTTTCAGGATCAACTTTAAAATTCTGGTTCTTACTTTCAGATCTATTCATGGTCAGACCTTCCATCAGTGATCTGATCCAGCCTTACACCCCAGCTCGGGCTCTGAGGTCTGTGGATCAGAATCTACTGATGGTTCCTGAACACGGTTCAGGACCAGAGGAGAGAAATCCTTCCAGACTGTTGCTCCTAAGCTTTGGAATGATCTCGACATTTTTATTTGTGCTTTTCCCTGATTTTCTGGGACTCCTGTGTTTGTCTTATGTGTCTTGGACTTTTATAGTATATAGTTTTAACTCTGTCTTGCTCTTGATTGTTAAAGCGCTTCGTGAACCTGCTCTAGAAAAGCGCTTTGCAAATAACTATAACTTACTTACTTTCTCAGAGTCTGTAGCTCTGTCACAGCAGCAAGATCTCAGGAAGTGTAAATGGGAAAAATACTCTGTCTCTACATAATATGGCATTGAGCTGTTCATAAGTGACAGGATGAATTTTCTGCTGATTATTTATTGTTCTATATTTATTCATACATTTTTAAGTTAAGCAGGAAAGGTTTCTGCTTGAGAGTTATTTTGTAAAGTTAATTTAGTTATTTTGTATTAAAGTTAATTTCTTTATAATAACTTGTTTTTACGTTTTTATATCATTCAAAAATATGCATCTAATTCAACTCAGGTTTAAATAGTTTCACCCACAATAAAAGAGCTAAACTTTTTTTTTTTTCAGGGAGTCGGTAACCCTAGTGTGTCATGGGTACGCTGACGCTAATTGTTAGTATTAGCTTGTTAGTTACAGCACTTACTGGAATAACAACAAGAAATAATCCACCACGTAAACCACATTTATGCTAACACAATAGCAGACGTACACACACACAGTATATACAAACATGCAAGTACATGCACACATACAGTTTATCGAAAAGCACAACCATACACACACACACGCACACCTACACAAACACACACCGACTGTCGCTGGAGCAACTCAATGCTGAAATGAAGCAGGTTGTAATTAAAACATCACCATGTGGTTCGATATGAAGCCTGGAGTCACATGATCATCATTGAAGAAACTAATTGTAAACGTTCACACGTGTTGTGTTTCCTCAATCAAGACGTGATTTGTGCGTCCAATGTTTTCCAGAGAGTGACTAGAGAGTGAGCAGCAACATTTTGTAAGTAAGTAAGTAAGTAAGTAATATTTATTTATAGAGCACTTTTCAAGACCAGGGTCACAAAGCGCTTAAACAATCAAAACAATACTCAAACAAGTACATACTTTAAAGATCAAGATAAAATTGATAACACAACAGGAGTTCCAGAAAATTAAGGAAAAGCCTGAACAAATAGAAACGTCTTAAGATGTTTCTTTAAGGAGTCAGTAGATCCATCAAGAACAAAGAGAGAGGAAGATCGTTCCAAAGCTTAGGAGCAACAGCCTGAAAAGATTTCTCTCCTCTGGTCCTGAACCGTGTTCAGGAACCATCAGTAGATTCTGATCCACAGACCTCAGAGCCCGAGCTGGGGTGTAAGTCTGGATCAGATCAGTTTGTTACTGAATGATAACATTTTGTCATACTCATTCACACAAATGCAACATTTGCCAAAAGATAAATGACGACAAAGCCTCTGAAAATATGTTCTCGGGTCAAAAGTTTGTAAAATTCTTTAAATTAAATTAATTTATTTTTACTCCCTCTCTTTTTAAAGTAATTTCCATGACTACACTAACAATATACACAACAAACTTCCTTGAAAATTTACCTTTTTTATACTTATTTCGGATAAAAGTGTCTTTTTTTTTCTTTAAAAACTGAATTCAGGATTCATGGGTTTTTGTTTTGTCAAACCACTCATTGAGGATGAAAGGCTTATTTTCTAACATTTGTAACGTGAAAGTGCAGCTCCAGGGAAGTGGAGGTTCTCTCAGATGACGCTGCTGAAACAATAATCTCATCGGAAACATTCCCGTTTATGAAATTCAACCTCAAAGTCTGGCCGAGCATGTGGGCTTTTCCTGTCCCCCCGAAATCATTCCTAAACAGTCGGATTGACTTTTCCACCCCATGTCAAATGCTGAAAAGTGGAAATTGTAAAATAAATAAATCCTCAATTTAATGGCTCATTTCCGTGGGACACTGTTGAAGCCTGTGGGCTCGCAGTCAGTGGAGTCAACCTTGTAACCCGGCTCTCCATTAACTCTTCGCCTCCTCGCTCGAGCCTGACCGGCAGAATCAGAGTCTGGACTTTAATCTGATTTTTCACTTTGGTGCTTCACGGTCGGACAGGAAGCCGAACGACCGGTGGTGGAGCCGATCAAAGTACCTGTCAGACGAGATATCTCGCGGATTTCTCTAAATACGTGGAAATACCGAAGATATAGAAACTTAACTTCAGTCAAATCTCGTCTCAAATCAATCGGAAAATTTGGAAGGATTTCTCCTGGAGGAGACCTCGGGCCGGACCAAGGACATGTTGGAGAGACTGTGTCTTTTCCGGCTTTCAAGCTCCGGACTACTTTGACTCTGACAGCCGCCCCAACGACTTGACCTTGAACGAGTTACAAGTGTACCGACAGTCGGGAAGATATCAGAAGAAAAGTCTAAAACCAGTTAAAGCAAAATCCTGCCTCCACCAGTTGACCTTGAGTAAGCTACAGTTTGGACCTTCATGTCATTTTGAAACAAAAATAAAACTTGGGCATTTAAGGAGCTATGTTATTAATGTTAGGGGAGTGTATTGGCAAGAATCTCACGATACGATACGTATGACAATACGGGAAGCAACGTCATGATATATAGTGATACTGTAGTAATAAGAAAATATGTGTAGTATTGTAGAGTACTTGACTCTGGTGTTGCAGAATTTACAGACCACATGCCTCTTGATGAAGTTGTAACTGCTTTTGTTTGTTTTCAAACCAAAATACGTCCAAACATCAGTTTTAAAAGCTGCTGGAGTCACTGTATCCTCTCGTCCTCAGTCATCGCTGTGATCTCACTGGAGTTGCAACATAAAAATGAACAAATGCAGTGAACATTTACATGTTAAAAAACAAACAAAAAACTTTATACAACTTTTATTTAGCTATAAAACATAAAAGAATGATCATTAAAAAATGTATATATTTAAAGGAAAAATACAACAATAAAGTATTGATCTGAATATTTAAGTGTATTTAAAAAAATAAAGAAAACACACACTTCATTGAATATCAAACATAAAATAACTATAATTAAATTAAAATATGGTTTAAAAGCCCCATTTAAATATTTACAATACTTAAATATTTACAATATTTAAGCAGTTAATATTTACAATATTTAAGTGGATAGATTTAAAAAATATATATTTTATTTCTCATACACTTTATAAAACATAAAATAATAATAAATATATGTTGTTTTTTAAAGCAAAAATAAATAAAGGTTTTATTTTCTATTTTTTTTAAATCAATACATTACTGTTGAATATTAATACAGTATCATAACTGCTTTCATTTGTTTTCAAACCAAAATATGTCCAAACGTCAACTTTGAAAGCTGCTGTAGTCACTGTATCCTCTCGTCCTCAGTCATCGCTGGGATCTCGCAGGATTTCAATGTTCATTTAGGTGTGGAAGACAGCCAGGACTGCTGCCATCTAGCGGTATTTTACACACACAATATTAAACTATAAACCATAAACAAACTATGTTTACACCAAAAACATGATTTTCAAGCCAAAATCTATACACAAATACATGTATATAAATACTTTCATTTCAAGCCATTTTCTGAGTCCAGTCGAGCTCGGCCTCGAGCGAAAGAGAAAGAAAGAGAGCAAAGTAGGTCCGTCATCATGTTTCATTGTACGTCTATAACATAAAGATTGTGCTGACGCGGCGCTCGCTAATGGATTCATGCGACTATTGATGACTTTTGTTGGCAACATTGTTTTACAAACTGCTTGGGTGTCAACGCCACCCGTCAATCACGGCGCTTTCTAATTAAGAACACCTTGTTATGTCAGAGATTGTTGCCGGCGATGAAAATCTTTATCAGCGGCGGCGCATTTTCATATGAATGAGGCCTTTTAATTAAAGCGTGCAGTTAATTAGAGCCTATATCCAAATAAAAGAACGTTCAAGCAGCTGTGAAAGAGATGAGGAACGACACACGGAGACACACGGAACAAGAACACCACACATGAAAGGAATATCTCTGAACATTTAATAAAGTTATTGGTCGAAAACGAGCGAAGAAAACAAGCCGACTGTTCTAAGAAGAAAGAATATTCATTAAAAAAGAAGGATCCATTGTTTTTTTACCATGTGTGTGTAGGTGTGTGTGTGTGTGTGTGTGTGTGTGTGTGTGTGTGTGTGTGTGTGTGTGTGTGTGTGTGTGTGTGTGTGTGTGTGTGTGTGTGTGTGAGAGCCGTCATGTGAAGGTTAATTAACGCTTTGAGTCAAAGCTGCCGGACCGAGATTCAAACATCTGGCGAGTCGTCGTCGGGGATTATTGGAGGAATTAATGAACATAATGAGACAATTAAAAACATTTGAAAACGTAAACATGGCTCTGGTCTCCATTGATAAACACACCGTCCAAGACGAGTGAAGTGGAAGGAAATCATGTCAACGTTTGTTGATGTTGTTGGAGGAAAAGAAGGATCTTAGAAAATATGAAATGGGAAAAAAAAGTATGGCCCGGGGGCCTTGTGCGGCCATTGAGTCGATTAAATGTGGCCCACGATCTTCATTGTAAATAGTTTTATTTAACAAAAAACTATATTGGAAAAGAGAGAAGATGACAAGTGGACTAAATAGTGGAAACCTTTTCTGTCGGTGAAAGAATTCTCTGTTGGACTGGTTGATGATAAAGGCGATTTAAATGTTTTATTTACACTCTTTTTTTTTACATCGTTTGGGCTTTTTGTGACTTAGAGGGACAAAAAAATGTTACAAAAGAAAATCATTTAAAAAATACTATTTGAAAGTCATATGAAAGTATGTGTAAAGCCGTTTTATTTTTAAGTTAATGTGTAACGTTTGGGTTTTAGATTTTACAAATTCATTCAAAAATGTTATTTGGTGTAAACATACATTATATTGTCAAGAATCTGGTGACACGACACATTTCGCAACACAAAACATGTCCAAACAGCAGCTTTAAAAGCAGCTGGACTCGACTGCATCCTCTCGTCCTCAGTCATCTCCTAGCTCTCTTAAGATTTATTTGTTGCGTAGGGCGTAACGACTTTGTCGGCCATCTAGTGGCCAAAAGTTAAACTGCAACATTAATATGTGCACGTTAATTAAAAAAAAATATTCAAATATTTTATCGTACACGATTATTGAAATATTACCCTGTAAAAAATATAATATGATGCAAAATAGCGCAATATAATCGATGTATCGATATTAAACATCCCTAGTATTCTAGATTTAAATCTATTTTTAATAAACTTTTCAGTGACTTTAAGTGAAAGACTTGCATTATTGAATAGAAGTCGTCAAGTACCACAAAGTAACTCGCTTGATACTGAAACTACTTCATTTCCGTTGACATCAACTTCTGCTGAAACGCTTCTACGTCGACACGATTCCTCGAGGACTTCTGCAGCCTTCGTTTCAGGCCCGCGGCTCTCGTCTGATGCTCTCCGCCATCTTTCTAAACACTTCATAGCAACATAAACCTGCCGTCACTCACGTCGCTCTCCTGGCCGTCCAGAGTTGTGTTCGGCGTGACGCTGACGAGACTCTTTGAATCCTTCACGGCGAGAAACACACGACGACCTCTGGCCAGAGCTTGGTTTTCATGAGATTGTGGCGACTTAAGTAAGTCAAGCATTCTTTTGGTTTTTCTGCTCTTTCTAAGATCAACAAATATTCCTGCCTACAGTCCAGATACATGACAAAATTAAGCGAAATGACACTTTAATGTAGATTTTTTTTTCTTTTGTTTCTGAGTTTTTTGGTGGAATAAAACAAATGTTTAAGATCTTAAGAGCACAAGTAAGTAAGTAAGTAATTCATATTTGAAGAGCGCTTTTCTAGACCAGCGTAACAAAGCGCTTAAACAATCAAAATAATACTCAATAAAATCTATATTTGAAAAGATCAAGATAACACAGAGACAAACACAGGAGTCTCAGAGAATCAAGGAAAAGCCTGAACAAATAAAAGTGTCTTAAGATGTTTCTTAAAGGAGTCAGTAGATCCATCAAGAGCAAAGAGAGAGAAGATCGTTCCAAAGCTTAGGAGCAACAGCCTGGAAGGATTTCTCTCCTCTGGTCCTGAACCGTGTTCAGGAACCATCAGTAGATTCTGATCCACAGACCTCAGAGCCCGAGCTGGGGTGTAAGTCTGGATCAGATCACTGATGGAAGGTCTGACCATGAATAGATCTGAAAGTAAGAACCAGAATTTTAAAATTGATCCTGAAAGAAACTGGCAGACAGTGAAGAGTTTTAAGGATCAGAGAAATGTGAGTTCTTCTACTAGAGCAGGACATGAATTCCAGAGGGTTTCGTCTTGCTCACCAGTGCCGATATATCATCCAGAGTCACATTGTTAAATGAGGACCACAAGGTGGAGACAGGCTCAGTGACAGCAGGGGTTCCACACACAAGGGGAGGGATTTTCTCTTTGTCAGTGAAAAATCGCAACAATGCATTGCTGTCACATGAGATAATTTGTCGTGTCAAAAAACACTTTGGGGTTTTTCTTATTTACTGTTACCAGTTTCCGAATGTTATCAGATCTGGCAGCAAAGAAATAGATTCCTTTCTAGCAAATTTTACCCATCCTCAGTATTTTATCATTTTAGTTTGTTAAAAAAATAAGTATATTTAAACAGAATTTTAAAACCATGTTATCAATGTAACTCAAGAGCGTGAATTAAGAAGTCATTTTTTATCATTAAACATCTTAAATGTAGATTAGAGCAGCAGCTACAACAGAAAATGAAAAATAATATTTTTTGATTCAATGTCACTAAACATCTTGATCGTTTAATTCATGTGTTCATCAGGTGAAAATGATCAATTCAATCCAAGTGGAACAGGTTTACGTCTGGTCTACATGGAAACAATGACTTTAAATAACTAAATAATTAACCAAGATAAAAAACTAAACATGTTTCATGTTCATGACGACACATTTCTTCCGACCTGTAAATGGAACTAAATCCAATGCAGACGTTCATAGTGTAGTTCAGGCAGGAAATGAGTTCTAAAAGTAAAGTGTGTTCGGTTCATTTTGTCACAAGCTGCCTCTTATGGCTCATGACTACAATGAAACTACATTTTTTTCCAAAAATAGTCTTAGTATTTCCTCAATGAATTACGAAAATAGTTATATTTTCTACATGTTTGACCGCCTGAGGGCCACATAAATACAATCAAATGGCCGCATTTGGCCCACGAACCATGTCTGATGTAGTCTGTATATTTGTAAATAATCCTGACACGTGTAGTCGTTGCGACTCGGACAACAACATGGCGGCGCAACTAAAGCCACGACCAGACAAGACCCAAGCATCCCCTGATCTCCGAGAAGCATCTGGTCCGACAGGATGTTTTCGGTTCGTCTCCAGATCGGCGTCAATAAATATCCTGGACAGTCGCTCATTGTCTCGCGCTTATCCTGAAGCCGACAGAAGCCGACCATCACAACGAACGCTCGGGGGTCTATGGCTGGGAAACCCACGTAAAACACAAACCAACCTGTCAGACGTTCGGAGGTTCAGATGATGACGCCTGATCTGAGGGGAGAAGAGTCGGCGGAGGAATTTCTAAAGGTCCGTCACAGACACACCATCATTTGTGACGCAGCTCGATTGTTTTTCAGGGTGACTCCTGCTGAACTTTGACCCTGAGAAGCGCTGACGTCGGCTGTAATTTTCCTCCAGCCTCGGTCAACCTCTCCGTCCGCCCCGGGCTCGCCGGACCCCCCGAGAGAGTGAGTGGCAACTGCGTCGATACGAGGCTCTATGGAAGTGTCATCAGCTCCGATTCACTGTCGCTGAACGAGGCCGAAATATCTCGCGCGTTGATTGGAGAACAAAAGGTTTGTCTTTAGCTCGTCTTTACTTCATTTGCACACTGATGTGTGATCTTCAGCAGGAAATCAAACTATTTCTCAAACGGTTGATGGTCCACGAGAGCAGGATCCAAGGTCACAAGACGTTGAAGACCAGAGTATACTTTTGTGGTGAAGAAATAATTAACATCAATTAATCTCACACATGAGATTAAGAATTTGTCACAAAATGTCCACCAAATGTGTAAAAAAAATTCAAAATATTCTCCAAAATTCAGGCTAAAATACTGCCTTGCTCAAAAGTACCCAATGGTATTGTGATAGTTGTTTTGAGTTATAGTTTGGGGTTAGAAAAAAGGAGAGAAATTAAATTTCCTGATTGACTATCTTTATATAGTGTGGCATGTGTGAGGGAGAGAAAGGATGAAGAAAATGGTCCAAAAAACTGATGAAACGAGATAAATGAAATAAAATGTTGTAAAATAAAAGTGCTGAGTCATCATGAAAATTCGATGCAATTGTTATTTTATATGATATGATTATTTAAGATATACTTGTAAGGAGGTTTATCAGTGCCGTCAGAATATTAAGTGGTTGAATTTAATATTTTTTATTGAAATGTTGTTGGGTTTATTCCATGTATTCTTCTTGTTGTTTTTTAATAATAGAATCCATATTTTTATATTAAAATGTTGAATTTGAAAATTAGAAGAAAATTAGAATATTTTCGAAAAAATATTTTTTACATAGAGATTGAATCCTAATTCCAGTAATAATAAAAAAAAAAAATTATAATCTTCTTTATTTTTAAAGCCTAATTCAATATGTTTCTACTGTAGCCTTCGTTGCTTAAAGAAAATATATATTTTATATAGAATTTAAAAGGCTTAAAAGCGAAAGTTATTGAATTCAGAAAAAGTATTTTAGAATTATTTGAATTAGAAAAATAAACTCTTTGCTAAGAAAGAAAATATTGATTTTGAAAAATAATTCAATTAATGTTTTTTTTAAGTACCAAATTCAACCTTTTAATATATAATTGCATACATTAAATTATTTTAAAAACAGACAATATTTCAATAAAAATAACATTTGAAATGTTAAACTCAACCATTCAATATTCTAATATACTATAATATACTTAAAGATTATAAATGATGAAAAAAACAACCGTAAATCCATATGGAAAAACATTTTTTATTATTTTGAGAGACAAGTAAATAAAAATAGAGAAATAAGAAAAGGAAAAATATAACATAACAGGTTGAGAAAGTATTAAAATGAATTATAAATTTAAGATATTAACAATAATAACCTTGAAAAACGTTCAGGTGCCACATAAGTGTGGCCCTCAAACTCCATCATACAATGGGCCAAAGTCTTTTAACAGACGAGGTCAGGGGTCAAACTAAATGTGTATTTACCAAACTGTCCTTAACAAGAGTCTGATTGAGATATCGTTATTTTTTATTAATGACATATATATTTATTACACAGACAGCAGCTTTAAAAGTCTGATTTATTGTCTCCTCCTCCTCCTCCCTCACCGACTGTCACTCTGTTATCTCTGCTCACTGATGGTCGTTTCTCTTCTGTGGAGATTCTTCTGCTCGGATCATGACCGGCGCTGACCGGCTGACCTCGGGGTCGACGCCACAATGAGAACTCATCACCAGTCGTTATTGAGCAGCGAGACTGATCTCGGTCGTTGTTTCTCACCAGCAGAGAAATAAAAACTAAACTAAAAAGACAATCATCTTCATCTCATAGAACCATTAAGAGGATTCTTCCTTTGATAAGTTTTGTTCTTTATCTTTATCTTTAGACTTAGATTGTATCATCTTGTTCCTTCTTTTTATATATTTATTTTATTTTATTTCTCTTTGTTCTTGTTCTTATTTTATTTTATTTTTTTATGAAAAATTGCCGTATTTGCTGTGGCTATTGGAAAAAAACAACAAAGGACACGTCAAAAAGAATGAAATACAAAATAAAGTCCTAAACGATCTTCTTTTTTTTAATTAGTTTATTGGTTTTATTGTGAGTTGAAAAAATGATTCCCAACTTATTCACTTCTTTTCTTCCCACCGCAGTCAGACTATTGAATGAAACTAAAGTTTAAATAGTGTTTATAACTCCTCCACCACTTTCTCATACTGGTGTTTAGTATATTTTACTATTTTTTATTGTTGTTGATGTATAATTATTTGAGTTATTATTGTGTTTTATTTCACATTATTTTCTTATCATTGTTTATTTTATAGATTTGTAATATTTTTCCTACTGTATGTTTTTTTTTATCATTATTATTAATGTGTGTACTTTACATCCTAATATAATGCGTTTTTGTGAACTGTTCTAACAACTTACATTTTGCCCCACAGTGGGAAGAATAAAAAGGTGTATTGTATCATAATAATTAGTACCAAATAAAATGTTATAGTTTTACTTCGGCAACATGAGTAGAAATGACCGAAAGTGGCCCACTAGCCTCGCTTTCATTTCTTCTTCTTGTGATGAAATTGATTTAAATGATAAATAAATATAATAAATGATCATTTATTTTGGCCTTTTTTCCTCTCAAGAAATACATTTTGGATATGCTTGCTATCTTTCACTGACGCCGTAATTATGAGACATTCCCGAGCCAGAGTGTAGCCGTCGTCGGTTAGAAGACATACACATGCAGACCTTTACACACATTTTTTATATTATTTATATAATGTATTTATATATATATATATATATATTATATAAAAACACACGTTTTTATTTGTTCAGGCTTTTCCTTGATTTTCTGGAACTCCTGTTGTGTTATCAGTTTTATCTTGATCTTTAAAGTATATACTTTATTGAATATTGTTTTGATTGTTTAAGCGCTTTGTGACCCTGGTCTAGAAAAGCGCTATATAAATATAAATTACTTACTTACTTACTTACACACACACTTTACTAAAGGCAAGAACAAGGCTTTACGCTTTCTTATACGCCTTACAAACAATTTCCCGAAGGAGACCTCCTGAGGGATCAATAAAGTTTTACCTTACCTTACCTTACCTCACAAATAACTATTACTTACTTACTTGTCCCAGCTAGCCGGGGTGACATCAAGGGACACCCTGGCCAGCAGTGCATCAGCGGGTGAGAGTGGTGGGAACATTGGTTGCATCACAGGCTGACGATGACCTCACGTTCGAACACGAAGCCACAAGCAGACAAATGTTTTCAATGGAAGTGTGACAGAGGCTGAGCGAGGGGGGGGCGGAGCCAGGAAAGTGAATTAGAGATCCAGGAATAGGAAGCGGCTGCTCCCCCTGCTCTGGTCCTCCTACGAGAGGAATGAGCAGAGATAAGACTAAAAGGCCTGTCACTCAGACAAACAAACCCTCCAGTGTCCCCTCGCACTCCTTCCCCTTCTCCCGCTTCACTCTCGCTCCAATTTCCTCAGATTCCGTCTGAGATTGTTGTCATTTGCTGACATCATCCCGGGGGTCTCGCTCTCTCTCTCTCCCCCAGCAGTGGACACAGCATCACCGTCCTCGTTGTTGTAGAGTCTAGACCTACATGAACGTCTGATGGAGTCGACCCTTATTTTTATAGTTTATTAATGTTAATTTATATCGTGTGTCGTGAGATTAATATATAAACATTATTTTTACTCATTTGAGATTTGTGTGATGAGTGTCAGGATATTTAACTCTCTACTTTAAATATCCTGATGCTAATCTGTAGTGTGTTTTTCTTCTGTGTGTTTTTATCTTATTTTAATTTAATTTAATTTAATTTAATTTTTATTTTATTTTATTTTATTTTATTTTATTTTTATTTTTATTTTATATTATTTTTTACTTTATTTTATTCTGTTAACAGTGCTAATTTTCTAATACTGTAAATAATTTGTATATTTTTAAGATCGTTTTATTTTATTTTATTTTATCTTATTATCTCCTTACTATTTCTTTTTTCCATTCACTTTATTTTCATTGTCCTGCTGCTGCTGTTGTAAAAGTGTGTTTCCCATCTGGGGATGAATAAATGTTTTCTATTTCTATTTCTATTTTGAATATTAAAAATAATGTAGTTTGATGTCCTAATTCTAATCATTTTTAGTTCAATTGTCTACTTAATTTTTTTGTTTTTTCAAATCATTTCTAAATTCAGTATTAAAATGTAACAATAACAAAACATTTCCGAGCTACTTGATCGATCTTTCAGCTGTTTGATTAAAACTAAAACTCGGTTAATCACTATCATACCAACATTTTTATATTATATTTAAAGTTCAACAAATTTAAAAAGGTGAATGTGACAAAAAAAATGTGAATTTCTGTCATTGCGATATTAAACTCTATGTAAAAAGTCATTCATTTTGTAAATATACATTTTTTTCCATTCAATTATAACTAAAAAAAATATATATATATATAAAACATTCCAATATACAAATGATTGAATTTAATCATGTGAAAAATGAATTCTCAGTCCGTAGGTAAGAGTGTGTGTGTGAATGGTTGTCTGTCTGTGTGTGTCCTGCGACAGACTGGCGTCCTGTCCAGGGTGTCCCCTGCCTCTCGCCCAATGAAACTGGGACAGACTCCAGTCTCTTACTGTGACTCCCATAAGGGATAAACCGGTAGAAAATGAATGAATGAATTCTTCTTTTTAACTTAAAATGAACTCATTTTAACTATATAAATTATTCTATTATTATTATAAAACAGAAGGTTAATATTTTCAATTTCTACAAAAATGCTGACTTTGCATTTTGTGTAGAGAACACTACAGTCGAGCGGAGGGTCAAATATGAACTTGGACAATATAGGAAAACTCTTTCAAAGTTTCATAATTTAAAACTAATATTTTAAACCAGTGCTACAAATACATTTTCGCGGACAGAAAATAAAAAAAAGTTAGGCGATATCTTATCATAGACATATGACGTTTAAAAAAAAACTTATTTTCCCTTTTTAAAAATGTGTAATTCTCTAATGTAATAATTACATAATACTGTTACAGTAAAGTTGGATAATACTTGTGTGTTTATGCTGCCTTTCTTCTCGACCATGATTGGGATTCAAAGAACAGTTTGCACTCTTATGCAACACGTTTTTATTCCCACAGAGAAAAACATGTTTCATAATCTTCGACAAAATGACGGTCAGGTGGATTCGTTTTATTACAGCGTGAAATCAAAGCTGCAGTTATATCTGCTGCTCAGAGAACTGGCTTCATTATTCTGCTGCGACAGGAAATCATATTACACGGGAAATGTTGCGTTACCAGGAAAGAAACAATGAATTTAAGGCGGAGGGTCAACAGTTAAAATGAAGAAACAGAATAAATTATATTTGTTGCTTCAATTGAAGACGCCGATAACCGAGGAATCTGAATTGTTGAGTGACGTGAGAGTTTGTGTCGTCGCTGGTGTGGCTCACAGCTGGATCATCTTCTTGTGCGAGTCGAAGATGTAGCGTTTAAAGTGCAGGTGGATGACGACGGGCTGGGATTCTGCTCTGGACTCCTTTTCTGCTGCAGCTCCGTCTTTACTTCCTTTCTTCTTGGTGGCAAACAAGGCCTTGGTGTCTGGATGAAGACCCTCTGGAGGAGAGAGACACACATTTGTCAGTCATGAGATCCAAGTCCATCTTGAAGAAGGAGCTCAAATAATTACCCCCCAAAACGTTTTTTAATTTAAAATAGGGCTGTACGATATATCGAAAAAATGTCAATATTGCGTTATAGGTATATATCAAAAACATGTGCGAGAATTTTTTATTGCATAAATCAAGCATTTTTTAAATGCACACTTTGACCAATCAGTACAAATTGACAACTTTACAGAACACTACTGCTGTGTCTCAAATCGCATACTCAAAGTTAGTATTTTTAGTGCATAAGTGCGTTTCAATTCTTAGTATGCGAAATTTAGTGCGCCATGCACACTAAATTGGCGTACGAAAATGCTCACAAAACTGAGTATGGTTCGATGGACACTAACTACACTAAACGGCCGCCATCTTAGTGACGTTGTAAACAGAAGTTACGTCATATATATATATATATTTATATATACTTACAGGTGCATTTTCCGCAGCAGTAGGAGGATAAACACGTCTTCGCTGCTGATAACAGCTTAAATATCTCGCGAATATTTTGATTCTCATATTTTTTATTCATTTCTTTTTCCAAACTTGCAAAACTTGCCGCCAGCAGGTGGCGATAGCGTTCAAACAGCTGCTTGAAACATCGTTAAATAGTAGTAGAAGAAGAAACTGTCGCGTCATTTCCTGTTAGTGCGTAGCAGCAGTGTTTGATTTGAGACGTATGCTGTGTCTCAAATCGCATACTACTCTTAGTATACTAGAAGTTAGTATGCATCAGGATAGTGTACATACTAACTAGTGCGCAAATCCTCCACAGATAGTATGTCTCAAATCAAACACTGATGCTACACACTAACCAGAAATCACATGACAGCTTCTTCTTCTACTTCTATTTGATGATGTTTCAACCAGCTGTTTGAACGCTATCGCCACCTGCTGGCAGCACGTTTTGCAGAAACGAGAAAATATGAGAATCTAAATAATCGCGAGATATTTAAGCTGGTATCAGCAGCGAAGACGTGTTTATCCTCCTACTGCTGCTGAAAATACACCTGTAAGTATATGAATATATATGCATATATATGACGTAACTTCCGTTTAAAACGTCACTAAGATGGCGGCTGTTTAGTGTGGTTAGTGTCCATCGAACCATACTCAGTTTTGTGGGCGTGTTAGTACGCCAATTTAGTGTGCATGGCGCACTAAATTTCGTATACTAAGAATTGAGACGCACTAACGCACTAAAAATACTAACTTGTAGTACGCTAGTATGCGATTTGAGACACAGCAATACTATCTGTGGAGAATTTGCGTACTTGTTAGCATGTACACTATCCTGATGCATACTAACTTCTAGTATACTTAGAGAAGTATGCGATTTGAGACACAGCATTCGTCTCGTTGTCGTTTATGTGACGTAACTTCATAAACGACCGTCACTAAGATGGAGGTTATTTAGGGTAGAAAGTGTCCATCGATCCATACTCAGTTTTGTGGGCGTTTTAGTGACAATTTAGTGTGCATGGCGCACTAAATTTCGCATACTTAAAATTTAGACGCATTTATGCACTAAAAATACTAAGTATGCAAGTATTCGATTCGAGACACAGCTCTGGAAAAAAAGCTCCACCTAGAATATTTTTCTCAGGCCGCCACTGATAATAAGGATTTTAGCTTTAAATGGGTCGATTTCAAAAGTCAAAACTATTCACGGACCAAACATCTGATCCACAAGTTTGATGGTTGAACCCAAAAAAAACAAAAAAAAACCCTTGAGCAAGCCAAAGACCCGTGAAGGTGCTCAAAAGAGGTCTAAGTGGATCTGGTCTGGATCTGAGCAGGGGACTTCCTCGGTCAATAATATTCCTCTCAAATTCCTCCCTTTCATTGAGGCTCAAAGACGCATTCATTGATTTCATTGTCGCCGGATCGTTGAGATAAGATTTTACACTTCATGCGCCGTGAAGAAGAGCGAGAGTCTTGAACAGTGTCACATGACTTTTCCTGTTGGACTGATGGAAAGGGATAAGAAAGTTATCGCCGCACTCGTGGACTCATCGCGGACTCGTCTCCTGTGGGGTCCTGTGGGGTCCTGTGGGGTCCTGTGGGGTCCTGTGGGGTCCTGTGGGGTCCTGTGGGGTCCTGTGGGGTCCTATCTGTGCACAAGCTCAGTATCTGCTCATTGACTCGTTGTCTCAACGAAGGTAAACGGAGTTATTGCTCAAATCTGTGACTGGCTGACCTCAATCACTGGCGCCAGCTCGCCGCCTGTTATGGTTACGCCGAAGTGAGGGTTGTTTTGTTTTCGCAGCATCTCTCGTTTATCTGCCATCGACTGAAAAATGTTCTCCACAAAAGCCTCTTGCTCTCCTCGTCCGCCACACCTCCGCGGCAAAAAACACGCTCGACACGTTCCGCCCGATAACACCAGCAGAAGAAGGTTCTGGAGTCGGTTCCTTTGTGTCCACCTGCAGAACCTCCGGGCTAACAATGAAGTTATCGACACGTTTACACAGAACAATCTACAGTCAAGTTATTTTGTGTCTGAGGTTTGAATGGAAATGAAAGTCCATTAATGTTCATGTCGATGTGGTGAAGTATAAAGATGTCAGTGATTAAGACACTAAACACAGTTACAGTAAAACTCAGGTTGAAGGAAAGGAATTCGTAAATCCCTATTGGTCCAAAGCAAAGAAAGCTAAAAGATTTTCGCCAATTTAGTTCTCTTTATAATCATGAATTTTGTCAGAGAAAAAAAAAAGGATTTATCAAACGTGTGGCCCTTGAGTCATTTGATGATACGATGATAATGTTTGAGAGCGGGCTGAGCAAGGCGACTCCATCTTAGATTGAATTTCAAGGAACGTAGGCGATGCCCTCTCAAAGCGGGCGTCATGTAGTAGAATGTCGATTATGTTGTTAAATAAATGGATCAGATTAAATGTTATAACCTTGGGCGAAAGTAGATTATTATAAGGTACTTTGTTGCGATTTTTCACTGACAAAATGAAATCCCTCCCCTTGTGTGTGGAACCCCTGCTGTCACTGAGCCTGTCTCCACCTTGTGGTCCTCATTTAACGATGTGACTCTGGCTGATATATCGGCACTGGTGAGCAAGATGAAACCCTTTCAGAATTCTGACCCGCTCTAGTAGAAGAACTCACATTTCCCTGATCCTTAAATCTCTTCACTGGCTGCCAGTTTCTTTCAGGGTCAACTTTAAAATTCTGGTTCTTACTTTCAGATCTATTCATGGTCAGACCTTCCATCAGTGATCTGATCCAGACTTACACCCCAGCTCGGGCTCTGAGGTCTGTGGATCAGAATCTACTGATGGTTCCTGAACACGGTTCAGGAACCATCAGTAGGAGGAGAGAAATCCTTCCAGACTGTTGCTCCTAAGCTTTGGAACGATCTCTGTGTTTGATGATCTACTGACTCCTTCAAGAAACATCTGAAGACTTTTTATTTGTTCAGGTTTTTCCCTGATTTTCTGGAACTCCTGTGTTTGTCTTGCGTGTCTTGATCTTTTAAAGCATGTATTTTAGCTGTATTTTGTTTTTGTTTGTTAAAGCACTTTGTGACCCTGGTCTATAAAAATCTACTTAAAATAACTTTACTTACTTACTTGTTGTCAAGTAAGATAAATTATTTATATCATCTTTTACTTAGACTATTCCCTGAATACGTGTTTACACAGTGTATCTTCTTCCCACTCTTGCTCACGTCTATACGTCTTAAATGTATTTTAAGGCGAACAACAGAAACATGTTTTGATAAAACTTCAAAAGTGGACGTGTTTTTTTAATGCTTTCCGAAGCACCTGGAGAGGTTTGTCAGCCACACTGGAGGGACAGAGGACCATCAGAACTTCTGAAGCCGTGTCGACAAGAAACCCCACGACGTCTGAGACAACTTTGAGTCGGACAGCAGGTCTCAGACGACCGCTGGCCCGAGTCCACTCATGTGTCAGGATGTGTGTATCCATGTCAGACGTGGGGAGTGTGCAGTGGCGGCGAGTCGAGCCAGGAGGATGTCAGCGAGACTCTCTCCCAAAATGTTTTGATTTTCTTCCCTCCCGGTGAGGAACCAGTGGGTTTGGAGCAACAGAAGGTAAAATAAATACAGAACAGACATCCCCCGGAACAACGGCCGTCCTCGGAGGAATCCTGGGAATGTCCATTCCACCTCTTTCACCACATCCTGAAAATAACACTATTTGATGCTTGTGTGACCAACACTCATAACTGTAACCTGCCATCCTTCGCTCTTATTGGTCATTTTCTTAAAAGGTGCAACGAAGTGCTGACAAACAAAACACTATCAGAAACCTTTTGATGTTCCTACTCGTTTCATAAAGCAATATGTACTGAAATACTTGTATGTCTAATTGAAGTAGCTAGTTTAAAATCTGAGGGATAAATACAACATGACCCTGACATTAGATGAAGATACTCTAAAATAAATTTCACTCTCCACTGACATTAGACCCGCCTCCTTTTGAGCTGAAACTAGCGAGAAAGTTGCCCTGCCTTCAGAAACTAGGAGCTACTTTGGTCTTTTTAAACATTGCAGTCCACAGGTCCCTCGTTTATTGGGAAAAAACTAATTATACGAGATAGTGAACATTACTTTTTTAACTTGTTTAAGTTAACATTTGTTTATCAATATTTATTTGAACTTGTAAACTCGACAACCCTCTCAGTAACCTGTGACCTTAACAGCTCCTATAAAGTTTTGCCGCCCTGCCAACCAATCACAGCCGTCGGTCATTTTTGACACGGCAACATACACGGTATTGTAGTACTACCACTGAAATATATTTTGAATAAAACCTTGAGAATGTGTGTTTGTGGGACAAAAAAAAACAACAACTTCTCACCTTGAATGCGTATCTTGAACTTCCCGCTTTGGCCGAAGCTGCCCTCGATGACCCCGGATTCCCCCGTGGACAGGGTGACCTTGAGCCCCACGAATATCTGCAGGTTGGTTTCCTTCTTGAACAGGTTGCGTCCGATCACGGTGTAGTCGTCAGTCACCTGCGCGACAGCATGTTATTCACACAAAAGGAAGCGGACACACCGTGGCGACGCTTCATGATCACCAGTGTGAAAAATATTAAGATGTTTTTTTGATCTTCACTGGGCCGAAGCCTCTGATGTCTGGATCTGGTGGATTGCATCGATTTCACTGCTGCCATGGTGGTGAAACAGCTCGGCCTCTGTCCCGTGCCCCCCCACCACCGCCCCCCCACAACCGCACAGCTCGCCGTCAGCCACATTCTTGGAGACTCGCCGCCTGACTGTCTGACACTCTCCCTTTCATCCTGCTGCGCATTTTCTGCTATATTTGTTTGCATTCATTGCTTATCGTTCATCTCGGGAGTCGATCTAACACGCGGCTAATCTGATAATGGGAGGGCACCGCTCTGTCTCAGGCCGCCTCCCCGCCACCAGCGCATCCTCGCTCTAACTTCATTCACTCTTGAACATTTGACCCCGGGAGCTTCGCAAAGCGGAACCGATGCCCTGATGAAAACAGTCGCTATATGCGTCCTGCAGACCATATGAGTCGTGGGTCCGGTTCCGTCACGTCTCAACAATGTGAGTAATGTGTCCTTAACGGAGTCTCGAAACACGACGGTCTCATTCTGCAAGACAAACAACTCGTGTCTGACCTCTTCCTACTCTCCAGTCACTGACGGGAGCTGTCAACAGCCCCGAGGTGCTACCAGCAGGAAACTAGTTCGCACACTTGACCCCCGACCTTTATCTGACCCTGCCAGACACCCACAGTGCAGGAGTTGATAGTATAAACTTAAGTCATTGATTTGTTCCTTTACATTTCATGGATAATCATATTTTAATTTGTTCTTTCAGCACAGTTTGGAGGACTTTGTCCAAGGAAAGGGGGGGAAGGAAAATAAAGTGTATTTGGAAGTTTTAAGAATTAGGAAATGACTTTTATTAGATTATATTGTTGCATTTTTCTGATGCGTTTCATTTTGTTAAATGTTTATGTAGACCATTAATATTTGACCGACATGAGATGTTGATACTTGCTTCGTTATTTTGTATTACATCATATAACCTGACTTTTATTTAAGATGTTAAAACATTAGTTCAATCCTGAGAGACATGTTTTTAGTTGTTTTTTTTACATATATATTTCAGTGGTCCCTCACAAAATTCACTTCACCTTCAACGTTATCGTGGATATTAAGGTAAGGTAGAACTTTATTGATCCCTCAGGACGTCTCCTTCCGGAAATTGTTTTTTCCCAATAGCCACAGCAAATACATAAATTTTTCATTTAAAAAAAAAATCAAGATAAAACAAGAACAAAGAAAAATAAAGAGAAAGAACAAGATGATACAATCTAAATTATTATATTAATTATAATTATTATTATTATTAATTATATTAATAATTATATTATTACTTATTCGCTCTGTTACAAATGAGTCCTTTTTTTTGCACAGCAGATAAACGTCAACACAACAACAGAAGATATGAACTTCTCCAACCTTACTTATGGTGCCAAAAAAAATCAGCGAACTCCCATGATGCTTTTCTACACTGTGGTTGTTTGGCTGGGCGGCAAAGCCTCATGGGAGCGGTCCAGATGAATGTTACTGAGAGGGTTGTTGAGCACATTGGGAAGTTGAGTTTGCAAATTCAAAAACATGTTGTTAAATTAATTTACTTTGCAGATTTAATTTAAAGTGGGGAGGGGAGGGCGTTACAAAAGGTAACCCCCACAATAAGCAAGGGACCACTATACACATTTAGTTAATTGTACAAGAAAGCTTAGAAATATATTCTCGTATTTTTTCCCATAAGGAAAACCTTTTAAATAATAATTGTGGTTGAGTGAAGCTTATTTAAGCCTGATTAAATCAAGATATTTATTGTATTAAACTATTTTTCTTGACTATATAATGTATTTAAAGGAGAATTCACTTCAGTCCACGAACGAGGGAGTGTGAGCCGAGCGGAGGATGGAGTCAGGTGACTTCCGAGTAATGTGGGAAATGCTGTGCCACTCAGGTGTGTCCAAACAGCGCCAGTCTCTGATAGCTAGACGGAGCTGGTGGCGTCAGACGGCCACCCACGTAAATCCGGGAGTCACAGCACACGCTAGAGGGCACATACCCACACGCAACCGTCGCACTGCTGTTGTGAATGTCTGATGTGCACATCTGTACACAAATAAACAAGACGGTCTGTGTCTGACAGCACAAGCAACGAGGAAGATTGTGTTTGTTAAGGGAGCAGACGAGTCGGTAGAAAACTCACCCTCTCGACCTGACCTTCCTTGTGTTTGTTCTTGTAGATCCGGAGACGAGGCAGGGCTGTTTCGGCGTAGGCTTTCTCCTCGAACCCCTTCAGCAGCCGGCCTTGGAAGGCTAGCCGGCACGTGTTGGAGTGGATGTCAGAGTCCAGCCTGGAGCCAATCACGAGGCAGAGTGCGGGACACGTGACGGGCCGGTCCAACTCCAACAAAGCCCACTGTTCCGGGTCGGACTGTCCCGGCGACTGACTGGTGACATACTCGTCCTGGAACACGTACTCCCGGTCGCAGGTGAAGGCCGTTTCCAAGGAGCAGGCCTTGAGCGCGTGGTTGAGGTCGGCGGGGGTCTCGCAGGCGTCGCCGGAGGGCAGCCCGAAGAACGTCACCCTGGCCATGACCGTCTCGTGTCCGACCGTGATGTGGAACTTGGCGCGCGTCGCCAGGGATCCCTTGAAGTAACCGATCTTCCTGACGGAGATGACGGCGGCGTGGAGCGTGCGGAGAGACCCCGGAGTGCAGACCACTCCGCGCTCTAGCAATTTGGGGTCAAACTGTGTCACGCACACGCCCACGCGGTCGCCCTGCATGGCCCCCGACACCGGTTTCCGAAACATCTGCACTGACTTGACCTTCTTGGTAACCTGAAGAGGCAAAAGTCAGATGTTTATTAACACAATACAACAAGTTAAAAAATAATAAACACAACAGCGAACTTTAAATTCAGAATTTGAAGAAATCGAAAAACAACATAACCTAAAAAATGTTTATGAATTAAGCTTGTTTTGTCTCTTTGGAACATTTTATTTAACCAGTAGATTATAAAAGCGCTGAGGTTGGATCGTAAAAATACACCAGTGTTGCCATCTAGAGGTGGAATATTATATTGCAACAAGAAAATTGTTAAGCAATCAAATCAAGTGTATTTTTCATTTACCATAATTACATCGTATACTTTGTTGACTCATAAATTAAAAAAAGAATGTGAATTAAACAACAGAAAAACAACTTGAATTTAAAGAATAAAGTTTATAAAATTAGGCACAATCCCACAGACAAACATTCAACTGTAATATTCTATTTTCCCACTGAGCCTTAGACATCTGTTTGACATCTTTTATAAGCTTAGAGCTAAATTCTCCAGTCTATAATCAGTCTATATTTTAAACCAAATCTAGGTGTTATAACCTTATCAATAAATATTGAATAAAAACAAAAATTACCATAAGTTTATAAATGATGGTCAACAGTAATTTATCCATTCAAAGTGTAATTTAGATTTAGACTCGACTTAGAGTTTCTAGTCTAAAACAAGAGCTCGTATCAAGCTCTCTTTTTAAACCAAATCCACTAAATAGTTTGACTAATGCATATTGACCCCCAAAGAAATTAACCTTAAAAGCCTTTAGACTTAGAAGTATTTTAAACAGTCAAATGCTTGGTGGGTTCATTCAGATAAAACAGGATCTTTTCAATGCTCACCTTAATCGCTGGGATTTCCAAGGTGTCGTTAATCGCCAGCGACCCCTGCAGGATTGTCCCCGTCATGACTGTCCCCTGGCCCCGGATAGAGAAGCAGTGATCCACAGCCATGAGCAGGTCCCCGCTCGGGTCCCTCTTGGGGACATAACATTGTTTCTTCAACAGCTGAAGGAGAGGACACAAATGTTTGATTATAATGGACAGAAAATAATGTTAGTTAATCATTAAGAAGTAATTTTGATCACCCAAAAATGCCCTCCATTACCCCATTTGTAGTAGACATATCACACACAAGGAGAAGAATATTGAGCTAAACTATAAGTAATCACACGACAAACATGAAGATGACATGCATTTGAGACAAATTGATAAAATTGCATAAATGAATAAACACATGAAGTATCACATTTTCATATGATGTTCACTTGACTTATCAAAAATAACATTTTTTAAAAACATCAATTATGTATGAGGTAAATATTCAGTTCAGGGAAAGTATGAATAAGGGGAAGAAATTATGAGAACATTCATTTTCTCTGCTCCTTCTCAAACTCTTAAATAGCTTGTTTATTCAATTGTTTGAAAATGAGAAAATTATACATTTAGTATACAGTATATATAGTGTATATTTGAAAGTGGGTTAAATACAGTTGAAATAGTTTTATTACAGTGAAACAAGTTTCATCAATAATCAAAGATTGATTTATTTCTAGTCAAATATTTTTAATTAATTTAGAATTCGGTTGAAAATGTTTGATTAAACCTAAGATTTTATTCTACAATTGTACACAAGTGATGCAAAAGAAAATATGTTACCAAAAGTGTACAATCGTTTAAACTTGCAAATTTACCTAAAACTGATGTTAAGGATGTGATAAGATTAAAACAAACAACTGCAGATTCACGAGACTCTGTTTGGAGCCACAAGTACATGGTGAACAATATACCTCTATTAACTCGGACACTCCCTGAGCTTCCTCTGCGTCGGAAGCCTCTTGACCGCCAGGCTTCGCCACCACAGAAATAACCGGACTATTTTTAAACCTGTATCAGAAATAATCTTGATGTTAATACTTTGGTCCGAACTATCATAAAGGCCATTAGGGAAAGAATGTTGGTAATATCAGAAACTGCTGCGACACACACCTGGTGTTCTCCAGGGTTTTGTGGAGTCTCTTTGTCATCTTCTCGATGGCGCTCTCGCGTTTGTCAGCTGGCAGCAGATCAGTCTTGTTCAACACGACCACCATGCGCGGACACGTGAGCTCGCCTATCAGCAGACACTCGGCCGTCTGAGTCTGGATTCCTTTCACCACGTCAATCACCAGCATCATCAGGTCGATTATTTGAGCCCCTGGAGAAAAAATATTAAACATAAACGATCACAAATCCTGTATAAAGTTCAAAGTTATTTATATTTATACTATATATACATTAATTATTAAATGCAATATTTATACCGTTATTTCATTATTCCATTTATACTATATTACACTACTTTTAACTTATTAATATTTATATTTATACTTTTATATATATACATTTATTTGCTGTTTTTTAACGGTTGCAGTTTCACTGCTGTGTTTTCTGTGCAATGACAATAAAAGAAAGTCTAAAGCTAAAATAGAAACTTACTTCAGAAAAGAATCAACCGGATTTAATATACAAAAGATGCCACAATATACTTCAATTTAAAAATCACTAACTTTCATCTAAAACAGTGGTTGAAAGTTCCATTTTTTCAGGGGAAACATTTTATACAGTGGCTCTTCCGAGGGGCCATTAAACATTAATGGCAAATTATTATTATTTTGAAAGTGTCTTAAATAGATCTTGAACTCTATTGTATCATCAGTATTCGTCCGTTTTTAAAAAACTCCCTTTTCATTGAAATATTAGAATATAATCTTAAACCAAGCACACCCAACAAAACTTTTTTTCTGGAGATGAAATCCTGTTTATCATAACCACACTGACTTTGCAGTGATTGGTCAAACAATGAGGTTAGTCACTCCGTGTTATCAATCCCCGAAGTCTCCAACTCCAAGGTACTTGTTGTATAAACAAAGCGGGGCATGATTACAGCTGGCTGGTGGAGTGAAGCCATTATTACATCATAATGGACTCCGCTCTCGTAACCTCTCGTTTTCCCAGATTTCAGACGGGGGGAGAACTTTATAAAGTTCAATAAAGTTCAAAACATGGTCTTGATGAGAAACTTACTGCATCTTGGAGAGGAAGACTTTAACATTTTAAAACATGCGAGTGAGATAGAAGTGTTGGGTGTTTACTTTAGTAAATAAAGTAAATAAATAATAGGAATAATTACAAAATAAAATTGTTAGTTCCTACATGATCTTTGAACTCCTGTGGCTTCATTTCGTTCAGGTCTGATCCAAAACATTGAATTAAGGTCTTATTGTTGAGGTTTTAAAATATCAATCTTGACTAGAGAATGCTGCACCTCTGAACATTCGCTTACTACCACTTTAATCTGACATGTTTTTTTGTTTTTTTTAAATATCTCACCTCCGATGATGGTTCGAATAAGGGAAGCGTGACCCGGACAGTCCACCAGGGTGAACTGGAGACCTTCATACAGCTGCTGACCGTCTTTCTCCTGCAGATGTTCGGGGAAGTCCACGGTGAAGGAGGAGAAACCCAGGTCCAGAGTGATGCCTCTCTCCCGGGACTGCGGGTTCTTGTCGAAGGCGGCGGTCGACGCGATGCTGCTGAGGGCCCTGGCCAGCGAAGTCTTGCCACTGTCCACATGTCCCAGCACCCCCACGTTAAAGTTTAAAGTCTTCCTCACGTTGTCGACGGAAGTCGACATTTTAAAAAAATAGTGTCCGCCCCCCTGTGTGAGGAGTTAGTTTATCTCATGAACTTTGACCTCACTCCACTGGAACAAGTTCTGTTTGTCTTTCTTCGAGGGGTCTGCACTGAAATAATGGATATATTTAATAACAATGAGTTACAAGACAGATTGTTTTTATCTTCTTCACTTGATGTTGTTCTTGCCACCATTTGTATGGTTTAGTTCTCTCACTGAAAGTCTAATTTTACGTCACTAGGAGAATACATTGACAGTAGAAACTTGTTCTGCAACACAAACAATTAAACTGACGTCAAAACAAAGTGTTTGATTCCGTGATCCTCAAAAGGCGACTATAAACAATATTATTTAAAAAAAAATCCAAGTAAGCAACCGATGTGTTCAGTTAAATTATTACTCACCTACGAACATAGTTTTACGCTTATCTCGCGGTTCTACTCACTCACAGGTGTGTTTCCAGTAGTTTCCGCAACACCGACGGACATGTGACACACCCGGAAGTGAACCTTCGAAGGGTGTCGATTTTAATGAAACACACCAAATGAGAACCAATCAAAACGCTTCTCCCCGCGTCACCTAGCCCTTGTTTACCAAGTGGGCGGGGTATCACTTCCGGCTGTGTTCCCTAGTTACCGCACATGGAAACACGTTCCCTCTATGTTTTGAGTCCCGACCCGCAGGAGTGAGGAGATATATATCCGCCGCACAGGAGCCGCTGTTGCCGTTACATTTGTGTCCTGTTACATGTTTAGAGCTCCTTCTCCGGCGCCATGAAGATCGAGGAAGTGAAAAGTACGACCAAGACGCAGAGAATCGCGTCTCATAGTCACGTTAAGGGACTCGGGCTGGACGAGGCCGGGTACGCTAAACAGTCCGCATGTGGACTCGTGGGACAAGAATCCGCCAGAGAGGTAACTTTTTTTTTTCAAGACGCCGTATTGTTGTTTTTATTGCATTTTAAATAATAATTTGTCTCATTTTTGTTGACTTTGATAAGAAGTTTGTCACAATGACGACCGTTAGGAAGTCGTGATAAGCTAACGCTGCTAGCACAAGTGGTGTCGCTGTTATATGACGTAGAAGCCAAGACAAGTGTTTAAAGTAATAACTCCAGTTATTGATGGGGTATTTAAGTTATTTGTGTTGTTTTTTGTATTTTTAAAATATAAATGTACCAATCCGAGTGTCATCATTCGAACAAGAAGGTCGTTTTTTCTTATTTGTTGACACATTTAATCAAAACATTAATTTTCAAATACAAATTACTTACTTCGCACAGTGACTAATTCACGTTTGAAATGATCCTCGTCTAGCGTAGTTGCTATGAACTATTTAAAATATTATGTATTTATAACACATTAGCACTATTTTTAAACTGATTTATATTTATACTTTTATATACATTAATTGTTATATGCAATATTCGGTTATACTATATTGCACTAGCTTTAACTTATTCATATTTATATTTATACTTTTTATATATACATTAATTCTGCTGTGTTTTTAACGGTTGCCAAGCAACGGAATTTCGTTGCCAGTTTAGTTGCCAGTTTCACTGCTGTGTTTTCTCTGCAATGACAATAAAATAAAGTCTAAAATCCGAGTTATTTTAATAAATATAAATGTCCTATGCACAGATTGACTTTGAACAATTTAGTTCTAATTTTCCTTAACAAAGTTCATCATAAGATGGAAAATGTTAATCTTTTTCATGGAAGTCCCTAAAAACAAGCAACATTAAACCGGGCTAGGTAATTGAACAATATTTATTGACTTTCTTCAGGCATGTGGAATCATCGTGGAGCTGATCCGCTCCAAGAAGATGGCAGGACGGGCGATTTTACTCGCTGGGCCACCTGGCACAGGAAAGGTATGGACAGACCCGCATAGAACTACTTTTGTTGAAGCTGCTTCTGGATCTTTGTGCATCTCTTTCTATAGACCGCTCTGGCCCTCGCTGTAGCCCAGGAACTAGGAAACAAGGTTCCATTCTGTCCCATGGTCGGAAGCGAGGTCTACTCAGCAGAAATTAAGAAAACGGAAGTTCTGATGGAGAATTTTAGGAGGGCCATCGGTGAGTGTCACTGTCATGTTGGCCTGATATATTTGTTCATCCATTTAATTGATCTAATCTATTTAATATGTGTAGCTTGTTTGTATTTCCTCTGCTTTCTGAGCCTTTGTTATGATCTTAAAATAATGATGTATAATGTTTTTTTGTACCATTAGGATTACGTATCAAAGAAACAAAGGAGGTGTACGAGGGCGAGGTGACAGAACTCACTCCATGTGAGACGGAGAATCCCATGGGAGGCTACGGGAAAACCATCAGTCACGTCATCATCGGGCTCAAGACCGGAAAAGGCACCAAGCAGCTCAAGGTAAGATGAAGGAGATATTTTCTGTTTGAAATGATAATATCAAGGTGATTGACAGTTAAATATTGTGATTCACTGAGAACTAGGCTTGTGTATTGTCAAGTATCATGATACGTATCCTATCACCACTCTTGGCAATCTGTAACTACTTTACATTGCGCTGTATCATCTCGTTCTTGTCGCAAATTAAGGTGCGTAGAGTGTAACGACTACTGCCATCTAGCGGCCGGAAGTTTAATTGCAACACACAAATTAAGCTCCGAATGGTTGCATGTTACACACTTTATTGAAATACAAACCATAAAGTAAAGCATTGATAGCGTTCATGAGTCTTTACCTAAGTGGTGATTTACAATTCAAGGATTAAAGCTGTACTTTTGTGGTAGATCTTCGTCTGATAATATTGTTTACGAGAAAGATTTAACACCTAATCTTGCCTAATGTTTATAAATATATATCTCCAGCCCGTGCCATTGACTCCAATGACAGCAGATCAAGACGATTCTCTCCATGTTCAAAAGTGTCCATCAAAAAAATTATAATGAAAATTATTCATAAAAAAAAACAGAAAGTTATTGATTATTGCTGCGGAGCTACTAAAGAAAGTACTCGGCGTCTTGTGACAAATAAAGTTGTATCTACCTATAGTTGTAGTACTTGGAAATTCCTCAATGTTTGACTCCCATAATGTTCGGTCCACAGCTGGATCCCAGTATCTACGAGAGTCTTCAGAAGGAGAGAGTCGAAGTGGGCGACGTCATCTACATCGAGTCCAACAGCGGCGCCGTCAAGGTAACATCGTGTGCCGTCGGCGAATATTTCAGCCGCTGTATTATAATGGATGTTTTCGTTGAGGCCTTTAATTACTCTTCGCTTCATCGGGGTCGTCTCTCATCGGCTCCACATGAAAAGCTTTGTGTTCCCAGGAATGAGCTGCACATTCCTTTACTGCTTCATGTTCCTGTATTTCTTTTAGTATGAGGGCTACCTGTGTTGACAGGCCCTTAATCAGTGCAGGTGGGCCTGAGCACAGTTGTGTGCTTGTTGGAGACCCAGACGTTGGCTGCTCGGACAGCGGTCACATGACCTAACCCAGGACTTAACTCTGTTGACTGTGACCTTGTTCCTGCAGAGACAAGGTCGCTGCGACACCTTCGCCACAGAGTTTGACCTGGAAGCAGAGGAGTACGTGCCTCTTCCTAAAGGCGACGTGCACAAGAAGAAGGAGATCGTCCAGGATGTCACGCTTCACGACCTTGACGTGGCCAATGCACGACCACAGGTGCTTGAACACACATGGTGGAGGCTTGTTTTAGAGCTTTTTATTAAAATATTTTAATTTTTTTAAAGGTATTATTCTTGATGCTTTCATCAATTAGAATGTAAAACTCTGTTTGAAAAGAGCCAGTTAGCTTCAAACTGCAACAATAAAATGCTTTAAGGCAACAAACAAGCTCCATACACCTCACTGCAGGGCTGAACGATTAATCACAATATAAAATAAATAGATTATTATATCGCAAAGTTAGTTAGTGAATTGTGACACACAAACCACTCTTCTAATGGCAGCTCAGATAAATGAAAGAACAAGAATAAAGTGTTTTCAACACATTGACATCCTGACATCGGTTTGTAAATTTGAATTTAAAGTTTTGTTTTTTTAAGTATTTGCAGTGAAAATATTATGTTTGTTTACAACCGTAATTAAAGTAACTAAATTAACCTTCTCCCTTTATTTCAATGTATGATTCATTTATTATCTTTATCTTAAAAATTATATTTTATCGCAATGTTTAGGAAAATAATCCCAATTATATTATTTTCAATTATCCTTCAGCCCTAGTTTGTACTTTAGAAATGTTGAAATGAAACGTACGTTATTTTGAAATTTTATCCTTAGTTTTTACGTTTCTATTTAAACTTCTAATGCATCAGAGTTTGAAAATGGTTCAATTGAACATTTTAATTCTTTTTTTGAAAAATCGTTATTGTATTAAAATAATGAATTGCTATTGAATAATTCAACAATTTGTATTTTTAAAAGGTTGCCTTGTTTTGGTGTTTAATAATAGAATAAAAAAACGAATTATTTATTTCACAGGGTAAAATAATTATTTATAAAGTTGTCATTATTAGTGCACAACTGTGATAAATGTATACATTTAAATCCCTCTTTTGTCAATGCTAAAAATTCCCTGTTATTCTAATTTTAGAGTTGAAAATCTTTTATTTTAGATCTATTTTCTGTCAAAATATTGGGCATAAATCTTATTCTCTGTATCATGGTCCAGTTCTCTCTCAACTGAGCCTGAAGGAAAAGTAGTTTCACAATCTATGTTCTTGGTAAATCTTGTTTTCTTGTGGTCCAGGGCGGGCAGGATATTCTCTCCATGATGGGTCAGCTGATGAAACCCAAGAAGACGGAGATCACAGGTAAGAGAGTCGACACGTTCCAGACTCTGGTCTTCTGACTCGTGTGTGTCGTCCAGATAAGCTGCGCACTGAGATCAACAAGGTGGTGAACCGCTACATCGACCAGGGCGTGGCCGAGCTGGTGCCCGGGGTTCTGTTCGTGGACGAGGTGCACATGCTGGACATCGAGTGCTTCACGTACCTCCACAGGGCCCTGGAGAGCACCATCGCTCCCATCGTGGTCTTCGCCTCCAACAGGGGGAACTGCTTGATCAGGTTCGGACCAGTCGAATATATTCGTATAGTTTGTATACGTCTACACATGGAAATGGTCACATGGTTAACAAGTCGTTCGCACGTGTTTTCCTTCCCTTACTGTGGAGACCTGTATAATTGGAAGCGGCTCTAAAAGAAAGCGTGCTTTGATCTAATATGATTGTGTTTGCATGAACAAAGAATATTCTAGTGTTTAAATAATAAGGGTCATAAATCTCTGTTTGGTCATTTCTTATAGATGGTTAGAAGATTCAAATACCGTATTTTAAGCCTTTGATTTTCTTAAAAACGACAGTGCGCCTTATTACCTGGTGGGTGACTTGTTTACAAACACTTTCATGACTGCGCCGACTAAGTGAACACGCCGTGGGCGGGAAAACATCATTGCATCATCACGGGGTGGGATTAACGACGTGCGTCACATCATGGCGGACGTCTATCGAGTAAGATTACTGCCACCATTTTTAGTGAGTGTGTCAATGTTGTTGTACACTCAAAACATTTTTTTTTGCGCAAATTCACTCTGCTGCACGCTCAACCAGTCATACACGTGCATTCAACGTGTCTCATGCACGTTCTAGCCGTCATACACGCGCTCAACTTCACAGCTGCTCGCTCAACATCTGTCTGCTCACAACACCAGTCTCGCTGCCGCTTGAAGCCTTGTGAAATCATTTGAACATCGTTACGATGGGAGTGAACAGAGTTGTCAGAACGCTGACTGTTTTGTTAACATTCCCTTTAGCACAGCTTTATCTAGTGGATGCATAACGCAATCCCAGTCAAACTTTTGACTGTATCTTTTATTCTATGAGCCTTATAATATTTTCAAATATTTACTTCAATTTTATTGAAAGTGTCCAGTGACATCATGATGTCGGCTGACTCTGGTAAATTCACTGTTCTGGTTCTCTTGGATCTGTCCTCAGCCTTTGACACAGTTGATCACCAGATCCTGCTGAGAAGACTAAGGGATGAAGTGGGACTGTCTGGGTCTGTGTTAGAATGGTTCTCATCTTACCTTTCTGGGCGCAGTTTTAGTGTATCTGCCAATCAAATGAGGTCTGAATCGGCAGATCTGTTGTGTGGAGTCCCTCAAGGTTCTGTTCTGGGTCCTTTATTGTTTTTGCTGTACTTGATTCCCCTCGGTAAAATCATTCAGAGATTTCCAGATGTTTCTTATCACATTTTTGCTGATGACATCCAGCTCTACTGCTCTTTTGATCCAACTGAGCCCCAAAGGCTGAACAGCTTAGTCAATTGTTTGCTAGAAATCAAACAATGGCTGAGTGAAAACACTTTACAGCTTAATGTGGACAAAACTGAAACTCTGGTGATTGCTCCTGATGATAAGATTCCAGGGTTGAGTCAGTACTTGGGTGACTTAGGTCAGTCTGTCAAACTGAGCCTGAGAAACCTGGGTGTTGTATTTGATAAAGACATGTCTCTTGTTCAACACTGCAGAAAACTGACCAGAAACTGTTTCCTTCAACTGAGAAAAATCTCTAAACTTCGGAAAATGTTGTCGGAACATGATCTGGAGCTTGTAATCCATGCGTTTGTTTCTTCTCGTCTGGACTATTGTAACAGTTTGTTTTCATGTCTAAACAAGAAGGATCTGTCTCGCCTGCAGTTGATTCAGAACTCTGCAGCGAGAATTCTGACCCGCTCTAGTAGAAGAACTCACATTTCTCCGATCCTTAAAACTCTTCACTGGCTTCCAGTTTCTTTCAGGATCAACTTTAAAATTCTGGTTCTTACTTTCATATCTATTCATGGTCAGGCTCCTCCTTACATCACTGATCTGATCCAGCCTTACACCCCAGCTCGTGCTCTGAGGTCTGTGGATCAGAATCTACTTATGGTTCCACGCACACGGCTCAGGACCAGAGGAGAGAAATCTTTTCAGGCTGTTGCTCCTAAGCTTTGGAACGATCTTCCTCTCTCTTTGCGCTTGATGATCTACTGACTCCTTTAAGAAACACCTTAAGACGTTTCTATTTGTTCAGGCTTTTCCTTGAATTTCTCGAACTCCTGTGTTGTTCTCAGTATTATCTTGATCTTTAAAGTATGTACTTTTTTGAGTATTGTTTTGATTGTCTAAGCGCTTTGTGACCCTGGTCTCGAAAAGCGCTATATAAATAAATATTACTTACTTACTTACTTATAATCCGGTGCGTCCTATTTATGAAAACACTTCTAAAATAGGCCATTTATTGAAGGTGCGCCTTATAATCAGGTGCGGAAAATTCGGTACACGTGTAAAAAAAAGAAGGTGTTGACACCTAGTTTAAAGGATGGTGTGTATGGTTTAAATGTGTTTGGCTCGAGACTTGACGGGTGGGTTAAAGAGATGGACATGACTTGTCTGTGGGTGCTTTAGGGGGACGGAGGACATCAGCTCGCCGCACGGGATCCCTCGCGACCTGCTGGACCGCGTCATGATCATACGCACCATGTTGTACACGCCGCAGGAGATGAAGCAGGTGCGTGTCTCGCCGAAACTCCTGTTCGAACGTGTGTCGCTGACGTCACGACGTCTGTGCAGATCATCAAGATCCGAGCTCAGATCGAGTCCGTGAACATCAGCGAGGAGGCGCTCGCACACCTGGCGGAGATCGGAACCAAGACCACCCTCAGGTGAGAGACGGTCGCACAACTTTTTGTCGCACCAGCATCGTCCACGGCCTTTAAACCGTCGGTCTGTCGTGGCCCCCTCAGGTACGCACTGCAGCTGCTGACCCCGGCCAGTCGCCTGGGTCGCGTTCAGGGTAAGGAGTCTGTGGAGAGGGAGCAGGTGGAGGAGATCAACGAGCTCTTCTATGACGCCAAGTCGTCGGCCAAAATCCTCCAAGAGCAGCATCACAAGTTCATGAAGTGAACGGAAGCGTTCTGCTGGAAAATCCTTTCTGTTCTGTCGCGTCACATTTTCTATTTTCATTTAGTGTTTTGAATAAAATCTTTACCTGAACGATGATTCTTTTTTTTTAGCCTGTTTCAATAGTAGGTCACAGACGAGGTGGACGAAGTATATCGATGCCATCAGGATATTAAATGACTGGATTGAATATTTTGAATTCTTATTGAAATGTTGTTTTTTAGAATAGATTTTTTTCAATAATTGACTTTTTATTTTTCTTTAATTATTTTTAGATTATTAAAAAACATAGAAACCAATTCAACATTTCAACATACAAATTATTAAATTTAACGAATAAAAAAAAAAAGCATTCTAAAAGAATGTAATGCCTAAAAATAACAAAGAAATTTAAATTTAACCTTAAACATTCTAATGGCAGCGATATATATAAAAACAGTAAAATAAATATGTATTGAAAATTGTAGAAAATAAAATATAACAAAAGAGGAGAAATGAATGTCAAAAAATATAAATATATCTACTAGATAGTATCTTTTGAATAAAAGCTTGAAGTATATATAGAAGAAAATGTTTAAACCACATAAGAGTACAAATATTTTAAATTAAAAGTAGAAATTAACTAAGAACAATGAACTTAAATGAAGGTATATTTATTTATGTGGTCTTCAACGTATTTCCATTTAAAATGTCCTTATTTATTTCAGATAAATAATCCTTTTTTATGTTAATAATTAAGATGAGTTCTAATAAAAATAATTAATATTTGTTTATTAAAGAATGTAAAATGTGATATTAACTTCTTCCTTTAACACTGTTTTTAAAATAAGCTGTTACTTAAGGATGTGAGATAACGTCTTTCAAAATGACTTTCAATTAAAGTGTGAAACTTTGCTGCACTTTTATCATTGTTATCTTCCAGAAGTCAGCCCTCATGAAAGACATGAACTCTTTTATTAGCACTGATCTTTCCACAAATATTTTCTCAAGGTTTGGAATTACAGTGTGATTTTTTCTGTTTATCTGTGTAAACTTTAAAAACTGTGTTCAGTCCAATGAAGCGGAGAATCATTCCGCCGCTCATGGTTTATGAAGAAAATCTCTGATGCAGGAGCGTCATTCTTTGGCGAAGTGGATGCTGAATCCTCGACAGCACCTGCCCGCGCTGGAGGTGAAGGGGTACAGGATCACGTCCATGAATGTGGCCCACAGGAACTGGACCCAGCACAAGAAGATGAGGATGTATCGGGTCCCGGGTCCGACCATCCTGTCGCGACAAAAACAAGCGTCAGTTTTGCCAAATATCATTAGCAGTAGCTTTCACTGTATTCACCAGTGATGCTGTGATGAAGCTTCATGAAGCAGTGTCATTATCTTCAGAGTCCACTAGATGGAGTCTCTGCACTATTTTCCTTTGTTTTGAACAGCTGTTCTAACGTAACATCACATCATTTTTTAACTGATGGCGCCACCTACTGACCTGTAAACAACATGACACTGTTTCATGAAGCTTCACCAGCACATCATATTTTTTACCCGGCCCTCATATGTCAAAGAGCAACGATAAGACGTATAATTTAGAAAATATTTAGACAAACAACTTGACATTTTCATATCATTACCACACCTAAAAATAATTTATTACAATGCAATTGAAAATAAATTCTAATACTAATCTTGGGTATTTATTAATTACATTCTTTTTTTTAAGAAAATCGCATTTTGAATAAAATTATAAACAAGCTAATTTTGCTTTATTTTATTACATGTGAACCACTTTCTCCTTGTTTTTCCTTTTCTACTTTTGTTTTTTAATCACTGTATTTTTTTCTTGATGGCAACTAACAAATCAAATAACATTTGATGCGGCCCCTGAGGAAACGTAATTGCTCCATCATTGCTCAATGGTCATAATGTTTTGATTTTTTTTGTTATCAAACAAATTATCTATGATTTTTTTATTGCTTGGCTAAATAAATGTCTAAAAACATTTGTTACTGAGTAGGGGTGTGTACTGGCAAGAATCTGGCGATACTTACAATAATATAGGTTTAACAATACGATATATCGCGATACTGTAGTAACAAGTTTATATTTGTAGTATTGTCCAGTACTTGACTCTGCTGTTGTAGTATTTACAGACCACATGACTCTTGACGAAGTCGTAACTGCCTTAATTTGTTTTCAAACCAAAATATGTCCAAACATCAGCTTTTCAAAGCTGCTGGAGTCACTGTATCCTCTCGTCCTCAGTCATCACCGGGATCTTGCAGGATTTTATTGGTTCCTTTAGCTTGCAGAGGACGTTATGACTGCTGCTATCTAGCGGACTAAAGTTTAATTGCAACACAAAAATGAACAAACGCTGTCAATATTTTCATGTTTAGTGTAAATATATATATAAAAAATTCTAATTATTTTATTTTACAAACACTTTATTGAGATAGAAAGCATAAGTACTAAGGTAACAATTAAACAAATTGAAATATGTATATTTTTTAAAGTATGGATACTGAGTAAATCATTAAAAAAAGAATACTAATACATTATCTTGAAGAAATAAAACATCACAACATATTGCTGTACCTACATTTCCCCACAACTATTACTGGGCAATGTTTGGTAAATTAATTGTGTGACTCACTGTCATGTGCTGTGATTAATTTAAAGCTGAAATAATAATACTATTATAAATACAAATAAAAATATAAATAACAAAAATAAATAATTATTATCATTATTATTATTAAGCATTGAGCTCAGAGCCACTAGATGGCAGTCTTTTCTTTATAATATTTTTTTTTTTCTTCTGGTTAGTCTGAGGGAGAACCTGAGGATGATCCAGGAATACTTAAGTGTTTGGATGAACTAGCTAAAGAAATCCAATTAAAAATCATAATTTTAAAGGTACGAGGGTGTGTTTGTTCACCTACCAGATGTGGAAGCAGCTGACAACAGCAAAGAGAAGTCCAGTGATGACGGACAGAGGAATGGCCAGAAGCACCGTGACTATCCTGTAGATCCAGACCCTGCAGACCTCGAACAAGGCGTGACTCCAGATCCACACCCGGTCTCCACTCCGCAGGGACACCGGCTCCGCGATCACGTCTTCAAACGTCACCTAAAAATCAACCATTATGATAAAAATGATAAAAGTTATTTAAAAGTCCAAAAATGTTTATTTTAATTTTGAAAAAATAACTTTCACCAATATCTTGTATTGATATTTACCAACTATTACTGGGCAAAATAAGTTTTATTAATGAAGTACTAGCAGTCATTGGCCGTGATTAATCTAGGTAAGTAAGCAAGTAAGTAAGTAAGTAAGCAAGTAAGTAAGTAATTATGTAAGTAAGTAAGTAAGTAAGTAAGTAATTATGTAACTAAGTAAGTAAGTAAGTAAGTAAGTAAATAAGTAAGTAATGAAGTAAGCAAGTAAGTAAGTAATTATGTAAGTAAGTAAGTAAGTAAGTAAGTAATTATGTAAGTAAGTAAGTAAGTAAGTAAGTAAGTAAGTAAGTAAGTAAGTAAGTAAGTAAATAAGTAAGTAATGAAGTAAGTAAGTAAGTAAGCAAGTAAGTAAGTAAGTAAGTAAGTAAGTAAGTAAGTAAGTAAGTAAGTAAGTAAGTAAGTAAGTAAGTAAGTAAGTAAGTAAGTAAGTAGGTAAGTAAGTAAGTAAGTAAGTAAGTAAGTAAGTAAGTAAATAAGTAAGTAATGAAGTTAGTCGTTAAGTAAGTAAGTAAGTAAGTAAATAAGTAAGTAAGTAGGTAAGTAAGTAAGTAAGTAAGTAAGTAGGTAAGTAAGTAAGTAAGTAAGTAAGTAAGTAAGTAAATAAGTAATGAAGTTAGTCGTTAAGTAAGTAAGTAAGTAAGTAAGTAAGTAAGCAAGTAAGTAAGTAAGTAAGTAAGTAAGTAAGTAAGTAAGTAAGTAAGTAAGTAAGTAGGTAAGTAAGTAAGTAAGTAAGTAAATAAGTAAGTAATGAAGTTAGTCGTTCAGTAAGTAAGTAAGTAAGTAAATAAGTAAGTAAGTAGGTAAGTAGGTAAGTAAGTAAGTAAGTAGGTAAGTAAGTAAGTAAGTAAGTAAGTAAATAAGTAAGTAATGAAGTTAGTCGTTCAGTAAGTAAGTAAGTAAGTAAATAAGTAAGTAAGTAGGTAAGTAAGTAAGTAAGTAAGTAAGTAAGTAAGTAAGTAAGTAAGTAAGTAAGTAAGTAAGTAAGTAAGTAGGTAAGTAAGTAAGTAAGTAAGTAAGTAAGTAGGTAAGTAAGTAAGTAAGTAAGTAAGTAAATAAGTAAGTAATGAAGTTAGTCGTTCAGTAAGTAAGTAAGTAAGTAAATAAGTAAGTAAGTAGGTAAGTAAGTAAGTAAGTAAGTAAGTAAGTAAGTAAGTAGGTAAGTAAGTAATGAAGTTAGTCGTTAAGTAAGTAAGTAAGTTGGTAGGTAAGTAGGTTAGCAAGTAAGTAAGTAAGTAGGTAGGTAAGCAAGTAATGAAGTAAGTTCGTAAGTAAGTAAGTAAGTAAGTAAATAAGGAAGTAAGTAAGTAAATCTGCAATTGAATACAGTCAAATTCACATGTTAACGTGTGATTACATGTACACGCCGCTAGGTGACGCTGTACCTTCAGGACGTCGTTGATCCCCCGCGGGTCTCTGGAGTGGATCAGCGGCTGAGTGTCGCTGATCTCCACCAGAGCAGAGGTGTGGATGTCCTCCTCCTCCTCCTCCTCCTCCTCCTCCCGGTCCGGACGGGCCTTCCACAGGGTCCTTGGTTCCTCCAAGTCCTCGTGGTCGCTGTCGTTCAGGTTGATCTCCACCTCCTGGTCGCTTCCCTTCATCATGGTTCTGTTCCCAGACCAATAATGGACGACAACAATCCGCAGAGAAGAAGGAGTCGCAACAAACTGGGGCCACGAGTCCTGCGCCTGCAACTGCCCCGGAGTTATATTGGGAACGTGACAGTGCCTGGAATTCACAGATCACTTTCCTGTGCCATGGGAGAGTAGAGGTTATAAATACTGTGGCCATGGAGATGAGTCGCACACACCCCACTGTAGATCACACACACCCCACTGTAGACACACACACCCCACTGTAGACACACACACCCCACTGTAGACACACACACCCCACTGTAGATCACACACACCTCATTCTACACATGAACGTTTCCTTGAAGATAGGATTGTGGTAGGAAGACTATATGAAGAACATTGACACAAATGTATCATTATTATTATTATTATTATTATTATTATTATTATTACTAGTAGTAGTAGTAGTTGTTGTTGTTGTTGTTTTTGTTGTTGTTGTTTTCTTGTTGTTGTTTTCTTTAATTATCGTTTATGTCATTGTAGTAGTAGTACTAGTGGTGGCGGAAGAAGTACTAGTACTAAGTAAGTAATGAAGTAAGTCAGTAAGTTCATTACTTACTTCATTACTTATTTACTTACTTACATACTTACTTAAGTATGTAAGTAAGTATTAAGTAATGAAGTAAGTAAGTAATGAAGTAAGTAAGTAAGTAAGTAAGTAAGTAAGTAGGTAAGTAAGTACTGAAGTAAGTTAGTAAGTAAGTAAGTAGGTAAGTAAGTAATGAAGTATATTAGTAAGTAAGTAAGTAGGTAAGTAAGTAAGTAAATAATGAAGTAAGTAAGTAAGTAAGTAAGTAATGAAGTAAGTTAGTAAGTAAGTAATAAAGTAAGTAGGTAAGTAAGTAAGTAATGAAGTAAGTAAGTAAGTAAGTAAGTAGGTAAGTAAGTAGGAAAGTAAGCAATGAAGTAAGTTAGTAAGTAAGTAATTATGTAAGTAGGTAAGTAAGTAAGTAATGAAGTAAGTAAGTAAGTAAGTAGGTAAGTAAGCAATGAAGTAAGTTAGTAAGTAAGTCAGTAAGTAAGTAAGTAAGTAAGTAAGTAAGTAGGTAAGTAAGTAAGTAAGTATGTAAGTAATGAAATAAGTAAGTTAGTAAGTAGGTAAGTAATGAAGTAAGTAAGTAAGTAAGTAGGTAAGTAAGTACTGAAGTAAGTTAGTAAGTAAGTAAGTAGGTAGGTAAGTAAGTAGGTTAGTAAGTAATGAAGTAAGTAAGTAGGTAAGTAAGTAGGTAAGTAAGTAGGTAAGTAAGTAATGAAGTAAGTAAGTAAATAAGTAGGTAAGTAAGTAGGTAAGTAAGCAATGAAGTAAGTTAGTAAGTAAGTCAGTAAGTAAGTATGCAAGTAAGTAATGAAGTAAGTAGGTAACTAAGTAATGAAGTAAGTTAGTAATGAAGTAAGTATGTAAGTAAGTCAGTAAGTAAGTAGGTAAGTAAGTAAGTAAGTACATTAGTAAGTAAGTAAGTAAGTAGTTAAGTAAGTAAGTAAGTTAGTAAGTCAGTAAGTCAGTAAGTAAGTCAGTAAGTAAGTAAATAAGTAAGTAAATGAGTAAGTAAGTAATGAAGTAAGTAAGTAAGTAAGTAAGTCAGTAAGTAAGTAAGTAAGTAAGTAAGTAAGTAAGTAAGTAGGTAAGTAAGTAAGTAAGTAAGTAAGTAAGTAAGTAAGTAAGTAAGTAAGTAAGTAAGTATGTCAGTCTGTCAGTCAGTCAGTCAGTCAGTCAGTCAGTCAGTCAGTCAGTCAGTCAGTCAGTCAGTCAGTCAGTCAGTAAGTAAGTAAGTAAGTAAGTAAGCAAGGGAAATAGTTTTTAGTGGTATTGTTGTATTTATTATTATTATTATTTATTTTTTTCTGTAATTTTTCAGGGTGACCTTACGTGGTGCCATCTTGCATCCTAATAGTAACAGTTTTAGTAGTATTGGGAGTAGTAGTAGTATTGTAATTTGTATTATTATTAAACTTGATTGTTTTACATAATTATTATTAGTGTTATTGGTAGCAGTAGTGGTAGTAATTTAGCTGTTAACCCTTGTGTTATCTCTGGGTCAGAATAAAGGTGAACACAAGAGACACCACAAACACAAGGGTTGATATTAGTGTAATTGTTATTTTTAATGTTACTGTTGTTAGTAGTAGTAGCAGTGGTGGTGGTGGTACTCCTAGTAGTAGTTTTAGTACTAGTAGTATTGTAGTTGTTATTAGTATTATAAATGTTTTTATTAGTAGTAGCAGTAGTAAGTGTTGTTTAGGTAGTAATACTAATATAGTGGTAGCACAGGAAGCAGTGGCAGTTGTGCTAATATTGTAGACGGTATTATTATTATCTTTTTTATTAGTGTAATTCTAATTAATATTATAAGTATTATTATTAGTGATATGTATGATGATGATAATGTATCATATATATCTGCTGTGTAATATAATAATAATACAAGTGAAATAGTTGTATTTAATTTTCTTTATTTTAATAATTAACAAAGATAACCATGAGAAATGTATTTAAAACATTTTTTTTCAATATTTAACAACATGTATTTATTCTCACTTTATTAATCTAGTTGTTGATGAAATTGATTGGTTGTTTGAAAGCATGTGATTACATAAATACACATTACTAATAAGAATATTAACGGAAGAAAAGGTATATAATTATAATAATTTGTGACCAGTTTAAATCATTTGTGTGATCATTATACTGATTAAAATTACCTTTTGGTTACTGTAATAATATAATATTATAGTTATATGTAAAAAAAAAAGTTACGTTCGTTTGTACAGTAAATGTAAAAAATACGTCAAACCGACTGCATTCCATCCATTGACACAGTAAAGTTTCATACCGCGTCATCTAGCGGTTCATAACAGTACTGCACCCGTCTGAAAAATGAATGAACTAAATCTTAAAACGAAAGCAATTATTATTTTATTCTAAACATGTGTTTATTTTGGAAAGTGGAAATGCTTTGATTCATTTTATTATTTATTTATTTATTTTTATTATTACAAATACTATTTTAAAGTGAAATGAAGAGAGAATATTCCACCAGTTCTGCGGCTGAGGTTTGTGTGTCGACGATGAAAAACAATAAACACTTGACATCCTAGAGCGAGGCAGCTGAGATGTTCCTGTACATGATGTTCTTTCAGGTCCATCAATCCACTCTCAGATAGCGACGACACCGTATGGTCAGATACCTGGACGAGCCGCTGAGCAAGCATTTTCACCCGCGGCGACCTTTGCACCCATTAAACACTTCACTCTATGTATAGATCTTGTGTTTGTTATCACGTATCTTTCTTTGCTCTTCATATAAACTATAATACTAGTGATGCACTGATGAAGCTTCGTGAAACAGCGCATTGTTTTCAGATGCCAGTAGGAGGCGCTCTTTGGTTTTAAAAAATGATGTGAAATTTCATTTAAATAGTTGCTCAAAGGCAAAGTATATGACTAATAGTGACACCTGAGAACGATGCTTCGTGAAGCTTCGCACATCATTACTACCATAAACGGATGTGCTCTAAAATTTACCTTAAAATGTACTCATAATTGGAGCTTCTCGCAACTACTTACCTTATACCTTCATTTTCAGGCTTTATTTAAAAGTACTTTCAACATTTTTTTCATTGTTTTTAAGTAAAATTCAGCAAAAAAAAACAAAACAGTGAAGTTGAGTGAGTCAGCGTCTCCATGGCGACGTTGATGGGGACACTTCCTGTTCTCCCGCCTGAGACGATGGTATGTTAATGGAGCAAAACACCTCGACAGATGGTTTGGTTTTGAGTTTGTAAACAGGTGATGTCAGCCAGGTGTGTGTTTGTGTGTGTATGTGTGAGTGTGTGTGTGTGTGTTTCCAGTTACGTCACTCGTGCTCATTCAAGTGTGTGGAAGTGTTTCAGTGTCATCACAATATTGAGTTTAACCTTTCAAATGTTGAAACCTTGAATATTTATTTTATTGAAATGTTGCTTTTGTTTTTAAGCAATAAATAAGAAATTGTTGTTTTTTAATTTCTTTTAATATTTAAGTTTGAAAAATTGAAAAAACATTTTTTTTACCCATTGAATTTAATTTTGTAATTCTAATAATTCCAAAGTATATGTTTAACATTCAATATGTTTTTATTCGTGGTCTTTTAAATTCAATATAAAAATGATTGTATAGCATCGACTGATGATCCAGCTTTCGGCCAATCATGTGACGCGCAGATGATCAGGTGACGTCGTAGAAGCTACGGTGGGATTTCAACCATTTGCGACTCATGGTATTTCAAAATATTAGCGGGATTTGAAAAGTTAGCGGCTCAGTACTCGGTTGGTTATGTCTGGTAAGATGGCGCCAACATTTTTAAGTTGAATTAAAATTGTATTTTCGTTGTATTGTCATAAGAATATCAAACTATATTTGCAGGAGAATAATAGTAATTAAAAAGTAATTCAATTCAATTTGTTTAGAAAAAAAAGTAAGTTAAAATATACAAATAATAAAATTTAATTATTAAATGGAAAAAATACCTTTCGAATAAATACATTTATTTATATTGTTTAAATCATTCAAAGATAAAAATAATAATAAAAAAGTTTAAATAAATGTTTTTTTTAAATGGTTTCAACATTTTAACAATATTCTGATGGCTCTGATATACTTCCATATAAAAGCTTCATGAAGCCTCATGTTTTTAGTGCGATACTGTGCTCTGTATTTTGGGTTTAAGAAAAAATGTAAATGAAATTTTACAATATTTTTAGGATAAATTCCACCTTCTTAAAATGAGGACGAAGCTTCATGAAGCTTCATCAGTCAATTGCTACCTTTGACACTTGTCAGAAGCTTAAACAATATTACAATATTATAAACGAATACCATGAGTCGGAAAGTCAAAGTTCTTATAAGCGATGGACTGATGAAGCTTCGTCCTTGTTTTCAGATTACCCTCTCTGCTTTTATGAAACTTATTTTTGGAGGCAAGAGCGCCACCTACTGAGTTCTTAAAATGAGGACGACGCTTCATGAAGCTTCATCTCTCCATCACTACCTTTAACAGCTGGTGAAGCTTCATGAAGCACCTACTCTCTTAGCTGTTTCATTTGTCTTTTTAAGATAATAGTTTAAGAAATATATATTTTGGAGGAAAGAGGAGGACGACGCTTCATGAAGCTTCATCTCTCCATCACTACCTTTAACAGCTGGTGAAGCTTCATGAAGCACCTACTCTCTTAGCTGTTTCATTTGTCTTTTTAAGATAATTATTTTAAAAAATATATTTTGGAGGAAAGAGGAGGACGACGCTTCATGAAGCTTCATCTCTCCATCACTACCTTCAACAGCTGGTGAAGCTTCATGAAGCACCTACTCTCTTAGCTGTTTCATTTGTATTTTTAAGATAATAGTTTTAAAAATATATATTTTGGAGGAAAGAGGAGGACGACGCTTCATGAAGCTTCATCTCTCCATCACTACCTTTAACAGCTGGTGAAGCTTCATGAAGCACCTACTCTCTTAGCTGTTTCATTTGTCTTTTTAAGATAATTATTTTAAAAAATATATTTTGGAGGAAAGAGGAGGACGACGCTTCATGAAGCTTCATCTCTCCATCACTACCTTTAACAGCTGGTGAAGCTTCATGAAGCACCTACTCTCTTAGCTGTTTCATTCGTCTTTTTAAGATAATAGTTTAAAAAATATATATTTTGGAGGAAAGAGGAGGACGACGCTTCATGAAGCTTCATCTCCCCATCACTACCTTTAACAGCTGGTGAAGCTTCATGAAGCACCTACTCTCTTAGCTGTTTCATTTGTCTTTTTAAGATAATAGTTTAAAAAATATATATTTTGGAGGAAAGAGGAGGACGACGCTTCATGAAGCTTCATCTCTCCATCACTACCTTTAACAGCTGGTGAAGCTTCATGAAGCACCTACTCTCTTAGCTGTTTCATTTGTCTTCTTAAGATAATAGTTTTAAAAAATATATTTTGGAGGAAAGAGGAGGACGACGCTTCATGAAGCTTCATCTCTCCATCACTACCTTTAACAGCTGGTGAAGCTTCATGAAGCACCTACTCTCTTAGCTGTTTCATTCGTATTTTTAGGATAATCGTTTAAAAAATATATATTTTGGAGGAAAGAGGAGGACGACGCTTCATGAAGCTTCATCTCTCCATCACTACCTTTAACAGCTGGTGAAGCTTCATGAAGCACCTACTCTCTTAGCTGTTTCATTTGTCTTTTTAAGATAATCATTTTAAAAAATATATTTTGGAGGAAAGAGGAGGACGGTGCTTCATGAAGCTTCATCTCTCCATCACTACCTTTAACAGCTGGTGAAGCTTCATGAAGCACCTACTCTCTTAGCTGTTTCATTTGTCTTTTTAAGATAATAGTTTTAAAAATATATATTTTGGAGGAAAGAGGAGGACGACGCTTCATGAAGCTTCATCAGTCCATCACCACCTTCAGCAGCTACAACTAAAGAATGTCGAAGTCAAATCCAGATAAATATGGAAGATATTATAAACACAATACCGACAGAAGATCCTGCACGACTTCAACAAAATGAACATCATTATTTCACGTATTAATCCCTCTTTAATCTGAGCTGCCAACTAGCTCCGGAGCAGACACTTACGCCGACACGATTTAAAACAGGCTCAGAGAGAGTTCAGAGATTTAACCGTGTTCCTGCTCGACACCTGTCAGTCCAGCTGTCACACAGCAGTGCGAAAAGGTCAGACAGATTATTTGTTCTGTCTGGATCGTCGGGATTTTTAATCCCATCAGGACAGAATACCTGTACAGTCGAGAAGAGCTGCATTGAAAAAATGTTGTTTTTATTTCTTGGATTTAGAAATAAAAACATTATCATCCTGTTAATAAAAACCTGGTCAAAGGTCGTGATGGTTTGTTGAAGCTTCATGAAACAGTGTCATTATGTTCAGAGTCCACTAGATGGCGTCTCTGCACTATTTTCCTTTGTTTTGAACAACTGTTCTAATGAAACATCATTTTTAAACTGATGGCGCCACCTACTGACCTCTGAACAACATGACACTGTTTCACCAGCACATCGGCCCTTTGACTGTATTTATGAGGCTCTCTTTATGTCAAAGATCATGTATGAAATATCTATTTTATTTTGTATTTATGTATTTTATTCACTACTACTTTAAATATCACCATAGGGTTTTAGATAAGATTCGATTAGATTTTCCTTTATTATTCCCAAAAGGGGACATTTTAGAATAATTATATTAAAGTATAATAATAGTATGGTATATAGTATACTACAGTATAATATAATATAGAATAATGGATTTTTTTGGGGTTAATTACGTTAGTCATTTTTAAAAATATATTATATATTATTCATGAAATATTATATATTATATATTATATATTATATATTATATATTACATATTATATATTATATATTATATATTATATATTATATATTATATATTATATATTATATATTATATATTATATACATATTTAAATATCTGTTTTGATAAGAACTGACGATTAAAAAATATATAAACTGCTTGTTGGTGGTTTGTCTGTAGCTTCTTAGCTCAACACTGACAAACACATGTATTTGTTTGTTTAGTTCTTGAGGTTAAAGAAAGAAAAAAATCACTCACTTTATTTCTTACATTATGGGTTGTTGTTTTTTTTTTTTACTGTAGCTCAGGATTTCAAAAACGATTTTACTCTGAAAAAACAATTTTGTGTCAAAGTTTGCAAATGAATACCCAAGTCTGTGAATTTGTTTCAAAGTTTGTACTTGTTTCAGGACATTGTAATTGTTGTTGGTTTTGTTATTCATTTTTAATTTATTTTAGGAAATTGTTATTTCTGTTTCAGAGTTTGTACATTTGTTTTGAACTTCTTGGCCACCGTAGTTTTTTGACCATATGAGGTGCAGTGTCTCGAACCACTAGACCACAAGTGACATTTGTACAACGATGACAAAGAAGCGTCTCTTTATTCCTGATCAATAACAACAGCAGCCATAAAGAACAGCAACAAATGAAATGTTCTGTCTCCAGAAGAACAAAGTATTTCCAATGTTTGCGATCATGTCTTTAGCAAATGAACAAACATTGTCAAAGCATAACGTCCTTGGCAGAGGTCAAGACTGTCATTGTTCTTCACAGTCCTCTCTGTTCAATAGTCCAAACACTAGTGATGTGTTGATGAAGCTTCATGAAACAGTGTCATTATGTTCAGAGTCCACTAGATGGCGATGTCTACACTATTTTCCCTTTGTTTTGAACAAGTGTTCTAATGAAACATCATTTTTAAACTGATGGCGCCACCTACTGACCTCTGAACATCATGACACTGTTTCATGAAGCTTCACCAGCACATCACTACCAAACATCTAGTCCACTTCTTCCGGGATCTGTCCGGGTAGTCGGAACCCCGTCTCGTCCAGGGTGTTCCTCGGGGTGGACGTCGCGAAACTCGCGCCCGTTTCCACCGTGGATCTGGTTCTGTGAAGAAACTGCAGGAAGTTCTCAGGTCCAGAACCATCGTGGCAGGAGACGGCGGGTTCTACGGGACGCCTGGAGTAGCAGGTCCTCAACCTCCCGAGCTCCTCCCTGATCTGACGGTTGAGAAGACCGTAGAAGAAGGGGTTGACCGCGAAGGAGGAGTACGCCAGCCAGGTCACCGAGTCCTCGAAGTCCACCTGGATCTCTCCGGTGGGATCCACCATCACGTGGATGTGGAGGGCGAAGTAAGGCAGCCAGCAGATCAGGAACTGTCCGACTATCACCATCAGAGTCAGCGCCGCCTTCCCGCCTCCGAAACCCCTCGGAGAAACCCTTCTCCACGGAGCGATGCGGGTCATTATGATGGTCGTCTGGCTGTTGATAGAGTCCGAACGGTTCTTTGACGGGTGGTTGGTCCACGAGGGCAGAGGTCCCTGCTGGTGTGCCGCCACCCGGGCCACCTTGTAGACGTTACAGTAGACCGAGAAGATGACGACGGCCGGGACGCAGAAGCAGGAGACGCTGAAAAGAACCACGAAGACCTCCATGTGGTCCCTGTGGATCCTCACCATGGAGCAGTGGGCGGCGCTGACGGAGCTCACGCCGTCGTAGGCCGGCCAACCGAAGGTCGTGGACAGCCCCAGTAGGCCCGACACCGCCCAGACCAGGACCAGGACGGCGGCCATCAACCTCGGGGTCATCTTGGCCTCGTAGTGCATGGGGTGGACGATGTAGTAGTAGCGCTCCACGCTGATGACCGTGATGGTGAAGATGGAGGCGGCGATCAGGAGCACCTTCAGGAAGAGGTAGATCTGACAGGCCAGGACGGTGAAGACCACGTCCGAGAAGCACAGGGAGCTGGAGACGATCCCCAGAGGCATGAGCAGGACGGCGCACAGCAGGTCCACGGCGCACAGGTGGCACACGAAGGCGAACTTCCTGAGGTGAGGAGCTTTAAGGACGGCCACCAGAACCGCCGCGTTGGCCAGGAGAGCCACGACGTTCAGCGTCACCTGGAAGAAGATCCCGACCAGATGCTTGAAGTGTCTCTGTGTGCTGGGCGGTCGGCTCGGACCCGAGGACAGCAGCACCCACGAGGTGGTGCTGAGCTGCAGGGCAGACGTGGACGCGTTTCCCTCCATGACTCATGGTAGAACTCCAGAGTCACTTCTTCACTCCAGCAGAACCAAGATCATCCTTCAAGCCTGTGTCAGAAAAGTAGAATATTTGCGTTGAAACAAAGTGTTACTTCCTTTTTTTAATCATTTTTAGTCTCATTTAATAAATGCGTTTATTATTTTGTGTCAGAGTTTTCAAATGTGTTTCAGTTAATTGTTGTTTAATTCAGAGTTTGCAAATGTGTTTAATTAGTTGTAGTATAATTCAGAGTTTGTAAATGTGTTTCAATTAGTTGTTGTTTAATTCAGAGTTTGTAAATGTGTTTCAATTAGTTGTTGTTTAATTCAGAGTTTGTAAATGTGTTTCAATTAGTTGTTGTTTAATTCAGAGTTTGTAAATGTGTTTCAATTAGTTGTTGCTTAATTCAGAGTTTGTAAATGTGTTTCAATTAGTTGTTGTTTAATTCAGAGTTTGTAAATGTGTTTCAATTAGTTGTTGTTTAATTCAGAGTTTGTAAATGTGTTTCAATTAGTTGTTGTTTAGTTCAGAGTTTGTAAATGTGTTTCAATTAGTTGTTGTTTAATTCAGAGTTTGTAAATGTGTTTAATTAGTTGTTGTATAATTCAGAGTTTGTAAATGTGTTTCAATTAGTTGTTGTTTAATTCAGAGTTTGTAAATGTGTTTCAATTGATTGTTGTTTAATTCAGAGTTTGTAAATGTGTTTCAATTGATTTTTGTTTAATTCAGAGTTTGTAGTTGTGTTTCAATTAATTGTTGTTTAATTCAGAGTTTGCAAATGTGTTTAAATTAATTGTTGTTTAATTCAGAGTTTGCAAATCTGTTTAATTAATTGTTGTTTAATTCAGAGTTTGCAAATGTGTTTAATTAATTGTTGTTTAATTCAGAGTTTGTAATTGTGATTAAATTAGTTGTTGTTTAATTCAGAGTTTGTAAATGTGTTTAATTAATTGTTGTTTAATTCAGAGTTTGTAAATGTGTTTCAATTGATTGTTGTTTAATTCAGAGTTTGTAAATGTGTTTCAATTAATTGTTGTTTAGTTCAGAGTTTGTAAATGTGTTTAATTAATTGGTGTTTAATTCAGAGTTTGTAAATGTGTTTCAATTGATTGTTGTTTAATTCAGAGTTTGTAAATGTGTTTCAATTGATTGTTGTTTAATTCAGAGTTTGCATGTGTTTCAATTGATTGTTGTTTAATTCAGAGTTTGCAAATGTGTTTCAATTTATTGTTGTTTAATTCAGAGTTTGCAAATGTGTTTCAATTATTTTTTGTTTAATTCAGAGTTTGTAAATGTGTTTCAATTGATTGTTGTTTAATTCAGAGTTTGCAAATATGTTTCAATTGATTGTTGTTTAATTCAGAGTTTGCAAATGTGTTTCAATTATTTTTTGTTTAATTCAGAGTTTGTAAATGTGCACTTTTGGGCTCTTGTAATATGCAGTATGTGGTCATGATTTGTATACATATAAAAAAGTACTTTGTTAATGTACTCCATGAAAATGTGGGTTAAAAAAACATATTCTATGATGATGTTAAGTAATAATTCAGTGCGAGACTTAATATAAATATTAATAAAAACAATATGTTCTTTGTAGAAATCAATAGATCCTGTAGCAACACAACACAAACAAAAACGCAGCAATAAATGAATTGAAGTGATTTTGACATGACCGTCCCTTCAAGCATCAATAACACTAACACACTGACACAGGAAACACACGTTCAACAGATCAATAAAGTGAATCCAAAGCTGCAGATGATCAATGAAAATAATTCATCTGCAGACGCTTGAGAATAAAAACCATCAGAACCTTCTGAGCCAATAGTGAGTCGATAACCTGCTGGTTACATAAGAACGACCTCTGAGTCGTGACGCAACAAACATTGAAATATTAGCTTTTAAAATGACTCCGAGAAGTCTTAAAAGTTATTTAAAAATGATCATTCAACCAAAAATTAGATTCTCCATGAAAGAATTTTTAGAATTATTGATAATTAATCATCAAATAATCATTAAATGGCTTCTAAAGTCACTTTGTGATACAGTTAAATTTCAGTTAAAACATTGTAAATTTAATTTGACATATTACCCTTGTTAATTAAATCACTAGTTAAGCATAAGTTGTTAAGCTTATTGAACTAATACTGTTTAGTTATTAATTATTTATGTATTATTATTATTATTATTATTATAACTATTGTTATTAACAATATGTGCACTTTATTTATAAAATTGTAATGCTGTGACCAAACAAACTTCTCCTTCAATGGAACGACTTTATCTTATAATAAAACATGAGATATTAAATTAAATTAAATACTTAATTATGACTTTTTTTTACCTGTCAGTGTTGATTCTTCATCGAAGTATTTGTTCCATGATTCTCCCTCAAATCCAAGACTATGTCGTGAGTCCAGAAGGTTTAAAGTTGTCAAAGAAACATCTTGGTTTGAGGAGAACAAACACTGATGCTGATGCTGCGAGTCATGCTGGGAAAAAAACATCTGACTCCAGTGTTAATGATCCCTTCAATGAACAGCCAATCAGCGAGCCGCTTACAAACACGTCGCTCCCGCAGCTTAGATTCATATTAAATGGTTTTAAAAAAAATGTCCTACATTTAAAGATGGTGAGAGTTAACAGTGACATCTCGTGGTGAAACACTAGAACCGCATTTGATAAAAAAAAAACAAAAAAACAACAACTTGTTTAAATACTAACGTTGCTGTCAGTGAGTTTGTACGGTGGCTCGGAAGTTTGAAATCAATTTAAAAAAAGTCTCAAAGCAAATGTATAAACTCTACTTTTTTATCCACGAGTTAGAAAATCGGTTTTAAAGTTTTTTATTTGTAATCTTGTCGAGAATCTGTACACTTTAAGACTTGTTGGCACTTTCCAGCCACCGTAGTTTGAATGTTAAAAAGTGGAATTAAAATCGTAAAAATAAAAAGAAATAAAAAAGGACAATAAGAATAAATGCAAACATAAAGACATCCACTTTTATTTCAATATTTATTTCTGCATTTTGCCACACTTGGTTTTATATACATTTCATTTTGCTGTTGTGTATTTTTGTGTTGTTGCTTAATTGTGTTAAAAATACAATATAATAATGTGGTCTTGAAGGTTTTCATTGTCCAGACCAGGTTTTACATTTTTATTTGTTGTAAAAAAAACATTAAGAACCCAATTAGAAATGCAGGGAATAGTTTAAAATCAGTTGAATTATATTTTTTCATTAAATAAATGGACTTTAAATCACAAAGAGAAAACATAATAACTCAAAAATAATTCAATTGAAATTATAAGGTGGAAAAAATACAAATTAATTTAAGTAATGTAGGTATTCAACACTTTTTAAATGGTTTAATCTTGTTCATAATGCACATTTAGTTCAAATTGTATTTAAATGTGAGTAGAGCAGCTAGTTTGACACCTAAATAATTATTAATTGAAAGTAGATTACATTAAAATAAGTTACTTTAATATATAACACATTAAATTACATGCAAAGGTTATTAAATTAGGTTCTAATTGAATAATTAATGAAATTTCTTAATGAATTCTTAGATTTATTAGAGATCTGACTGATACATCATAGGTCGACGTCTTCATCAAGTAAAAAAACGTTTTATTATTAACAAAATGAACACACGACAGACATTCAAGTTCAGATCAGTACCTGTCGATTAACAACTGAGGATGAATTACAACAAAAGAAATATCAGAATAGAAAATAGAAACTTTAACGTTTGTGAGTTAATATAAAGCATCGTTGAAATGAAGTGAATCCATCACAGGATCGACGTCTCGACAGGAAGTTACATCACAGAATGCTCCGGTATCTGAAACACGCTCGGCTCTGCCGCGTGTTTGCCTTCGGCTCGATCCAGTCCGAGTCGCTTCTTCATCAGCTTGTCCTCGTTGTTCAACTTGGTCCGGATCGCCGTCTTGATTTGGCTGCTGTCGACGCCGAACCTCAGGGACACGTGCTCTGGAAGCAAACGTCAAAAACATCAACATTGAGCTTGTGATTTTTTTTTTAATGTAAACTGACAGATTATGGAAAAAAGTGATGGTTTGATGAAGCTTCATGAAACTGTCATTATCTTCAGAGTCCACTAGATGGCGTCTCTGATTATTTTCCTTTGTTTTAAACAACTGTTCTAATGAAACATCATTTTTAAACTGATGGCGCCACCTACTGACCTCTGAACAGCATGACACCGTTTCATGAAGCTTCACCAGCACATCACTAATGGAAAATGCTTTGATCCTCTTTAAACATCATAATTAAAACAATGAATGAATTGACAGAAACATTCTAATGATTGTCCATTAATCCTAGATTTTAATCCTAGATTTTAATCTTAGATTTAATCCTAGATTATTACTTATCTCACCCTCTCCAGCACACACTGAGGGCATTGAGGAGCTCCATCAGTGATAGGATGCTCCATCCCAGGTGTGTGAGGGAGAGGTACCGCAGGTCCTTCCTCCCTGCTGCCATCAGACTCCACAACAAGAACACAGCCAGATAATATTTAACAGCACCTTTTCTTCTTGTTATTTTTTGTAAATATGTTAGTGTATATATATAATATAGGCAGATTTTTATTCCATTTAGATTTCTTTTCATTTTATTTCTATTTCTGGGTGTTTTTATTTTTTGTATATTGCTGTTTAAACCGAATTTCCCCTCGCGGGACAAATAAAGGATTCTGATTCTGATTTTCTTCCAGGTGTTTTGTGAAAAAAACATTTGTCTTCAACTCACCAAAGGAAAACATGAATAAAGTTCATCTTAAAGTCACGTTATTAACTCAGCCAAGGAGGACAAGATCACAGTTACAATCTCAGGAATTTCATCCATTTATTTCCTGTTGTGCAACAAATCAAGATAAGATTCCAGGACAACAAGTCTTTTTTTTCAATCTTATCCTCCGTGCATGTTTGAAATTATAAGGTTGTGACTGAGGGAGGAAATCGGAGTGACCAGAGCAAACCCATATTTAAACTCCAGGTAGAGATTATTGCCACAGGTGTTATACTGTATATTAAATCAATAAAATTGAGGTCATGGGTTCTCACCGATCAGGCTGCTCAGGATCTCCGGCGGCAGTTTAGGTTTGTGTCCTTCGTCTCGGACCTGAGACGAGCGCCGTCCCTGGAGCGAGTGCGTGGCCAGAGTCTGTCTGTCGAACAGCATCATCAGCAGAGCCGACGTGTACTTCTTGAAGTCGGGGATCTCGGCCACGCCGTCGTACAGGGTCTTGGGCACCATGAGGTTCTCCGCCAGATACACCACGTCCTCGTCCTGGATCGGAGACACCGGAAGAAAAACTTTATTTTCCCCTCATTTGAATCAATAGATGTCCATCAAAAGAAAAATACCTCCGGGACATGTTGGATCGGCCTCATGATGCCGGCGTCGGAGTCGACCACGAAGGAACCTTCGTCGTCTCGAGAACTCTGAGCTTCCACCGACCGCTGTCCTCCGTGAAGAACCTGATCCAGGACCACTTGTAGTTCGTGAGCCGTGTGCCTCATCTCCGTCACCAGGTTGTTCCTCTCTGCCAGCAGCAGAAATGTTAGGAATAAAGAGAAAGAAAACTTTTTTAAAGGTTTATTTTCATAACTGTATAACTTCTATTGTCGTATTCATGACAATAAAGTACTTCACTCTGAGGTTTTATTTGACATTTTCTCAACATAAACTTTAAAATCCTGGAAACTACTAATTTAAATTAAATAATTTGTTAAAACCGACGTCAATATTTACTCATGAATTACACAATAGACACACATACTTTTTTCAATAAACATATGGTTGTTGTAATTTAGAAATACTGCTCAGGACATATAGGTTGAATCAAAGTTAAGATTTATTTTTTAAAAATTGCATATATTTGAATGTGTTAAAAGTAATTATGTAACTAAATATTAACCATTTCATATAAATATACTATATTTATTTCATGGTTCATTTTAAGTTCATTTTTATCTGCTGAACTGACACTTAAAATAATAAAAATGGATTTGTCTTTGAAATCTAAAATTGTTTTCAAAAAGATAAACATACATATATTTTTTGTTGAATATAAATGTACAAATTCCTTTTTAGAAACTCAAATGAAAGTTTTAAGTTACCGTGTTGTTCCTTCCTGTTTTTAACTGGTTAATAAATGAAAGCTATATAATGCACTTGATGTATAGAGAATTAATTGTTTATATTAGTACAATTATCTGCTCAATTGACAATTAAATAAAAATGTATTTGACATGTCAATCTAAATTGTTTTTGAAAAGTCCCCCCAAAAAATCATTGAATATTTTCAAATTTAACGTGAATTAAATGCCTTTAAAAAAAATTCTAAATAACTGTTGTTTTACGTTATCTTGGTTTTTCACTTCCTGTTTTAAACCAGTGTATTAAATGAAAGTATTAAGATGCTATTGGTAAAGAGTATAAAGTGTGTTTTTGTCATATTTTATTTTACAGGTAAATCTTTAATATATTTAACATGTTTGTTTTTTTTCCATCAAGCTGTTAATGGTCGTTTTTTTGCCTCGAAAGAAGACTTTAAATGATAGTTTCATAATCATCATCATTCATTCATCCTTTTTTACTTCATTTCTATTCCTGCGTACATTTCAATGTGTTAAAAGTAATACTTTAACCTAATATTAATCATTTAAAATAAATATGTTTATTTAACGATAAATTGTGAGTTTATTTTAGTACAATTATCTGCTCTATCGACAATTAAATATAAATGTCTTTGACCTTGCAATCTGAAATTGTTTTCGAAAAGTTAAAAAGATAATTGAATTTAATGCCTTTCAAAAATTCAAAATAACTTTTGTTTTTGTCATATTTTTATTTTACAGGCAAATCTTAAATACATGTAACATATTTTAACGTTCATCGAGCTGTTAACGAGAAGCAGGTTATTGTACTCGATAAAAGACTAGAGACAGTTGTGATCGAATCCAAATCATTCATTTTTTAACTTCATTTATTTTCACTCCTGCGTATCGTTTAACATGTCATAGGTAATCATGTAACTTAATGGTAACCCATTTAAAAATAATTGTACTACATTTATTTAAAGAGTAATTGTGAGTTTATTTTAGTACAATTATCTGCTCTATTGACAATTAAATATAAATGTCTTTGACCTTGCAATCTAAAATTGTTTTCGAAAAGTTAAAAAGATAATTGAATTGAATGCCTTTCAAAAATTCAAAATAACTTTTGTTTTTGTCATATTTTTATTTTACAGGTAACTCTTAAATACATGTAACATATTTTAACGTTCATCGAGCTGTTAACGACAAACAGGTTATTGTACTCGATAAAAGACTAGAGACAGTTGAGATCAAACCCAATTCATTCATTTTTTAACTTCATTTCTTTTCACTCCTGCGTATAGTTTAACGTGTCATATGTAATCATGTCACTAAATGTTAACCCATTTAAAAAATAAACGTACAACATTTATTTAAAGAGTAATTGTGAGTTTATTTTAGTACAATTATCTGCTCTATTGACAATTAAATATAAATGTCTTTGACCTTGCAATCTAAAATTGTTTTCGAAAAGTTAAAAAGATAATTGAATTGAATGCCTTTCAAAAATTCAAAATAACTTGTTGTTTTTGTTATTTTACAGGTAACTCTTAAATACATGCGACATATTTTAATGTTCATCGAGCGGTTAACGACAAACAGGTTATTGTACTCTATAAAAGACTAGAGACAGTTGAGATCGAACTCAAATCATTCATTTTTTACTTCATATAACGTGTCATGTAACTAAATGTTAACCCATTTAAAAATAAACGTACAACATTTATTTAAAGAGTAATTGTGCGTTTAATTTTTTAAGCACAATTACCTTTAACTTTAAAAAGATCATTGTAAGTAAGTAAGTAAGTAAGTCATTTTTATTTGTATAGTGCTTTTCCAGACCAGGGTCACAAAGCACTTAAACAATCAAAGCAATACACAATAAAGTATATATTTTAAAGATCAAGATAAAACTGATTACACAACAGGAGTTCCAGAAAATCAAGGAAAAGCTTTATTATTTAATGTGAATTTACAAATGCCTTTTCAACAACTATTGATTTCAGTTAAACTATATTATTTAATAATCATTTGATGTAGAATTTATTAATTTGTGAGTTTGTATGTTACAGTTAAGAGTCTGATAAAGACACTTATATGTTGCAGAAGTTCTCCTCTCACCCTTCAGCTCGTGCAGTTCTCTCTCCGCCAGGATCCTGCATCTGCGTTCATACTTGAGTTGAGCCTTCAGTTGGTTGATCTTCATGACGAGGCTGATGTTGTCTGTTCTCATTGGACTCGCTGCTCCTTCGTCCTCGAACTCATTCGCCTCGAACTACGAAAGAAAACAAACCCTTCTCGATCACATGGCTCCAGAAAAACAAAACAAAAAACGTTCTCACACTTTTTTCTTTTTGTTTGTTTACCTCCGCGGTGTGGAAGGGAGACGAGAATCTGTGGCCCTCGTCCAGCCTGAACTTGTCCCCGAGCTCCTGACCGTCGTCCCCGATCTTGATCATCTTTAGTGGCGGGTCGGGGGTCGTGGACGTGGTCGCGTCTCTTTCCCTCTTTTGTGTCGATAAAACGTCTCGGAAATCTTAAGAACGACGAAACAAAAGCACGTCGTTCAAAAACTTTCCTTCGAAAAACCTTCGTCCAGAGTCAATTCAAACAATTACGCTTCGACGAACACAAAAGAGTTAATCCAACACTTTTGTGAAAACAATACTCACTCATTTTAAATTATTTTCGTTTGTCCGGTGGGTCTCGACACAGACAAAAGACGAGGCGGTACACGAAAGTACTGCGTGGTGGAGGAAGTTGAAGTAGTACTGCAGTATCGCAGTATTCGTCTCGTATCGCGGCTTGTTGTTTTTTTTAAAATCAATTAAAACCCCGTTTGACTTTGAAAGAAAAAGCAGAATCATGTTCTTGATATTTCAGTCCAATAAGAGACGTTTTGTTTAAATCTCAACACTTCTTTTCCATATTTATTTGTTAGAGTTTATAGGCGGAACTAATGTGCGCGCTGGTTATTTCCCGAGGGAAGCATTTAACCGGCGAACACTTTTCCGCTTATCAAATGTGTCCTGATTGTGACCAATAGGAGCGTCGTATTCTAGAAGGAGGCGGGATTAGCTTTGTTAACTATATTATCGAATGTTTGTTTAAAAACATGTTCTGTTTTTCTAGTGGAAAATCGTGAAAACACATTAAAATAACGCCAAGTTAATTACAAAACTTCATTTTTTTTATTATTATTTTCAACATTAAGTCAACATTTAGACTCATCAACTGATAAAGTGGCTGGTAACTAATACTTAAATAGTCAATTTGAATTTTTCAACTAGATATAGAGACACATTCAACTTGTATTTGTTTTACTTCACTGTACCTGTTTACATATACCTGCTAGTGGTACACATGAACACAGCTCTACTGCTCTACTGTACGAAATAACCGTTGATCCAAATTGCGAAAATGAACGATGTCGTGGAAAACTGCAAACACAGCATCTCGAGTTGTTGATCTATTTCATAGAATATCTTAAAACTAACCTGCAAGCGGCCGAAGACGAAAGAATCACACTTTATAAATGGTATGGTAGTTAAAACCATGGAACGAGTGTCAAGGAAGCAAATGACTAAAAACATGAGATACATTAAAAGGTTAATATAAAAATTAATCTACAATAAAAAAGATAAAATATTGCTAAAGAGTTTGTAAAACCGAGCAGCGCCGTAAAGAAACGTGTTCAACTATTTCGTTTTTAAAAGCACAAAAGTACACATAAAATACATTTAATACACAGTGAGGGTTGGGATCCCATCAAATCACATTGTCCGGCGGAAGTGAGTCCATCTGAAGCGAGTTCTGGTCCATCATGAGTTTGTTCTCGGGTTTGCTCAGACCCAGTCTCTTCTTCAAAAGTTTGTCCTCGTTGTTCAACTTTGTCCGGATCGTGGTTTTGATCTGGCTGTCGTCGACGCCGAACTTCCCTGCGATGTGTTCTGGAAGAAAAGACGGGAGGATTTTTATCCACATTTTTTTGTTTCACCTTTATCTCAACTGCACCTGGACGTTGAAAACATGAATACATACTTTTTGTTTAGTGTATAAAGAGATGGAAAAACTCCAAAGACTCCTTTAAGAATCATCTTAAGACGTTTCTATTTGTTCAGGCTTTTCCTTGATTTTCTGGAACTCCTGTTGTGTTCTCAGTTTTATCTTGATCTTTAAAGTATATACTTTATTGAATATTGTTTTGATTTTTTAAGCGCTTTGTGACCCTGGTCTGGAAAAGCAATATACAAATAAAAATTACTTACTTACTTACAAATGGCAGGACTGTATGTATGCTGCCCTCTTGAGGTGAGAGTACTGATGAGAAGACTTTGTTTTCAATTCATCTATTCTTTATTTCTTTTCTTACTTAATCTTACAACTTTTTTTTTTGTCATCATCACTTTTTCAATAATAATTGGTCCAATAAAATAATTTATGTCGTATTTTTCTACTTATGTTTTTTTTTTTCTCCACATATTTTGGCTACAAAGCCCTTCACAACAATCTCTCTATAATGTGGCCCCTGAGGAATTTTAACCTCCACCCCTTTCTTAAAGAGTACTGTTCGGTGTTTTAAGACGGCGCATCCAAAATATATTCAATTTTCAAGTGTTCAATTAGCAGATTTAAGAAAAATGCGTATTGAAATCTAAAATAAAAACCCATTTTCAAAATAGTTTAAGCGCTTTGTGACCCTGGTCTGGAAAAGCACTATATAAATACAAATGACTTACTTACTTACTTTTCCAGTTTAAAATAAAATCCTTTTTTCCAAAAAATAATAGCATAAATATTCACAATACAAAAAAAGCATCGAGCCACAGCTTCTCTCATCATCACGTCTTCAACTGCAAACATTTAATTTTGCATTTAAGAATCTAAAAATTGCTTCTTTTCTCATTAGAGATCGAGTAAATTGAGTAAAGTTAAGTTATTAAGTTTCCTCCAGACAAAACATTGCTTTCCAACCAGTAAACTATACATTTAGAGCTTTGAACAGATGTCAATAAATATTTAAAGGTGTTAAAGTTGACACTGTGATCTGAAAATAAGTGCAGCATCATCTTAAACTATTAACTCCTGAAGTGAAGATGCATGTATTTGTTATGCATTAGTTTCGTCTCACCGATTATACTGGTTAGAATCTCAGGCGGGAGTTGAGGTTTGTGTCCTTCATCTCCATTGCTGGCCGTCCTGCGGCCCTGGAGCGAGTGCGTGGCCAGAGTCTCTCTGTCGAACAGCAGCATCAGCAGAGCCGACGTGTACTTCTTGTAGTCGGAGATTTCCGCGATGCGGTCGTAAAGACTTTTGGGCACTCGGAGGTTTTCGGCGAGATATATGAAGGCTTGATCCTCCTGAAGAAAAAAAAAAAATCAAGATTAATTTGATGGACGCGTTTCATAAAAGGAACCGAGTCGACTCACTCCTGTGATGTGATGGATGGCTCGGATCTCGGTGTCGTGCTCCGCCATGTAGGAGCTGACGTCGTCTTGGGAGCTGGGCGGAGTCACCGACTGGTCCTCCTCCTCGCCCTGGAGGACGTTACCCAGCGTGACTCGAAGCTCGTGAGCCGTGTGTCGCATCTGCAGCATCAGAGTGTTCATCTCTGCACCGACGAAAAAACACATGGTTTAGTGTATCAGGGGAGTCAGAGTCTAACACACAAGGAGCCCAAATGTTAGTGATGTGTTGATGAAGCTTTATGAAACAGTGTCATTATCTTCAGAGTCCACTAGATGGCGTCTCTGCACTATTTTCCTTTGTTTTGAACAACTGTTCTAATGAAACATCATTTTTAAACTGATGGCGCCACCTACTGACCCCTGAACAACATGACACTGTTTCATGAAGCTTCACCAGCACATCACTACAAAATGTTTTAAAAGTTGTGTTTGCAGGCCGAACAAAAGTATATTGAGAAACCAGTCTGGAGTATAATTCAGATTGTGATACTCGTTTGTTCCATTTCATCGAATCCATTTATACTTGTTTATACATTTTCATGCCTTGCTTTTGATCCAACCATCTGAACAGAGATTAGGATGATACCTTAAAGTGCATCTAACAATAACCCTTAAAGTCTGCCTTCTGTCAGCCATCACCCACTACCATAATCCATTGCACAGTTTACTTCTGGATCAACACAATACCAAGTGAAGTACATTTCATAAATGAGGCTTAAGTATAACAAAAGTAAAAAGTATAGTAGTTTAATTCAAGTATTACACAAGTATGCATTCAAATATACTTCTTTTTGCTATGGGAATACAAGTTTTCTGGTCATTAAAGACAACTTTTTTATACTTTTCATTTCCGTAGATACTTTTTGACGAACCTTTCAGCTCTCGCAGTTCTCTCTCCACCAGAAGTCTGCATCTCCGCTCGTACTTGAGCTGAGCCTGGAGCTGGTCTATCTTCATGAGCAGACTCACTGTGTCTGTTCTGATGCCTGGACTGGAAGCTCGCTCGTCCTCGTACTCAAAGGTGTGCTGCAGGAGAAGGGAAACGATGATGATGATGATGATGATGTTGGTGATGATGATCATGATGATCATCATAGTCATGACCTGGACTCACCTGGTCGTTGGAGAAGTGAGAGTGGTGTCTGTACTGCTCCTCACCCAACCTGAACTTGTCCTCGGCGAGGTCAACATCCTCCTCGCCGACCTTTATCATCCTCAGCGGCGGTTCGGAAGATGTTTCCCCCGCTCCTCGTTCTCTCTTCGGAGGCATCGCGATCATCTGAGGCGACAATGTTTTTTGTGTTTGTTTTGTTTCGGCAACAACCGGAAGCCGCTCCATTGAAACATACATGCTCACCTGAAACACTACTATGGCGGCGGCTAGACGGAAATAAACGGCTCCTCCTTAACAAGTCGCAATTAAAAATGATTTAAAAACACGACAACAACTTAGATAACACGTAAAACAACACCTGTTTGCTACATGTCTGACAATTTTTAACAGAGATACAAAGACTAGTACCTGCGAGAGGGAGTAGCAGCAGCAAAGCACCAGTAGATCCAGATCTATTTACGAGTTTTGTTTCCAAATTGAAAGAGCAACGGCTAAAAAAAATAAAATAAAGCAAAACACTTTCAATTTAGATTGTGTACTTAAGGCAACTGTATGTTTTGATTTCAACAATGATGTCCGGAACTCCGGATGCTAGGAAAGGTTTTTACTAAGGGACGATTTTAATGGTCGTGCAGTTTCCGGTTTGTATGCGCGCTTTCTTTTTCGACCAATAGAATTGCAGGAAATCAATTTAGGGCGGTATCGTCGCCCCCGAAACCAATCAGAATCCTCCGCTGGTTTCCCTTCCCCGTCAGCATGTTAGGTTACGCAGAACCCATGTGGGTCTACTGTTGACGTGCTGCTGAGATAGTTGGTTTAAGTTTATTGGTAATATTAGTTATTTTTACACAATGGCGTCTTCTTTTTTCATAAAGAAGGCGGATTACAGCAAACCTGCGATCAAAGCCAAGGGACCAACAGCCTCTAAACGCGTGGTAAGTAAACAGGGAGAGTTTTACTGTGTTTCACGTCCAGTAAAACTCTATTTTATTATGATTATTATTGTAGAGCAACCCGGAGAGAAGCGATAAAGGATCTCTACGAGGAAGGAAATCTGGATCCAAATACAACGAGGAGATTTCTAGTGACTCTGAAACTGAGGGGTAAGATTATCTGCCCCATATTTTATATTTAAAAAAAAAAGAAAAATGACTGTATTTCTGCTTTATTTCTCAGAGCACCAGTGAGCAAGAGGAAACAGGACGAAGAGGAATATTATTTGGATGAGACGCCTCAGGAGAAGAAGCTCAGGTTAGCCAAAGGATACCTGGACCAGTTGAAACATGAAGGTGAGATTGACCACGGTGACGTCATCAATAGGAGACAGAGATGAGATTTTGATGTTTGTTATTTATTTTTCTCAGAGGAGAATAAAGCAGAACAAGATTCGTTTGAAAGTGATCTTGTTGCTGGACGGCTGCAGGAGGAACTGGTGAGTGATGTTTTATTCAAGAAAGAAATGTGTTAAATAGACTCTATAACTCGGAGTTAATGATGTAGAACATTGTGAAAAATATCTCAATAGTGGATTGATAAAGGTTACAAATCATGCAAAGAGGGGAAATGTTTTTGCGTAAAATTTGAAGGATAATGTTTGTTTACATTCTTTTGCATCTGTAAATGTATTGTAAATATTATCCTGTGTCTCAAAATGCAATTAATCTGCATTTAATTTAACAATATTAAGCTTTTTTTTTTTTTAATTTAAGGTTTTTTCTTTGTAATGTGGTTAAATAAAATCTTCAATCAAAATAAAGATTATCAATAAAAATAACATTTTGTCAATTCAAAACGACTTCAGTTGATTAAAGCAACTTTTTAACTTGATAATTAAGACAAAAACACAAAATACACATAATATGTACTAAACACAAATGATTACTTCAATTTTTTCTCATGTTTTATTTTATTGTTTAAAGTCAATTTTTAACTTAATAACTTAATAATTAAGACACCAAATACACATAATATGTCATACACACAAATTATTACTTTGGTCCAAGAAAATAGTTTGAATATATATATTTTTCTCTCTCTATCTTCTTTTATTGATTAAAGTAACTTCTCTTTATTTTGACAGTTTTTGGATTATAACACCTTTTTTGAAGACTAGATGATAAAGAAACAAATCTATTTAACTAGAACCTTTTTCTCACTAAATGTTTACTTTTAACTTTTAAACTCTTTTTTTCTTGTTTTTCTTCCATTCAGCTGGAACAAAGGGGAAGACTTCAGCGACTCATCGCAAAAGATGTACGTACAAGAATCTCTAGCGTTTGCATCAACAGTGTTTTGACTGTGGATTCTCTGAACTAGATTTTGCCGCCGGAATCTTCGGAAATCCGACTTTTCCGAGGACACAAACTTCCCATCACGTGTCTGGTCATCAGTTCCGACGACAGGTTCATCTTCTCCGCGGCGAAAGACTGCTCCATCATTCAATGTGAGGTCGAACTTTCCATTTCCAGAAATTTGAGGAATTCTGATGTAATAAAATCTTCTCAGGGGAGGTAGCGAGCGGTAAGAAGCTGAACACGATACACGGAGGTAGAAAAGGCACAGAAGACCGACATGTCGGACACACGTCCCACATCCTGTGTATGGCCATTTCTTCAGATGGTAAATACCTGGTGAGTATTTCCTTCTTTATTTTGACCTGTGTTTGGGTCACGGGGGCAGCCACTAGAGCGAAGAGATCCAGACTTTTTCGCTCCAAGAACGAGCTTCTAGTGACGCTCGATCTGTTCCCAGGCCACTGGTGACATGAACAAACTCATCATGATCTGGGAGGCGGACGCACTCAAGCATCTGCACAAGTTCACGGGTCACAAAGGTCCGGTGTCGGTGAGTTCTCTCGTTAAAAAGACACTTCAAATAAAAGGATACAAGTCGTGGCTCACGGTCTTGATTTGGTTCAGGGTCTGGCTTTCCGGAGGGGAACCCACAACCTGTACAGCGCGTCTCACGATCGTTCAGTGAAGGTTTGGAACGTGGATGAAAACGCATACGTGGAAACGCTGTGAGTAACTTGTCGCCCCGTTTGATGACGTGAGAATTAGGGTTCAAATGTCAACAGTGACATCATAACAAGAGTTGTTTCTTTTAGAAATTAAAAGTCAAAGCTTCCGTGTTTACGAGAGATTTGTTTCTCTATTAGTAAAAAAAAAAAAAAAGTAGCTTCAATCAAAAAAACAAAGGTTTCTTCAAATTTAAGATCGTTTTATTTTATTTTATTATTTCTTTTATTATTTCTTTTTTTCCTTGCACTTTATTTTCAATTGTGTTGCTGTTGTAAAAGTGTGTTTCCCCTCTGGGGATGAATACATATTTTCTGTTCTAAAGAAAATGATATGCAATAAAAAAACATTTTTTTTACAATCCAAAAATGTGCTTTAATCCAAGAAACATTTGAATAACAAATATTGAAAGTATTTTCTTTGATTGAAGTCGTCTTTTTATGGGTAAGACGTTTGTTTCTTTATTATTCAATCCCCCAAAAAACTTTTTTTAAGTCACATTTTTGAAGTTCTTTTCATAAAAAAAAACAACTTATTTGTTTAATTGAAATGAAAAAAGTTTCAAATTTGTTTTTGTATCAGCATCCCTTTTATAAAAAAAAAGTATCTGTGAGATTTAAAAAAGTTTCATTTGTACCCTTTAAAAGCATGTGATCAGTTTTATAACGGTGGTTGTGATTCTCTAGTTTCGGGCACCAGGACGTCATCACGGGCCTGGACTGTCTGAGTCGGGAGCGCTGTGTGACGGCAGGCGGCCGCGACCGGTCGGTGAGGGTTTGGAAGATCGTGGAGGAGTCGCAGCTGGTGTTTCACGGCCACGAGTGAGTCGTTCATTCACACGAACACAATTCATCACCAAATGATGTTCTGACAGAATTAAAGGCTGTTAAATTAAAAACGTACTTACAGTAGAAAAGTTCAACAAAAAATGACTTTCACTTTTGAAAAAACCTTTAAAAAAGTTTAGTCTAGTTTTGGGAACTAGTGAAGGTCTGACCAGGTTGACTGAAGTCACATGACTAGTGGTGTGTATTGGCAAGAATTTGATGATACGATACGTATCGTGATACTGTAGTACCAAGTATATATTTGTAGTATTGTCAAGTACTTGACTCTGGTGTTACAGATAACATGACTCTTGACGAAGTCGTAACTGCTTTCATTTGTTTTCAAACCAAAATATGTCCAAACATCAGCTTTAAAAGCTGCTGGAGTCCTGCTGTATCCTCTCGTCCTCAGTCATCACTAGGGTCTTGCGGGATTTCACTGTTCTTTTAGCTCCGTAGGATGTAATCACCGCTGCCATCTGGAGGCTGGAAGTTTAATTGCAACACAAAATGAAAAAAAAACAGTAAATATTTGCAACTTAATTGTCAATAAAAACATGTAATTATTTAATTCAAATACACTTTTTTGGATTATATAATAAATATGATTAACATAAATATTATATTAAAGCCTAAAACTATAAAAAAAAAGAGGCTTTTATTGATCGACACAGAAAATAAAATGCGACAGAACCTTCACTTCCGGACGGAATTATACAAATATTTAAAAATTAATTCATGTTCTATTTGACGTGTGTTCAAAAGTAACACAATAAAACACACTATACAAACACCATAGTTTTATGTTTGAGGTTGAAATGGTTGTTTTGGATCATTTAAAGTAACATTGAAAACGTTCCTCCAGGGGATCCATCGACTGCATCCAGCTTATCAACGAGGAGCACATGGTCACCGGCGGCGACGACGGGTACGAACGAGCGTGACCTCTTTCACCTCCACCTGTCCTCGCACTCACTCCCTCCTTCCTCCGTCACCTGTCCTCGCACTCACTCACTCCTTCCTCCGTCACCTGTGTCTCGCACTCACTCACTCCCTCCTTCCTCCGTCACCTGTGTCTCGCACTCACTCACTCCCTCCTTCCTCCGTCACCTGTTCCTCGCACTCACTCCCTCCTTCCTCCGTCACCTGTGTCTCGCACTCACTCCCTCCTTCCTCCGTCACCTGTCCTCGCACTCACTCACTCCTTCCTCCGTCACCTGTTCCTCACACTCACTCACTCCCTCCTTCCTCCGTCACCTGTGTCTCGCACTCACTCACTCCCTCCTTCCTCCGTCACCTGTTCCTCGCACTCACTCCCTCCTTCCTCCGTCACCTGTTCCTCGCACTCACTCCCTCCTTCCTCCGTCACCTGTTCCTCGCACTCACTCACTCCTTCCTCCGTCACCTGTTCCTCGCACTCACTCCCTCCTTCCTCCATCACCTGTCCTTGCACTCACTCCCTCCTTCCTCCCTCACCTGTTTTCTGCACTCACTCCCTCCTTCCTCCGTCACCTGTCCTCGCACTCACTCCCTCCTTCCTCCGTCACCTATTCCTTGCACTCCCTCCCTCCTTCCTCCGTCACCTGTTCCTCGAACTCACTCCCTCCTTCCTCCGTCACCTGTCCTTGCACTCACTCCCTCCTTCCTCCGTCATCTGTTCCTCGCACTCACTCCCTCCTTCCTCCGTCACCTGTCCTCGCACTCACTCCCTCCTTCCTCCGTCACCTGTCCTCGCACTCACTCCCTCCTTCCTCCGTCACCTGTTCCTCGCACTCACTCCCTCCTTCCTCCGTCACCTGTCCTCGCACTCACTCCCTCCTTCCTCCGTCACCTGTCCTCGCACTCACTCCCTCCTTCCTCCGTCACCTGTTCCTCGCACTCACTCCCTCCTTCCTCCGTCACCTTTTCCTCGCACTCACTCCCTCCTTCCTCCGTCACCTGTTCCTCGCACTCACTCCCTCCTTCCTCCGTCACCTGTGTCTCGCACTCACTCCCTCCTTCCTCCGTCACATGTGTCTCGCACTCACTCCCTCCTTCCTCCGTCACCTGTTCCTCGCACTCACTCCCTCCTTCCTCCGTCACCTGTCCTCGCACTCACTCCCTCCTTCCTCCGTCACCTGTTCCTCGCACTCACTCCCTCCTTCCTTCCTCCATCACCTGTTCCTCTCACTCACTCCCTCCTTCCTTCCTCCGTCACCTGTTCCTCTCACTCACTTCCTCCTTCCTCCGTCACCTGTTCCTCGCACTCACTCCCTCCTTCCTCCGTCACCTGTTCTTCGCACTCACTCCCTCCTTCCTCCGTCACCTGTTCCTCGCACTCACTCCCTCCTTCCTTCCTCCGTCACCTGTCCTCTCACTCACTCCCTCCTTCCTCCGTCACCTGTTCCTCGCACTCACTCCCTCCTTCCTCCGTCACCTGTCCTCGCACTCACTCCCTCCTTCCTCCGTCACCTGTGTCTCGCACTCACTCCCTCCTTCCTCCGTCACCTGTCCTCGCACTCACTCCCTCCTTCCTCCGTCACCTGTCCTCGCACTCCCTCCTTCCTTCCTTCCTCCGTCACCTGTCCTCGCACTCACTCCCTCCTTCCTCCGTCACCTGTGTCTCGCACTCACTCCCTCCTTCCTCCGTCACCTGTGTCTCGCACTCACTCCCTCCTTCCTCCGTCACCTGTCCTCGCACTCACTCCCTCCTTCCTCCGTCACCTGTTCCTCGCACTCACTCCCTCCTTCCTCCGTCACCTGTTCCTTGCACTCACTCCCTCCCTCCTTCCTCCCTCACCTGTTCCTTTCACTCACTCACTCCCTCCTTCCTCCGTCACCTGTTCCTCGCTCTCACTCACTCCCTCCTTCCTCCGTCACCTGTTCCTCGCACTCACTCCCTCCTTCCTCCGTCACCTGTTCCTCGCACTCACTCCCTCCTTCCTCCGTCACCTGTCCTCGCACTCACTCCCTCCTTCCTCCGTCACCTGTCCTCGCACTCACTCCCTCCTTCCTCCGTCACCTGTCCTCGCACTCACTCCCTCCTTCCTCCGTCACCTGTCCTCGCACTCACTCCCTCCTTCCTCCGTCACCTGTCCTCGCACTCACTCCCTCCTTCCTCCGTCACCTGTCCTCGCACTCACTCCCTCCTTCCTCCGTCACCTGTCCTCGCACTCACTCCCTCCTTCCTCCGTCACCTGTCCATGCACTCACTCCCTCCTTCCTCCGTCACCTGTCCTCGCACTCACTCCCTCCTTCCTCCTTCCTCCGTCACCTGTCCTCGCACTCACTCCCTCCTTCCTCCGTCACCTGTCCTCGCACTCACTCCCTCCTTCCTCCGTCACCTGTCCTCGCACTCACTCCCTCCTTCCTCCGTCACCTGTCCTCGCACTCACTCCCTCCTTCCTCCGTCACCTGTCCTCGCACTCACTCCCTCCTTCCTCCGTCACCTGTCCTCGCACTCACTCCCTCCTTCCTCCGTCACCTGTTCCTCGCACTCACTCCCTCCTTCCTCCGTCACCTGTTCCTCGCACTCACTCCATCCTTCCTCCGTCACCTGTTCCTCGCACTCACTCCATCCTTCCTCCGTCACCTGTCCTCGCACTCACTCCCTCCTTCCTCCATTACCTGTTCCTCGCACTCACTCCCTCCTTCCTCCGTCACCTGTTCCTCGCACTCACTCCCTCCTTCCTCCGTCACCTGTCCTCGCACTCACTCCTTCCTTCCTCCGTCACCTGTTCCTCGCACTCCCTCCCTCCTTCCTCCCTCACCTGTTCCTTGCACTCACTCCCTCCCTCCTTCCTCCCTCACCTGTTCCTTTCACTCACTCCCTCCTTCCTTCCTCCGTCACCTGTTCCTCGCACTCCCTCCCTCCTTCCTCCCTCACCTGTTCCTTTCACTCACTCACTCCCTCCTTCCTCCGTCACCTGTTCCTCGCTCTCACTCTTCTTCCTCCGTCACCTGTTCCTCGCACTCACTCCCTCCTTCCTCCGTCACCTGTTCCTCGCACTCACTCCCTCCTTCCTCCGTCACCTGTCCTCGCACTCACTCCCTCCTTCCTCCGTCACCTGTCCTCGCACTCACTCCCTCCTTCCTCCGTCACCTGTTCCTCGCACTCACTCCCTCCTTCCTCCGTCACCTGTTCCTCGCACTCACTCCATCCTTCCTCCGTCCAGCTCCGTGAGCGTCTGGAGCGTCAACAAGAAGAAGCCAATGGCCACGGTGAAGAAGGCTCACGGTTGCCACGGCGACCAGGGACTGGAGCAGCCCCACTGGGTGTCCTCGGTGGCGGCGCTGAACAACTCGGACGTGGTGGCCTCGGGCTCGCACGACTCCCTGCTGAGGCTGTGGAGATGTGGGCCGAACTATCACGGGCTGGAGCCGCTCTTCGACGTCCCAGTGGTGAGAGAAGAAGTTCATCTGGAAAAAGTTTTCGCTTTCGTGAAATCTCTCGTTTAATTTCCTGCTTTCTGCTCGCTCAGCCGGGCTTCGTCAACTCCATCAAGTTCTCCAGCTCGGGTCAGTTCCTGGTGGCGGGAGTCGGACAGGAGCACAGGTAATTGGCCTAATGCTTCAGTTTCCATGGTAACGAAGTCTGGAGTGCTCGTTGATTTGAGGTTGCAATACTCCGCCCGTCCACTAGAGGCCAGTGAGAGACTTTTTAATTGGAATACTTGAAACCAAGTTTCTTCAACTTTCTTCAGGGGCTACATTAGATTACTATGACTGTTGTTTGGGGCCGTAGAGCCAATAGAGAAAAGAACAAAGCCAAAATATAAAAAAAAGGATCCTTCAATTTACATAAATTATTTTGAGCAAAAGAATGCTAATAAAAATGAAGAAAGAGAGAAAAAACATGTTATGATGTTGTATAAATAAATACAAAATCAGATTATAAGTTAGCTCTTAGACGCTCCTAGTCAAACAATTATACTGTGACATGACGAGGGCCACATTAATATATTACTATATAGTAATATATATATTTTATTTATTTATTTTTATATATATATATATATATATGTATATATATATATATATATATATTTTAAATTAAAAAATAGCTGTATTTGCTGTGGCTAATTGGGAAAAAAACAATTTCAATAAAGTTCTACCTTACCTTACAGTCGAAAGGGCCACATGTGGCTCGTACTTGCTACAAAAAGATGAACAAAAGCTTTTAAATAAAGTTTAATTTCAAACTAGACACGTATTCAGAGTTGGTGTTTTTCCGGTTTCCTCCTGCTCTCACTTTGTTAAATATTCCAACATATTTGAGTAAAAATTCTCTTTGATGAATTAAAAAAAAACTATATATTCTGAACATGATTTAATATTTGTTAAGGGTGAGAATATTTGTTTATCTCTGTGTGGATTACGATACTCACTCTAGCTGCGACGGGCCCCAATGACCCTGAGAAATGTAAAAAGAAAAAGCTAAACGAAAATGTAAAATTGTTTTTACAAGAACTCTGGTAGCAAAAGTGAAGTTTGTAAAAACGTTGTCAGTGAAACACGAACCCAGATCCATGTTTGTAGGATCTGTCCAGAGGTGCAACGATGAGACGATTCAAACGGCAGATGTAACAGGATTCCTCGAGCCGCTCCTCAGTCCACGAAAAACACAACAATATCAAACGGAAATATGTTTTCGTAGCTTCATTCGCGGTTGTTTTCTCACCCGTGACCTTTGACCCCCCTGTGTTTGCGCAGGTTGGGCCGATGGTGGAGACAGAAAGAGGCCAGGAACGGGATCTACGTCATTCCTCTGAAGAGGAAACCGAATCAAGAAGAAGCTTCAACGACGAATGAATAACACTCGGATGTTGATATGTTTGTTTTTTTTGTTCATTAAACGCTTCACGATACGTTTGTGTGACTTTAATCATGAAACTCTCGGTAGAGATTGTTACAGTCGACACACACGGATGATTCCACTCGTGTGCAAGTTTGTTGCTGCTGAAACTCAAGCAGTTGTGCTGCAGGCTTTTTAAGAGAAACACTTGCATTGAAGACATTATCGCCATGGCAACTGCTTCTCCGTGAGCCATTTAATACGTCTTAAATGTAAACTAGATATTTAATTCACATTTATCTGTTCATAACCTGCAGACACCGAGGCAGAGTCGAGCTGGAAAGACACAAAAATGTAAATGAAATGATAAAACAGGAAACGATTGAAGACGCCGAAGAATCATTTATTTTATCCTAACTTTCCGGCACTAAAGTGCATAAATGTTGTATAAATGGCTTCATTAAAGATTCTTTGTAAAGTGTTTTTAAGAAGAAAATCTGGTCAGTTCCTCCCACTCGTTCCTTTTACAGTGTTGCCGAGAGCTCTGGCTAATTAGGAAGTGAAGCAGCTTCGGACGCACAATTAAAGTGATCCATTAACCTTTGAACAGTGGCCGGAACATGGAGAAAAAGAATAATTTAATCATTAAAAATATTTTTAAAGTCACACGTGAATAGCGACGAGTGATGGGTTTTATTAGTTTTATCCAACACCAATGTTAAACCATCATTAAAGCAGCAACAAGTAACATTTTGAGTATTTTTAATGTAGGTTTTTGTTAGGATTAGTTTAATCTTGAACAATTATGACTCGGTAAAACATCCGTGGATATTATGATTATGACATCATTTTAAATCCATAATTTTTATAAATATATGACAATATACATATCAATTTCAATGTTTGAATACATTTTAAAATATGTACATTTTTTTATTTCGACATTTATATGTTTATTCACACATTTATTTATACATTTAAGTTTATATTTATATTTATACACATATATATATATATATATATATATATATATATATATATATATATATTATAATTATGTCATCTAACGTCCTTCAAAGTATATAATTGACGATGCTGTGAGTGTCCATGTGGCCAAACAGTTGTGTCTTTTTCATATGAGGTACTTCAAGAGTGACTTCTTGAAGCTACCAGGAAATCAAATAAGAAATTGACATGACAAGATTAGATTAGACGGACTATTAATCTGTCTAATCTAATCTAATCTAATCTTCTTTTATCAAGCGCCTTACTAACTTGTAGCGTGTACATAGCAACACGTTCTCCAAGACATCACAGTTACACTTTTATGGCACCAGGGGGAGCAAGTAACAATCTTTTCAATCTTAAAGCTCAAATAATATGAAAACTTTTCTGACTCACATGTTTCAAACGTTGAATATTTCTCTCCAAGATGCAGTAAATCTCTCATCATGACCATGTTTTGAACATTACTTTATGGTAAGTTCGTCTGAAATCTGGGCGAACGAGAGGTTACGAGAGCCGTCAATTATGACGTAATGATGGCTTTACTCCTCCTCCAGCCAGCTGTAATCACGCCCCGCTTTGTTTATACAATGAGTCCCCTGGAGTTGGAGTCTTCCTGGATTGTTGGTGCTTGGTGACAAACCTCCACTGCTTGACCAATCACAGGAGAGTGTAGGTGGTTTCTGTAGGTGGCGCTCTTGTCTTAAACATTAGTTTACAATAGTAGCTCAAAGCCTATACAGCGAAGAGCACCATCTAGTGGGCTCTGAATGTATAGCTTCTTGAAGCTTCATCCCGTGAATAAAAACTGCAAAAATAAAATAAAAACTTCAAGATGTTACTATAAAAAAAACTTTATTTACATAAATTACACGACAGCACAGTCTACATGAACACCTTTATATTGTCTAGTTGCCTATTTTTGTTCATCACGTTCACATTGTTTATTAACATTTTGTTTTAAAGTCGGTCATTAACGTTGGTTATACGCACGCCACTGTTATTATACGTCTGATAAGTAGGTTACTATTGCTGCACAACCATCCATGAGACGACAAGACTTCTGAAGACAAGGCACGGTGCATTTAGAACATCTATCATGACCCCAGGACGATATTAAATCTATACAAAAAAAGGCTTTGAAACATACTGCGGACCCGCCTTTCACAGTTTGGAGTCCCCCCTCCCCTGCCCCCTCGTCACAGCCAGGTGGCGCTGTCCCTCGGCTGCAGGTACGACGACCGGACTCTCGGAGAAGAAGCTTTTCTTCTTCTTCTTCTTCTTCTTCACAAGGACGACGTCGTCGAGTCCACGACCTCGCGTCCGTTACAGACCGTTGGCACGTAGTTGGAGGCGGAGCCTGAGAAAACATGCGGAAAAAAGAAGGAAATCTTTAGACAAGATGGTGTTGCAAATGTTGTCTGAAGTGGGATTGTCGCCCGTCATGAGTGGATGAAGCTTCATGAAGCATCGTGATCGTTTTTAGCCAATTATGTGGCGCTCTTTTGCTGTTTAATCTTATTTTTGGTTTTGACCGACTGTTTCAATGGAACCTCACGTTGTTCTTGAACCAACAGCGCCACCTACTGGCCTCTCAAAACAAGGATAATGCTTCATGAAGCTTCGGTCCTTCACTAGTTATTGGTTAAAATGATAGTTGACGGATGCATGGCGGTTCAAACCACATAAAACCAGGGACAGAGATTGACTTATTCTCTTGACCGGGTGTAGGTTCAATTTCCTAAGGGGCCACATTATATAGCAGGATGATTTTAAAGGGCCAGCAAACCAAAAGACATGAAGAGTAAAGAAAGATTAAATTGACATTTATAAAGATTTTCAAGAAAAATAAATGTAAAACTGAAAATAAAGAACAACTAAGATCAAGATAACTAAGATGAATTGAAACTTGTATTTTGTTCGGTCGGTGCCCAAGATTGAAAATAAATGTTGGCCCCTGTTGTGATTGAGTTTGATACCTGACTGAAGGTACGTTATTACTTGAAACATTTGACTATGAAAATAAATGAAAAGACATAACAATAGAAAGAATATATAATTCAGAAAACAAAAAACGAGAAAAAAGTAAAGAATCAATGCAGAACAAAATCAATTCAAAATATATCTTTAGAAATGGCTTTATATACAGTATATGAATGATATATGACGATATTTGTGATGGAAAACGAAAAAAATATCTATAAAATAAGAATTTAAATCTAACAAACGAATCCCTCATTTACGGGATTAAGTACTGACGGTGACAACGGGGTAAATCTGTAACTTGTGTTGTCGTAAAAAAAATTGATATTTGGCGTCATGCATCCATTATTTTGAGTGCAATATATCGCAATATGGATTTTATTTTATTTTATTTTCCCGCAACCCTATTCCTTACATCTGTTCCATGACTATAACGTCACTTTTATATCAAACGAAAAGAAAAAAAGGAATCTGTGAATTTACAGCTAACATTCTGGGTCACCTTGACCCAGAGACAACACAAGGGATACCACAAACACATTTGATTTGAGGCGTTCGGGTCACTTTGACCCTACAATAACACACATGTTGAATTCAAAGTGATTCTCTCTACTTTTAATTGATTAAAAAACACGAATCTTTTGAAAATTCAATTTGAAATGGCGTCGAGAACCGACGGCGGGAGTTTTGCCTTTGGAGTAGCTGGAGCTGGGAGCCGACGCCGACACGGTGGAGCTGAAGCGGTTGGCGTTGACCCTGAGCGAGGCCACGTTCTTCTGCGGCTGGAACAGGATGATGTGGATCTTGGGGGTGAAGAGGCAGCCCAGGACCACCGACCCGCTCAGGCTGACGGAGATGCACATGGTGGTGGTCTGCACCTGGAAAACGACACAACAACACGTTTGTGTTCGAGGCCCGTTAACAACTTTGTGTTCATTTCTTGCTTGGCTTCCTCCCAACTTTTTAATCTGGTTCCGGCAAATTCCCTCGCGCCCCTTTTCTTGGGATCCTGTAATCCCAAATCATTTTAACCAAGCGGAGAGTGAATCATTCGTGAGAGCGATAATTAAAATACAAACTGTGTAAACAAGTGCACTGAAGAGGCCGGCGGGACTCGAGAGGCGCCAAATAATCTTCCTCTCTCTCCGAGCAATAACACAACAAATGATTTAGATTCCAGTTTAATCTGAGTTTCTATGGCTTCACAATTATATGAGTTGTGTTATAATGAGGACATTATAACGCGCCTGGTAATACAATATCATTTCCACGTCAGTGTTTAGGCTTTTGTTTGTGAAAACAATGCTTCGTCTTCACTTATTGTCTACCGCTTCCTCCCTAAACCGGTCCCAGCTACAAAGGGAGGGAGGCAGAGGACACCCTGGAAAGGACACGTGCCTGTCACAGAGACAAAAACAACCATTCATGCAAACCCCCCCCCCCACATTCTTTTTTTTTTTGGAGCTGGAGGAGGAAACCGGAGTACCCGGAGTAAACCAATGGGGATCATACAAACACCACACTGGAAGGACCTTCTAGCCGCGAGGCAGCCATTTTGACATGCTGACCCGTTAATGCACCCGTGTTTAAGATAAGATAAGATAAGATAAGGAACAAAAACAGTGTGAAAACATGCGAGAGACAGTCTTTAGACAAGAGAAGATCACGGCGATCTCTGTTGCAAATGGTGTCTGAAGTGGGATTGTCGCCCGCCATGAGTGGATGAAGCTTCATGAAGCATCGTGATAGTTTTTAGCCAATTATGTGGCGCTCTTTTGCTGTTTAATCTTATTTTTAGTTTTGACCGACTGTTTCAATGGAACCGCACGTTATTCTTCAACCAACAGCGCCACCTACTGACCTCTCAAAACAAGGATAATGCTTCATGAAGCTACAGTCCTTCACTAGTTATAGTTTAAAAGGATAGTTGACGAATGCAAATGTAAAAACATTTAAACTTAGGATAAAGGAAAGGAATTTTACACTCGAACGCTAATCTTTTTCTTTATTTAACACCATTTGTTCAGTGTTTTTCCTGTGTTTTAACTTTCCTTTCTCTCGAAAAAATAACTAACTTAAGTTAGAGTATAAAGATGTAACCGAAACAGGTCCTACTTCAGAGGGGAATCGGACCTTCTAAGAGAAGGTTCTGTATTATTCTCCTTGTTTACAGGTAAAATTGATGTCTCTTCTTTCTTTGAGTTCACAGCTTTGAGTTAGAGTCCTAACCTGACAATGATATTTTCTCTGGCTGAGTTTATCCCTGAAGGTCAGGGGCCACATTGTGTCACCTCAAGGACCGCCAATGCTCTAGTGCGTCACCAGCAAGCTAACGTTGCGCTAGTTGATGCTACCTCATGGCGACATTTCAAACTCTTTTTTGTGGAACGTCACCCGGGACACAGCTCCCTGTCACATATTCAACGTGGAGAATAGTTTGAAGCTTCATAAATCAAACCTACTTTTTCTTTGTCTGCAACAACACTGGCAACCCTGGAGGATCCCAGTCACGTCTTATATAACACGTCGAAACAAAACACGGATTTATATGCCGCTCATGTAATGTATGGTTTTAACAAACATGGACGACTCAACTAAAGATGATCACAACAGACATGTAAGCCTGAGGTACACGACCCCCCGACCCATCCATAACCATGGTCCCGAGGCCACCGTCCTCATGTAGACATGGATTTATTCACCCTGGGAGTCATAAATAGTTTGTCATATTCATTTATAAGCTTCAGCGAGACCTTGTTAAACTGTTGCTGCTGGTCGTGGGCGTGAATATTTAGGGGAGCGTGACCTTTTTGTACGGTTAAGATAATATTTGTGGGTCACCGAGGGAGCCTCATTATTAAGTGGACTCACAGTCAAAGGTCAGAATGTGTTTCAAGTGGTAATAAAAAGGCTATTAAACATTTAGTGATGCATGACCAGGAGTCATGCCTGATAACCTGAGGAGACCTCTGCCATCGCTGTGAGGTTTGCACTAGCGCTGGTCCTGGAGCTTCATGAAACAGTGTCATTATGTTCAGAGTCCACTAGATGGCGTCTCTGCCCTATTTTTCTTAGTTTTGTTTTAATGAAACATCACATCATTTTTAAACTGATGGCGCCACCTACTGACCTTTTAACAACATGACACTGTTTCATGAAGCTTCACCAGCACATCACTAGATTACACCCCTGCTTGTGTTGGTGTCCGACCAGTGATCCACTCATACAAGTGGGCCACAGAACAACTTCCCGTCATAAGTTCATCTTAAGAAGTGAGTCTTGGGGGGTTTAAGGTGAGTGAAAAGTCAAAATGGCGGCTTTGAGAGGAAGAATTGTACATTTAACTCGGTGGTCCCCAAACTACAGTCCGCCTCCACATTTGCCCGGAAACCCCTTTATTTATTTTATTTCATATATAGTGCTTGACAAAAATATAACACCCCGATTTTTAGGAGGTAAATTATTTTGTAGAGTAGCTAAATACAAATCCAGACTGTATGCATTTGTTTATATTCTACACCGACCTAAATTTTTTGCTCTCTAAGAACTTTTATTTTAAATGATGTAATTTTAGGGCCTAAAAGGACATTTTCTCTGTGAAGAATCCAGAGAGGATTATTTGGTTATGTGTGGCTTTCTTTCTATGTTTAAACACCACTGTGATCGTCAGCTTTTTCAGTTACAAACGGACCCTGGCCCAACATCAGAGAAGGGAACGGTTTGGTGACCCCTTATTTAATTGATAAAAAAGAGTGCTACTACTCTACTAGTGATGGGTTGATGAGGCCTCATGAAACAGCTGATGAGGCATCACGATACAGTGCCATCAGACAGTAGATCAGAGCCAAAGATTGTTAAGCAGAGAGTGCCATCTAGTGGCCTGTATCATGAAACAGTGTCTAGTGTCCGTAGAAACACATCAAAGCTCCCATATTGTAGGTGAACTATTCAATGCACGTAAATAGAACCTTTGAATTGACTTTGGATGTAAACGAGTAGCTTTTAATAGACACAACGTGTTCTAGGACTCATTTGAAGTATGCTTCGTGTAAATGCAAGCGTTTTGAAGGCTTTTATTTTGTTATTTGTTATTTTATTTTGAAAAAAAAGAGGTGTTTCAGAGAATCCATGTGAGTGTCATTGATTGATAAGGAAACACAAGTGTTTTTTAAATTTCTTTTAATGTGTATTTGTTAAACTGAAGTAATTATCTTTAACTTTTCAGAGAAATAATGACTTATTGTCTCTTAAATTCAGTTAATAAACATCAATAAAAGACTACGACAGCTCTGTTCAGTTAATTTAATTCAAGCGATGAAGTTATAGCGAATAATTGAGGTAATTATTGTTCGATATTCAAAATAAACTATTGTTTTTTCCTGGTGCGAATGATGATCTGGCTCTCTCGCTGCAGGACCTCGCACCTGCAGAGCTGCTGTCCGGACGACCTTGCCCTGCTGACATCAGCATCAACAACAGTCCTTTCTTCTTCTTCTCATCATCGTCTCTTCTCTAGGAAAGCTAGAAAAATAAATAAACTATCAAGTACTTTTTTTTTTGCAACCAATTGAAGAGTCGCTCTTATGTCAACGCTGAAAAGTATTGTCTCCCGGTGAATGTAAAATCCTGCGAAATCTTTTTTAAGATAACATTTCCAAAAAGATCGGATGATGACCTGTCAATCAAGCTTTCCTTCGCCCCGCCGTCTCTGCTCCCACTCTTGTCTCGCTGCAATATTTTGACGACTCAATGCTACGCAGCTGTGAAGGCGAAGCTGCAGATAAAAACTGCCGTTCGGTCTGACCGTTCTCAAGGTCACCCGCCAACGTTATAGACTGACATTGTTTCTTCAGCAGCGTTTCAAGTGTCTTTTATAAATTATTTGATGGTTTCTTAGTCTTTAAAATGTCGTCTTAGAGAGCGATTGGTTCGATTTTTATTCATGTGCAGATTCAGATTTTGAGATTCCTATTCCTGTCGCAAATAAGTTTTGTGGTTTGAAAGTACAGGTGCAAATACAACGGATATTTGCACCAGATTTTTGCTTCATGTTTAAGATTCTGAATCAAGATCCATCCAGTACTGATGGTCTGATGAAGCTTCATGAAACAGTGTCATTATTTTCCCCTAGATGGCGTCTCTGCACTATTGTGAAAAAGCACATCATTTTTAAACTTATGGCGCCACCTACTGACCTCTAAACAACATGACACTGCTTCACCAGCACATCACTACCGATCAGTGATTAATTTGCTTAAACGTCTGGATCAGGGCCGGGTCTAGGCAGGGGCAAGAGGGGGCCTGGCCCCCTCAAATAAATGTTGTGCCCCCTCAAACCAGGGCCGGGTCTAGGCAGGGGCAAGAGGGGGCCTGGCACAATGCCCCCTCAAGATTTGTGGCTGCCCCCTCATACATGCCTGTCTAGACCCGGCCCTGGTCTGGATCATGATTCTACGAATCAAGGACGTACTTATACACTTCAACGGGCTTCTCTGAATGTTGGGAGGAAGTGGTTCTACTTTGAGTGTCTTTTTTTCAAGACTAATCTCAAAGGATGATCCTCAAGGCAAACTCACCCTGTAGTCACTGGCGGTGACATAGAAGATGGGTTGGAAAGCGAGCCAGATGATGCAGGTGGTGTACATGGTGAACCCGATGAACTTCGCCTCGTTGAAGTTCTCGGGGCACTTCCGGGTCTTGAAGGCGTAGACGGTGCAGAGGACGATGAGGACGCAGTTGTAGGTGAGCGAGATGAGCATGCTGGTGTCCCTGCTGTTGCACTTGAGCGTGACCACGTTCCTCCTCTCCGGGCTCACCTCCTTCCGGACGCCCGGCACCTCCACCAGCAGCCAGACCACGGCCACCATCAGCTGACAGGAGATCAGCGCGCCGCAGATCATGACCTGCGAGGCCGGGCTGATGAGGCGCAGGCGCTGGGCGCCGTCCTTCACCCCGCTGAAGATCCGGGCGATCCGGTTGGTCTTGGTGAGGAGGGCCGAGTAGCACACGGCGAAGGAAGTCCCGAGGCCGAGCCGGCGCAGAGTGCAAACGGCGGTGGAGGGTTTGGCGATGTAGATGAAGGTCATGCTGTAGCACATCAACACGCCGAGCAGCAGGATGTAGGAGAGCTCACGTCCGCTGGCTTTGACCACCGGGGTCTCGTTGTGCTTCAAGAACAGACCCACAACCGACAGAGTACACATTATACCCAGACAGGATATGGTGACCGGGCCGATGGCCCACGCGTCCTCCCATCGGATGTACTCTTCCGGAAGGTCGTAGCAGCCCGTGAGGTTGGCGAGAGGCCACTGCCCGAAGCTGCAGTCGGCGCAGGTGAACTCGTCCAGGAGGTACTGGTAAGCCTGGCAGGGAATACAGATCCAGCAGCAGACGTCTCCCGGCTGCATACTCTTGACCTCGTTCTTCCTGCAGGGGTCGCTGCACTGAGACGTGGGGGGGCGGAGCCCACGCCATGAGATCATGGTGTGGTTCAGGGTCAGGTTCTGCTCCCAGTAGCCCACCTTTCTGTAGACGAACTTGCCGTCTTCTTTGTGGTAGTGAAAGATGTTGTAGCGACTGATGCTGTCGCCGACCGAGTCGAAGCGGACCATGTTCTCGGTGTCCGGGGGTCTGAACGGAGCTGGGAAATAAAACAGAGGCTTCAAACTGAAACTAGAAAAAAAACCTTGAGGCGGAATAAAAGTAAACAAGTGTTTAAATGACTATTGATCCAATTAAGAGACCAATTAAATGATAAGTGTCATTCTTAAAACATCATTTTACACAATTAATTACTAATTTTAGAAGTCGGAAAAAAAACTGCATGCTTGTGTTTGTCTGTTGTCGGATCATCAGGAATGAGGTCTCACGTTGTGCCGCAGATGAAAAGAAAAGTGAGGAACCTCAGAGGTATATAAATACATTATTTATTTGAAGGAAATGTATCATTGTCTAAACAGTATTTTGTTGCTATATTGCAAGAGGCAGGATACTGACCTCGTCCTCGAGCTATTTTCCGACTTGAGACACCAATGAATGGACATTTTGTGAAGATAAAATATATATTTTGGTTCTTTTAAATTCACAGGTTAATAACTAACATCAGATTCAGTAAATGTTTGGATAAATGTTAAGAGTTTTCCATATAAAGCCACCATTTAGTTTATGTATTTCAATATTGTAAATTAATTTAGTGTTGTACTTTTTTATTATACGTTTTTTCTTAAAGGTGATTCGTGCTGTAAAATATAATTTCCAACTTTAAAGAGAGAAGTAAAATCTAACTTATTCATTCGTCGATAAAAAGGTGGTAGAAGAAATAAAAGCTAGGACAGTAACAGGGTCATGGATATTCACAACGGGAAGTGAAGGCTGGTCAATAGAAAGGCTCACAATTGGTGGATACAAGTTAAAGAAAGAAACTTCTATACACTGCGTCACATTTTGATGAACTGCCAAAGACAAGGTGATAGAAGTCGCTGTCGTACTGTAGGAACCGTCTTAGTTCCAGGAACCTGTTCGCACAATGGAACTGTTCAATCTTGTAATACTTACTAATTATTGCCCAGATATCTCTCTGCCTGTACATGTATATAACCAATATTTAAAGGAAAGGAAACATTTACAAAATGTACAAAATTCCTTAGGGATTTTTTCTCAACAGCTCCTAAAAAAAAAAAAAAGGCTGAAAAGCGTCCAGAAGTGCCAAAGCGGCTTATGTCATCAAAGGGCAGATAAGCATCGGAATTAATCTACACGGAAATTGAAAGCGGTGAATGGAATGGACATGTTACACTGGTCAATACATTTTTTCTCCTAAATTATTTAACAAGATAAATTTCCTTCAGAATAAAAGTCTTTTGTTCTGAAGATAGCATTTGGTATCTACATCTTATAGGTAAGGTAAGGTAAAACTTTATTGATTTGATTGAAATTGTTTTTTACAGTAGCCAGCAATTTTTCATAAACAATAAAAAATAATACATAAAAAATAAAATAAGAAAAGAACAAAGAGGAAGAACAAAATGACACAATCTAAGTATAAAGACAAAGACAAAGAACATAGGTCAAAGAAAAACAACAAAGACAAAGGATACAAAGACTAACATGGAACAGAACATCCAGATACTTTCACTCCACTCCGGCCCCCGAACTCAGAATTGTACAATTTAATAGCCCAAGGGATGAATGAGTCCCTGAGTCTATTTGTTTTGCACCTGGGTAGGAGCATTCGTGCACTCATTCTGCTTCTCTGCTCACTGATGACAGTGTTCAGAGGATGACTGTCATCATCCATGATGGACAGTAGTTTGTTCAATGATCTCCTCTCAGTAACTGTCACCAGTGAGTCCAGCTTCATATACAGACCTGCCTTTGTGTCAAATGAACGCTAACCCTAAAAGTTGACCTGCTATTTTTCGCAATGCTTGGGCTACATTTTTATGAAGTACTAAGATGTCTCGAAAATGCCTGAAACTTGCAGAACACGTACCTTCAAACTTGGTCTTCAGGATAAACTCCTTGTAGAATCTTTTGCCGTTCCCTGGTTTCATGGCTTCGCAGACCTTGGTCGTGTTGGAACACACTGCTTGCCACATGTTGTGGAGGGCGTAAGCCATCGCGTAGACGGCGTTAACCACGAACATGATCTTCGACTCCTGCTCGAAAGTTCCGTCTCTGAGGCTGTGATCGCTGCAGCCCGGTTCTTCAAGGCTGCATCCGAACCGATTCTCCCAGTACTCTTTAAACCAGGGGTTTCTGGTGTTGGTGTACGGGTTCAGTTTCGTGAAATAGTCCTCGAACTCTCTGATGGGGTAGGACGCCAACTCGATGGTGAAGGCTCCGTCAGCCGCCGTCTCGCTGCCCCTCACCACGCTCTCCTGGGCCCCCCAGCCGTCGCTGGCCACCCAGATGAAGCTGACGTTCATGCGGGCGGCCGCCACCAGGAGCTCCCTGGCGTCCTCGCTGCGGGTGAAAAGGATCACCACTCTGGCGTTGGACTTCTGCTGCAGAGAGCGGATCACGTTGTCGTAGCCCTGGCGGTTCATGGAGCGGCTGACCTTGGCCGACGTGGCGATGCAGATCTGCAGAGAGCGAGCCTCCTGCTGGAAGGCGTCGATCCCGGTCTCGCCGTAGTCGCCCTCGGACGCCACGGTGGACACGTAGCTCCAGTTGAAGTAGCGCAGGATCTCGGCCATGGCTTTGGCCTGGTAGAAGTCCGCCGGCACGGTGCGGGCGAAGTAGTCGTAGCGGCTTTTGTCGCTCAGCTTGGCGCTGGTGGAGGCGTAGCTGATCTGAGGGATCTGGAACAGTCGCAGAAGGTTGGCGACCTGCGACGAAAGAAATCTATTACTGGTGTGCATTTTTCACACGTTTGCTAACAAGTTGTTGAGATAATAAAATAAAATAAAATAAAATAAAATAAAATAAAATAAAAATAAAATAAAATAAAATAAAATAAAATAAAATAAAATAAAATAAAATAAAATAAAATAAAATAAAAACACGAGAAGAAAAACACTACGGATTAACATCAGGATATTTAAAGTAAAGAGTTTCATTATCATGCCGACGACGTCCCTCGCATTTCCTCCGGATTCTTACTCTTTTTCTTTCCTCACAGCCATCTGCCAATTAAGTAATTGAGATTATTTACCGGTTCAATTTCCTTTTCACCTCTGACAATATTCTTCTTTTAAAGTTAATTAGTGATAAAGAAAATGATTGACTTGTATGACAACCAAGACGAACACACAAAACATGCATATAAATAAATCTCTTTGCCGTTCGGTGCTCGACCACAACCGGGATTGTTCACTGGATGCACAGCCGCTGTCGTTTCAGCCTCACTTGTCTAGTGGAGCGTGAAAGATTCATCTCAGATGCTGACATATCTGACCAACAACCGCTTTAACAACCCTGTCCACATATATCCTCAGATGGAACAATATAAACAACAGAAGCAGATCATTTTTTAACCTTTTTTTCTGTTGAAGCCACTTTTCGGGCTCATTAAAGTCCCATCTTAGATTATGCCCAACAGCCTGAGCAGACAAACGCATCGATCTGCTGCTGGACGATCGCCGTAGGTGCCGAGTTCAACCGAGGCCAGCGATAATCCTCGAGTGGAAAAAAACCGACAGACACATCCATTTCGTACACAATCCCCCTGAATTGATTGTGTCAGTGTTGTGACATGAAATCCTGACCATTATTTTAGCAGGAAAAAAGCCCAGAAGAGATAATAACAGGGAGAGTGAAAATACATTCTTGTGGCAGGTAACTCTCGAGATGCGGTGGTGATTGGACAATGCCCATGAGCTTCGCCTCTTCCCCGTGGCATTATTTGTACGCCTGAAGGCTTCTCAAATAATGGCATCCCCATGGACGTAAGCAGAATCTTCTTCCTCCCTATTATTCTACTTTCCTTCCCTCATACAAATCAGCCAAACACAAAACTATACATACGTGCATTGTCTATATATTTTCTTACTATACTTACTAATACTCTATTCATGTCTCCTTCTTTTTTGCACTTGTGCATTGGTAAGAGATAAAGTCTTGAAGTTTGTAAATGATCTTAAAGAACTTCTCAAGACGAAAATGGCATGATTCCTGATATACATGTGGTCAAATCTAAACATGGAAGCCACCAAAACTCGAGAGTGTTTATCAATTTACAATTTACATTACAAGTAAACACTGCATTCTGGGTAAAAGTATTCAACTTTTGTAGAATTTCTTTGTTAACTTTAAAATATATAAACTTTTATAAACTATGAGCTAAAATGCTATCAGGGAATAGCATATGTGTCATGAAAAAAACATCAACACGAACATAAAAAGAGTATAAAACAGTCATTAAAAAAACACATTTTCTAAACAATTCTTCTGTGTTAAATTACAAACCATTTTAGCGACTTTTAACTGACCTGAAATGACAAATAAATGAAACTGAAAAAAAAAACGTTTTGTTAATAGTTTTTGACAAACCAACATCATTATTTTGAGGAATAATTTCATAGAAAAGAAAAAAACAGGAAATATTGATGCATTCTGGGGATCACGGTTCAGTTTTTTTCGAACTTTGTTGTGACCTTAAAATTATATAAACTTGTATTTAAATCTATATTCTCTCTCAATACTGTTTTTCCTTATACGTATTATTAAAAGTGTAAATCATAAAGTATGTATTGTATACAATTAAAAATATATATATTTTTAAGTCAAATATATGTATCGTGAAAATAAATATATCTTGCCTAGCTAAGCTAAAATGCTAACAGAGAAAAGCAAATGTGTCATGGAAAAAAAAAATGTTCATCAGATCGTCTACCAATCTAAATGAGAAGAAATGGCAAATGGTGATTTGATGAAAAGAGGACAGTACCGTGGAGATGATAGAGAGAAGGATGTACTGAATAACTTAACCATAGTCCAGGGACACATATTTGATGTTTTGAATCGCAACTTAACTTCAATCTACAAAGAAAATAATCAAAGCACTGCAAACAACAAGGTATGAAAGAAGATCCGAGGACGGATTCATGAAGTTTCATGAAGTTTCTTTCAGCACACTTTGTGATAGGGATCTCCTACTTGACACACACCATCTGAGCACTGATGATGAAGCTTCATGAAGTATCACTTCATTTTCAGAAACCCCCAGACGGAACTCTTTAGTCTTTTCAAATTGGTTTAAAAGAGTAATTATTTGTGTAATTGCAACAAACTCCAAGGGCACCATGTGACCCAAAGGGCTACACACTTCTGAAATTACCTAATGCATAATTGAAAAAACGCTACGAAATTCTCACATTTATACTTTTTTTCCCCAAAAACTCAGAGAGCCGCATCAAAGGGCTGAAAGAGCTGCATGCGGCTCCGGAGCCGTGGGTTGCCGACCCCTGGTTTAGGGTAACTAGAGCTACAATTGTTGAGTAAAAATAGTGATAGTATATAGCATATGTTTGACATCTAAGTGCAAGAAAAACATGTTACAATGTGTATTAACAGAGCGGTTATCAGATATCTAAAACATGAAGTAATTTGAAATTTTAGGTATGAAATGATTCAGTCTATTGTCCAAAACATTTTGATGCAATCCAAATTACTCCTTCCAATCTCTACTAGTAGAGTTCCGGACTCTCCTGGATTCCTGTCTCTACTGTGACATATAAATTATAATGAATGATAAATGAAATTCCTTTAATACACTAATCACATCACTAGTTCTTCAGTAATTACCAATGGGACGACAAGAAAGGAAACACAAATTCAAACATAATAAGATAGTTATTGGATGAAAAAGAAACGCCTGAATAAGGATATTATTTTCAGTTACTCCCGTAGTGTCTGCGAGCTGCCTTGTTGGTGACCCCAGCAAACAATGAAAAAATATAGTTGATTAAAAGCTATCATTGGAACAGATTTACTAAATTTGTCTGATTATGGACATATTTCAATTACATTTCCAGGAACCGATCGATCATGCACAGTTTAACCAAAGAGGTTTCAGCTCAAACAAGCAACACCAGACCGACAGTCAACTGATCACATGGACCGGAATTGCCCACCGCTGGATCTCGGGTGATAGTTTGGGTTGAAAAAAAGAAATTCACTTTATAGGTGGAACCCCTTGGCAGAGGTTTATTTCAACCATTTTAACACTTGGAATACACTTTGAAAACAATGGTCTCATCACATTCTCTCACCAGGACTGCATCTGTTATCTAATGACATCTTCATTAAGTGGTAACCCAGATGCAAACTGGGGAAACATTAAGCAGGACGGCTCCATACTCACATGGATAATCCCGTTCATTCACCCCCGAGATAAAGGCCAACAAATTACAGGAGCAGCCTTTTCATTTCTTAAGGGGGCGACTGGAGTTAATATGATGTATTTAGACAGACACACTGCAGCGCTTTTCCCCTCAAGTGTTTCGCTCTGTTTACTCATGCATTACTCACTGACAGATTCCCATTTCATTTGGCGAATCAAGTAAGTCGCGCTTTTGAGGAGTCGAAGTGTTTCGGAGCAGCAGGTAATATAAGCCCGAGTCAGTCAAACTCTTTTGTGTCCGGCTTCTTTCGAGGTATAGCCAGAGACGGCAGCCTTGTAGAAGCTTGACAGCGAAGCTTTCATGGCGGCACTGAAGTGTGTGACAGATGCCGTCTGTTTGTATTCGCCCGACGTTTTCTTCTCCATGCCTTCTTTGAAGGCTCCAGTTGTGAGCGGTACCTTCGACGCGCCGCCTTGAAAAGTCTAATGAATTCTTTTTAAGGGGCGAACAAATGGAATAAATCAGGTTGTAATTTTGTTTGAAATAAGCTGTTCTACACGGTCTAATGAGGCGTTTTCCTATTGTTGAAGTAACCAGTCGCTGCTGAATAGAATTGTTGCTTAACTCACTTTTTCTTCGGTTCATTGATCAGCTCTATGTTCCTTCTTGATGGGTCGGACACATATTTGATGGTCAGAATCCCAACAGAACTTCCAGCTACAGAAAACAAATGCAGTCTTTTTTTTTCGTTAAAGTAACAACAAGGTATAATAGAAGGTCTGTGGGCATGTCTACGATGTTTCTTTCAGCCCACTTTGTAAAAGGGAGTTGCACCTCTAGGTGGCACCACTGATGAAGCTTCACGAAGCATCGTCTTTATTTTCAGAGCCCACCAGATGGCCCTCTAACTACATTATCTTTGGCTTTCATCAACTAAAGACACCCCACAGTATATTCAAACCAAGAGCGCCCCCACCAGGGCTTTAAATAATTAAGAAGCTTCATCTGACCTCCACTGAAAACACCCAAAAAGCCCGGATTCACAATCCTGTTCTGAATTCAGAGAGAGCATTGAGGTATCACAAGACTTCCTAAGAATTTTCTTAATCCAAAGACCTTCAGAAATTTGCTTTAGACCCAAAAATGGACGTGGTATGCTATGATAAATTCCACACCACACATTTATTAAGAGTCAGTGCCACCCAAAATCCAGTCTTGTCCTCCAAGCAAGAAAATTGAATTTGAAATAGAAAAGAAGGGGATGATGCTCTTGAATGGAAAAATACAGAAAGTCAAAATAAAATAATTTAGAGAAAACCCTGGAGACAATGACGACAAGGTCTTCATAAAGTGATGGGCAAGCATGAAGATTTGTGATAGTAAATATTGAACAACATTTATGATCGTCCGTTCTGACCTTTTTCCGGAGCGGATTATGGACAAATCCACTCTCACCTCAGACCGCAAGATAATCTATATATGATAAACCGGGAACTCTCTAGCTTTTTAGGTTAGGTTTTAAGGTGATTCCTGTTCATCTTTTAACCGCTAAGACAAAAGTCTAAGTCAGATTTAGTTCTTCATGGTTAGCAGCATGGCGATTTAGATGGACTCAAGCATCTCGTCTTCTTCTACCCTGGGAAACTCTCAAGCCCGAGTAACCTTTGGTTTCCTACCAGTGGGACATGCTCTGGACACCTCACAAGGAAGGTGTCCAGGAGGAATCCTAATGAGATGAGCAACCTTGTCTAGATCCTTTTTACACAACGGAGCAGCAGCTCTTCTTTCAAAGCTCTCCCGGATGACCGTGCTTCTCATCCTATCTCTATGGGAAATCCCAGCCACCTTTCGGAGAAGCTAATTTCGGCCATTTGTACCCGCATTCCTGTACTTTTGGTCACTTCCTAAAGTTCATGACCATAGGTGGTCATTCGTCTGGTAAGCCGAGAGCTTTCCATTTTGGCTTAGATCTCTTTAACCACTACAGATCGGTACAGTGTCAACCTAACATTTATCGCACTCCATTCTTCCCTCACTCGTGAAGAAGACCCTGAGGTACTCACCTGAACTCCTCCACCTGATTTCCTGCCGCTTTAGAATCGATTACAAATCTCTCCAGCTTGATTTTATGGTCTGATGCCGCAAACAGAACCACGTCATCTGCAAATAGCAGCGACCGGATTCTAAGACCACCAAACCGGAACCCCTTACACTCTGTGTCTAGAAATTCTGTCCATGAAAGTTGTGAACAGAATCAATGACAGACCTGGCAGAGTCCTACCCTCACAAATTGTAAGTCTTCCTCCCCAAGATGCAGTAAATCTCTCATCATGACCATGTTTTGAAGTTTAAGTATTTCATAAAGGTCTCCTTCGTCTGAAATCTCTGCGAATAAGAGGTTACGAGTGCCATTACGAAGTAATAATGGCTTCACTCCTCATACAGCCAGCTGTAATCAGACCCCGCTTTGTTTATACAACGAGTCGTTGTTGTTGTTGTTGTTGATGGAGTCTACTGACTCCTTTAAGAATCATCTTAAGACGTTTCTATTTGTTCAGGCTTTTCCTTGATTTTCTGGAACTCCTGTTGTGTCATCAGTTTTATCTTGACCTTTAAAATATATACTTTATTGAATATTGTTTTGATTATTTAAGTGCTTTGTGACCCTGGTCTGGAAAAGCGCTATATAAATACAAATTACTTACTTACTTACTTACTTACTTTGAGGTGGAGACTTCCGGGATTGATGACACGCGGTAACAAAACTCGATGCTTAACCAATCACAGCCGAGTAAGTGTATTCATGGTAAACAAGATTTCATCTCCAGAAAAGCAAAGTGTTTTCAGTGGGCGGGGCTTAAGATCATTATGTCAATATGTCATTTAAAATAGAGTTTTGTTTGTGTTTGAATTAGTAAAATACTTGTGTATGTTGTAGTTTCAACTACACGCTCACACATACAACAGAAAAAAACAATTGACGATTCCACGGCGCTCCCCTCGAGGTGAAGTATTTCCTCGACTGCGGTTCCATCGTGGCAGTTCAAACACATTAAAGGAGCTCGGGTGCTGCCGTGAACGACGCAGAACATGTTCTGCATCGCTGACCCGCGGGTGAGTGGGTTCGGCTGGTGTGGCGCCGTCTCACTCCGCGTGTCATCCGACGTAAAGATCAGATTGTCGTGCACCTCCGGGACACACTGATGGACTTACCGTGTCGGGTAGAAAAAAAACAACAGTGAGTAAGAGACCGCCAGACTGGAGCGTCGCAGGGAAACCATAAATCATGAATGATTTCAAAGGCGCTTTGAATCCGTATTTCAATGGTAAAGACGTACCGATGATGCCAGAGAGCTCGCTTACATCATCAGTAGGAATAATTTCCGTGCACATATTTCTTTCAGCTAATGAAGTGTCAATTAAAGCGACTCGCTTTCATCAGCCTTAAAGAGGAGAAGTAATGGAGACTGGCTGTTGTCGGTAACCAGCTGTGCCGAGCGTTTAATTGCTCTGTTACTTTTCTGCTGCAAACAAGCTGAAGTAGGTTTTTCCACGAGCCGGCGACTTCGCAGCAAATTAACAGGAGAGCACGAGGCTCCGGGGTTGTTTAATCTTTAAGGATGTCGGCCGTGCAGCAGTTATACACTTTCCAAGTGGACGGATTTTCCTTTAGTCAACCGAACTAATGATGCGTTGTCCATATAGACTCCTTCCACTTCAGCCAAAGACTGACTGCCCCGTAGACTTGGAGCTGCTGGATATTGTGTTATGATGTTACGCTGAAACTGGCCTTGAATTATTGAAGGGAGAATGATACCACACTGATAACAGTGGTATCTACTGGTGGGCAATTATATTTCCTTAGGGGCCATATTTTATACAGTGGCTGTGGTGTGGGGCCATCAAGCAAAAATAGATGAGAATAAAGTAAAAATAATATATATATATATATATATATATATATATATATATACATTTTGTAATGGTTTCACATGTGTTCATGTTAATGTTGCCATGGTAACGAATGGTCTCTAGCGAGATCACAGTTTCGTTTTTCCGATCCGGTGTGTGTGTTGTTGTGGTTCTGACGGTGATCTGCATGACAGGAACGGTCTTTGTGAGTGGTCTAATAAAGTTAAAAGATTCCTTATAAAACCCTCTGTTGTTTGAATACTTCAAATAACAACAGAATATATTACACTATATACTGTATACAGGCTCAAGATGACCGCCATAAACTGCTCTGTGTCTCGCTTACAACTCCCTTACTGTTGCTTGTAGCGGCCATATTGGATTTTCAATTCTTGATTTCTTCCTCATATTCCAGGGACGATTTTAAACAAAATTAGAGCTCTGCAGCTCAAATATGAAGCAGGTTAAAGCCTTTTAAAAGTTGCAAGTCCTCTGACATTTTTAGTCTTAATATCTTTTGCATCATTTTTGTTTTGGCGCAATCGGAAAAAATATCACTAGCACCATTTCAACTCCATGCAAGCATTTTAAAGACAATACAATTATTTTAAACTATATTACTTGGCTTTTGCATGCTTCATTTTTAATATTTTTTTGCGGTTTAGTATCTTATAAAAAAAAAAAACAGAGTGTGATTTACAAGCTAAATGTAGCAAATTGATTATAATGGAATTTGGTTGGCACGTTTAAGTGGTTGATGCCAGAAGAAGCTTATGCCGAAAAAGAAATGTTGTTTGAAAATTATGTCAGCAATATTTTCTAAATTTTATAGATTCTATTTTATACTGTAACATAGCATCAAGTTCCTGTGTTGGTTTTACAATACTGGTAAAAATTGGTTCTGATATGTGGCTAATCTTTTTAAATAGCAGCTCTAACAACATATGGGAAAATAGAATTACAAACTACTTTGAACTGAAAATGTTTGAATTATGAATTGTGATCTGAATTAGTTCATTTTTTTTTTAAATTGAGGTCTAAAGGTTGTACTAGTTCACGTAGAGAGTGAACCTTACCAACACTGCTGAACAACAGAGATGTATTCTGCATAAACTAGCCTCGAATAATTATCGGGAGAAAAGATACTACACTCATGTTAGACCCTAAAAAGATACTACACTCATGTTAGACCCTAAAGGAGATCAAGACTGACCAGGTAACAGATACGACTTAGACCCGACTTAACACTTTAACACTCTTTACCTCTTGTAAAAAGGAGCCATCAAGCTTAAGTATATGTCTAATGATGAAGTAATGATGTTAACAAGGTAATACTCATTTTATTAAAATATATACTATACTTCGAAGTATGATTTATACTGAAATGTCTTTTTTTTTTCTTATTTCAATTTATTTCAAGAAATAATATCTGCTCGAAAACACACCATACAAATACTCTGCCCAGGTAGGTTCTAATCTGACTAATTCGCTAATATTTGAATTAATGATTTTCTGTCATCAGTGTAGCCATGAGCTCAAGGAAACAAAGGGAAACAGTATTTTTGCAAAAAGAACATGGGCCCTGATGTTTTTCTTTCACTGATCAGTTGATGTATTGACGTTTTTTTTCCTGATCACGTACAAGAGATGTTTTTTTTTTGGTTCAGTTTTACAACAAGAGGGAAAAAAAGACGTCTGGAGATCAATGGCTCATCAATACCGTCCTGGGTCCTGACTTGAACCGACCTCCGAGTCATTAAAATGCTTCCCTTCACTCGGAGAAACACACTTCATGTGTTAATTAGGAAGCTGCTCTCGACGTGCTACCATTTCAAAAATAACAGGAGGAGCAGAGGAAGGAGGAGTGGGTAAGAATCCAGCTCTCAAATCACAAGATAAACCTGTTTGAAGTCGGAAGATTTTTTTTTCTTTTCCCACCCGCTGCACTCCGTGAGGATGAAAAACACAATGAAGGCAGAATCTCCGCAGCACGAGTGACAACGCTCTTAATAAACCACCACCAAACCAACAATGTCACACTGCGGTACACGAGCGGGACGATGGAAACTTAAATAACCTGGAATGACAATAATTGAAAAAGCATCTCTGTAGTAGATTCTTGGGGGATGTCACAGCCATAGGTTTTGATGCCGCGTGAAGGGAACGTCGTCATTAAGTACAATCTTTCTGCACCTTTAAAAACGACTGTATTCTCGCACAGAGAAACTTCTGTCCAATTACCTAATTAAGAGGCTCCGTTGTGATCCCACTGTTTTGACTGCACCAGCCATGTGAGGAGGTTTTCTTGAATTTAAACTTTTAAAATCATCAGAAGCAACTGGAGTCCTGCATTTGCAGCGCCAACACTAAATAAATGAGATGCTCAAACTTTTCTTGTGCTTCTCTGAAGGTCGTTGTGACCCTGTCTATACATTATTGTATTTTGTCAGGACTCTACCTTTTTCCTTCCTTTTACTCCCCTGTTCTGTCGGCAGACGACGACGACGGTTTCCAGACTCTGTTTGGCAATCTGTCTCTCATCCTATTTTCATATACGCCGGACTTTCCATGCACCGGCGTCGGCTTGTTCACAGTTCTGCCTTGTATGACTTTGATTCATCCTTCATTCTGGATTTTACACTTTGATTTTCCCGTGGCTATTTTATAATCATCACTTTATGTTAATTGTTTTTTGATTAGTTTTATTTTGATTATTGACTTTTCTCATTTTTCCTCTCGTTAGTAGTTTGTGCGTCAGGCCGTCACACATCTAATTCAATTCAAAACTCATCTCTGGATAATTGATTGTTTCATTTTGGAATTATTGAGTATTTGACTTGCAGGGAGGGAGGACTCTGTGCTGGTTTGCGGCTACTTTTTTGTTTGGGCTCATGCTTTTTTTAGTATATTACAGTGTATTGTATTTGGTGAATTTACCATTTTTCTTGTGCATTCCACTCCTGGATCTCAGGATGTAATCCTGAATCGTATCCGGATCAACCTCGCTATTATGTCCTAGTTATGCCTGGTGGATGGATACCAAGAAGTATACCATGGTTGAACATGTCCTGAGAAAAACTGTAGTAGCGGTTGTATTGTCATGTCAACCCTTACTTAGATAGAAAGCAAATCAAAATCAGTGATTCTTTGTATTTATTTTTTTTACAGACAAACACAAAATTTGGCCTAAAGATAATGCTGACAGAATATAACATGGAATGAAGGTTCATTGACACAATGTTGTGAGTGACTTACTTAAATGTGAAGTAAAACCGCAACAAGACAATATAAACAGTACAAATGCAGGTATTAATACAAATGTCGGTAACAAACGCTCAAGTACTTTTCAGTCAGTTTTTCAGCCATTGTTAAAGCACACTTTAGGCACATCGGGTATATGATCTTAACCATACCAATGCCAAGTGCATATTCCACCAGCAGTTGAAAAAGGATGAGTACTTGTACTTGTTACAGGTTCTGACACAAACAGTTGTAACCAGACCAAAAACAATTGAATAGTTTGTTTCCTTGTCTTGGTTTTTATGTCATTTATCCTGATGTTATATCTTAAAAAACAAACATATTACATACGTTTAAAACTATAGTGATCTATATAGTGATTGGCAGTCGTCATACTCGGTATGCCGCCTCACCCACATGCACAATTTATTCCAGAAATAAATTCTGTCAGATCATATCTCTGATGAAGTGCAATTCACTTTTCTATTCAATTATTTATCAAATATCACTTTCATTTCAGTTTTCCTGTCCGGTTTTTAAACATTTATTTGCGTTAATTATTAAAGCATCGTTTAAGCACCGGAGCTGTTTTTACGACAGGACTCATGGCTACAGTTAAAATTAACTGGAAGATCTGGGCAGGGTCCAACAAATATCCTGACAAGAGTTACCTCGAGTATCTTCTCTATGGCCAAACTTCTCAGCATATCTGGTTAAAAAATAATTCTGGGGTTTTCTCGGGCTCCGGCCATAGACGAGAGCAGGAACGTTGATTGACTCTGATCATTGGTCTCAGCTTAAATCATTCATATCAAAGTAATTTATTCAAAGTATTCTATTAAATACTGGTTGATCAAAAATGGATGGTTTTACTGCCATCGTTCAAGCTGATTCCCAGAAATTCTCTTGACTTTGACGAGAATTCTGACTAAAAGATATTTTAGATTTGATTGAAGTCTATTTAGATTCAACGACTACAATTGAAAAAAAACTGAAGTAAAATTAAATCTGGACAAAACAGCATCGACGAGTACATTTTGTTCTTTTCTTTTTTTTAAATGAAACTGTATTTTCCCGGCTTTTCAGTCATGAACAAACACCTTTGAACTCTCCTTCAAGGATTTCCTTCTCATTCCTCTTCTTGTCTCGTACAGATCTTCCCCCTCTCGCTTCCATCAGCCCTGGTCCTCGAGAGACGACGTTCGTGTGAAGGAGCAGCGCTCCGGTCTCTCCTTGGCCAGTGAGTCAGGGAAGGAGCCAGGGGGGCCGCCGCCAACAGAACCACTAGTCACGGCAGGAACGCCCCATAATCCCCCCCCGCCTACCCTTTTATTTCAGATGATGAGTTCTCGACAAAGCCGTGGAGAGTCCAATTCCCTCTCGGAGCCGCTCACTTAGCGATCATCTGAGCAAGGCAAGATGCAGTTAAGCTCCGCGACCAGCTGGAGGAACTCATTTTCCATATCGGCAATCTGGGTCTTGTTGAGGGAACGACTCGGATCATCATCGCTGATGGTCCTCACAGGGAAACATACATTAAAGATCAGAGACCTTTAGAAAGGATTAGTTTAGCAATTATAATAATTGTTGTGCTTTTAACAATTAATTATAATTGGAACGTTAATAAATAAATCAGATCTCTATTTTTTTTCTTTTAAACCCCCTTTATCAATTTAAAAATAATCAGGAATAATAGTAGCAAAAAGGTGAGGCAATTTATTTTTAACAAATACTTTCATATATTGATACAGAAAATACATTTGCTAAAGGAAGGAAGTGACTTTTTTCAAGTCAATGCAGAAAATGTGTCTGTTTTAATGCCGAAAATCTTTATTAGGCATTTTTAAATGCTGTACAATGAGAATAAACACTCTTGAATTTAACATTGAACAGGTTGGTTTAACAAGATTTATTTTTTTATTGATTTAATTTCAGACAAAATGTCCTTTAAAATTGGTGTACGTGATTTTCAATATATGTTGAACAATAAATGTCTATGGAGGTGCTCAAACTTATCGTACAAAAGTAGCATTTATAATATAAAACAGTTTTAGCGAGATGCTAAATTAAGCTATTGTAAGGACAGGTTATTAAAGCATAAATATAGTTTAAAAAAAGAGAATTTATAACATACAACAGCATTAGCAAGATGCTAAACTTACCTATATTAAGGACAGATAATTAAAGCATACATTTCGTAAAAAGCAGTCATTAGAATCTACAAGAGCATTAGCAAGATGCTAAATTTAGCTGTATTAAGGACAGGTTATTAAAGCATAAATATAGTTTAAAAAAAAAGGAGAATTTATAACATACAACAGCATTAGCAAGATGCTAAACTTACCTATATTAAGGACAGATAATTAAAGCATACATTTCGTCAAAAGCAGTCATTAGAATCTACAAGAGCATTAGCAAGATGCTAAATTTAGCTGTATTAAGGAAAGGTTATTAAAGCATACATTTCGTAAAAAGTAGTCATTACAATCAACAACAGCGTTAGCGAGATGCTAAATGTAGCTGATAAGACGACAGGTAATTAAATCATAAATATCGTGAAATGTAGTCATTATAATATACAACAGCATAAGTGAGTTATTTATTCAGATTATTTATTCAATTTAAACAACATTCGCAGACTGATAAAAAATAGTTTGTCAAAGCTCAGGCTAACGTCGCAGCTGTCAGTGTTTGAAAAGAGACCAAAACAAACTGAAACGCTGCCAAAAAATGTCCTATTATTCCTAATATGTGTTTCATAGCTTCGATTGGTGTGTGAAAAACGAGAAATATCTATAGATTTCAGTGCAGACGATCAATTATTGTAAAAATATGTTGAGTTACGTATGTCTATAGAGGTGCTGGAACTACAGGCAAGCATGTGTCCTGAGGCTTACATCTGATGTGTCAAATTATAGCGACTCATAAACTAGACGATGAATTGAGATTTTACAATTAAAAGGTCATTTACTTGATCAACAAAACAGTCACAGACTAAAACAATAGCTCGTCAAAGCTCAGGGAAACCTCGCAGCTGACAGTTCGCTGCCAATAAACGCTCCAGTTTCCCAGCGTTATTTCCCGGATCTCATCCCGGTGTCTGGCGTGAGAACTCAGTGCCAGCAGTCGCTCCCCGCAGATGGGAAAACAGCTTTTCTCCTGGAGGACGGTCCTGGCACATCCCGGCCTCACACTCAGGCAGCTCTTCATCTCCACTAAGTGCTGCTCTGGGATAATACCGGACTCTCGGAACCGGTGACCTCCAAGACAAACCCCCTCAGTGGAAAAGAATCAGCGACCACCGGTGCCATCAAGAACCCCCCACAAAGAAACCTTCTTCTTTTTACTCCTCATCTTCGGTCATGAAAGGAAGGTTCCCTCGGAATAATCCTCGGTCCAGGAGTGACGGCAGGATTATGGATTCAACTCAGGAAGAGACGTAATCTAAAGGTCGGACATATTCTGCCGTGTTTTAGCATATTTTATCAAACCAATCGCACTCGAGGAGGAAGTTCATTCCGAGCGTCAGCATTCCTCGCATAATACCAGCAGATTCATAAATGAGATGAAAAGAATCGTTTTTTCTTCTCTCACAGCGAGGCTGAAGTTATGCCAACATGTCTCCTTCATTCTCTTTTGTACATTTACCTTCATTCAGTCCTGACTAGACGACAAACTCTGAGTTGCTCTTTGAGGATTTAGAACATGATCCATAATGGATGAATTTATCTTTTATACAATTCTTTAACATCTCTCCGTCTATCTATCTGTTTAACGTCCGTCCGATCCGCCATCTGTCTGTCTATCGGTCTATCTATACATCTATCTACACGTCTATCTATACATCCATCTATACATCTATTTATACATCCTTTTAAACATCTATCTATACATCTATCTATACATCCATCTATACATCTATCTATACATCGATCTATACATCTATTTATACATCCATCTATACATCTATCTTAACATCCATCTATGCATCTATCTTAACATCCATCTATACATCTATCAATACATCTATCTATACATCCATCTATACATCTATCTTAACATCCATCTATACATCTATCTTAACATCCATCTATACATCTATCTATACATCTATCTATACATCCATCTATACATCTATCTTAACATCCATCTATACATCTATCTTAACATCCATCTATACATCTATCTATACATCCATCTATACATCTATCTTAACATCCATCTATATATCTATCTATACATCTATCAATACATCTATCTATACATCCATCTATACATCTATCTTAACATCCATCTATATATCTATCTCTGCATCTATCTATACATCTATCTATACATCTATCTATACATCCATCTATACATCTATCTATACATCCATCTATACATCTATCTATACATCCATCTATACCTCTATCTTAACATTGATCTATACATCTATCTATACATCCATCTATACATCTATCTTAACATTGATCTATACATCTATCCATGCATCAATCTATACATCTATCTATACATCCATCTATACATCTATCTTAACATTGATCTATACATCTATCTATACATCCTACTATACATCTATCTATACATCTATCTTAACATTGATCTATACATCTATCCATCCATCAACCTATACATCTATCTATACATCCATCTATACATCGATCTATACATCTATCTTAACATTGATCTATACATCTATCCATGCATCAATCTATACATCTATCTATACATCGATCTATACATCTATCTATCCATCCATCTATCTATACATCCATCTATATATATATATCGATCTATTAATACATCTATCTATATATACATCCATTTATCTTTCTTTATATCTACCTAACTATCCATCATCCGTCCATGCATCCATCTGTCTGTCCATCCTTTTCGTCTATCCATCCATTAGTCCATCCATTCACCCAACCAACCACCCATCCATCCATCAAAACAATGGTAACATTTCTAATATAAAAACAATTATTTATGTCCGTCTGAAGTTTTACATACAACCCCATATCGCCTACATGCTTTGACATTACAAAGACACTGTTTCTTTTATAGTTAGATGGGATCCAATAACTTACTTTTCTACACATTGGACAAATAATTGTAAATGGTAATGATAAATAAATAAAAAAGTATAAACATGTTTTTTTAACTCATAATAAATTGAAACATATACTTTCTAGGAACATTAAAGAAATTGAAGGTATTATTATGACATCTAGGAAAACGTGGATGTTTTGAAGTTAATTCCTGCATTTTTATCTCAATTGGAGTGCATTATGGGATAGTAAAGATAAATGAATCGATAAGAAATGGCTCAAATTAAAAAATATGTTTTTAATCAGGATTCATGCCTTCAGTGTAATTTTTCACGTGGTTCATTTGTGTCTCAGTGAGTAGAACGACCCACAAACACAACACATTAACTGAAGCCTGAGCTCCTATAACAGGGGGGTCCGGTGTGACCCTCTCAATGACACGACAACAAATGGAATTGAATCCTGAAAAAACAACGTTCGAACACTGTTTGTGTTGTAAACCAGCGTTAATAGAAAGTGTAAACAAGTTACTCGCACACGTCCATGACTGGGTGACGGTAACATGTGCGTGAGGGCAAATGGAATTAATTTAACACGCTGCTCTGCTTCTCCTCCGGACATTTCTTCTCAGAGCGATCATCCCTGGGATTGTTGCGTCTTCCTCTCACAGCGACGGATAGAAAATATGTTTTTTTTCCAAGTACTTTGAATTGAATATACGTGTAGAACTCATGTATTTGAGGCTGTATGAAACATTTGATTTCAGTCCAGTTCCCAGGAACGTTAAAGAGTGATAACAAGTACTTTTTTAAAGCAAGCAGCAACTGAATCTCTTCTGCTGTCTAGCAAAAGGTAGGGGACACCCTGGAAAGCTCAACATCGCCCATCAGATGACAATCAACAACCTTTGGAATCAAGTTGAATTTCACTAATATTGGACAGAAAAGCCTTTTTAGGTTACCCACAATCCTTCAGTCAGGATTCAAATCGTGCACAATCTATTCACAATTGACCCTTGAGATGACATAATGTGGCCCTTAAGATGAGATTCTGTGGCAACTGAGAGGGAATTATGTGGCCCTTAAGATGAAATTCTGTGGCTCTTGAGATGACATTCTGTGGCCCTTGAGATGACATAATGTGGCCAATGAGAAGACATATTTTGGAACTTAAGATGACATTCTGTGGCCCTTAAGATGACATTCTGTGGCACTTGAGATGAAATTCTGTGGCCCTTGAGATGAAATTCTGTGGCCCTTGAGATGACATTCTGTGGCCCTTGAGATGACATAATGTGGCCAATGAGATGACATAATGTGGCCAATGAGATGACATATTTTGGCACTTAAGATGACATTCTGTGGCCCTTAAGATGACATTCTGTGGCCCTTAAGATGACATTCTGTGGCCCATGAGATGACATAATGTGGCCCATGAGATAAGATAATGTGGCCCATGAGATGACATAATGTGGCCCATGAGATAAGATAATGTGGCCCTTCAGATGACACAATCAGAGTTTGGATAATTGTTGGGTATATTTGGGGTTAAACGTTTGCATTGACACTGTTGCTTCTTGTCTTCAAAACCAGAGCGACTTCCTAAAAAGTAGGGATTTCAACATCTACACAAGTAAACCATAACACAAACAATGTTTACACATTTTTGTTTTTTTGCTACACATTTCTCACCTTCATGAACATGCCTGTAAGTTTACCTGTTGTTCCCAGTATTATCTTGATCTTTAAAGTATGTACTTTTTTGAGTATTGTTTTGATTGTTTAAGCGCTTTGTGACCCTGGTCTCGAAAAGCACTATATAAATAAATATAACTTACTTACTTACTTACTAATAAAATGAGTTCGAGGTCAGTAAGTAAGTTCTATGATTAAGTACCAAATTTTAACTCAAGAATAATTGTGTCTGATAACTACTGGAAGGGCTTTGATCTAATCGGATTGTTTGAACGGAGACAGAAGTCTAGTGGTTATACAGTGCGGTTACAAGCTTTGTTTGGATCAAAGAGGTGCCGAAAGAAACACCTAAAGACCCCCCATCCCTCCTAGCTAGTCAGGTTTGAGACCTCTAGGCAAAACTGCCCACGACGGTCTATCACTCGTGTGTAGAACAGGAAGTGAGAGTTTCTTTCACTGACCTGGATGGACACATCGCTGTACGATCCTCCGATGACCCCGGAAATGGCGAGCGGGACCTCATTCTGGATGGGCCGCGAGCCATCCGGGCAGATGAAGCCGGGATCGTGCACCTTGGTGAGCGACGCCCGCACGAAGTCCAGGGACTGCTCCAGAGCATAGGTGTCCTTGGAGCAGGTGTCCAGGATGTGGGCCCCCAGCTGCAGGCCCGGAAGGATGCGGTCGCTGGAGTTGATCTCGTCCAGCGCCAGAAGCATGGCCTCCAGTCTCTGGATCCCTCGCGCCTCGTTGATCTTCCCACAATCCTCCATCCCCTCACCTTTCTGGTGAACCGGGAACAGACCCCCGATCACCAGGTCTCCGTCCAGGATGATCTCATGCTTGGCGGTGGGGGGTAACCTGGACACGCTGGGATGAACCCCCGAGATCAACAGCTGCAGCAGCAGCAGCGCCAGCGGGGCGCCGTAACGGAACGCCGGTGACCCGGGGCGGGGCTCCGGGCGAAGCATGGCCCGGGGATCAGGTAGCGGGTCTGGGGACGCGGTCGAAGAAGTAGGTTCACAGAGTCGGGAGGTGGGCGACCTTCAAGTCTTCCGTCAGCGGCGGCTGCATGTCTGGCATTTCCTGAGTGACATTGAGAGAAAGTGATTACGTGGATACAGAGGAGACACTGGAATATGTTAAGAAACGACGCCCACTCGCACATCACACTTCGACTCCGAGTTCAAGCCGGCGAGAGCGACTGAAGGTCACTCAGGTGCTTGATCTGCTGATGGACCTGGAGTCGCAAACAAACCTTCTTAATGGAACATACACGACCAAAAAGATCATCCTGTCAACGACTTCATATAATCACTGTGATCTCAGAGAGGGGGGGAGCCCCGGGTCCGAGGCGTGTGAGGCATTTGAAAGAAAAAATAATTTGTATGATTTGTGTTCCATTGATTATTACTCTCTGAAATATGTTTTATTTTGAAAAAAACATGTTTTCTCTGAAGTTACATTAATCTGTGACATCAAGATACACATTTCAGTCAAGTTTACTCCAAAAATAAACCTGTAAACTAGGGGAAAATGATTCAAACACACATTTATTTTGGCTTTTTTATCTAAAGTCCAGTGTGTGTTTGTACAAAACTCTCGTTTCATTGAAATATTGATATTAGAAAATGATCTTAAGCTCCGCCCACTGAAAACACTGGAGATTCAATTTGTTTACCACTCTGCTGTGATTGGTCGAACATTGATGTTTGTCACCACACGTCATCAATCCCGGAGATCTCCACCTCCAGGGGACTCATTGTATAAACAAAGTGGGGTGTGATTACAGCTGGCTGGAGGAGGAGTGAAGCCACTACTACGTCATAATGGCCTTCGCTCTCGTAACCTCTCGTTCGCCCAGATTTCAGACGAACTTTATAAAGTAATAAGTTCAAAACATGGTCATGATGAGAGACTTATGGCATCTTGGAGAGAAAGACTTTAACATTTACAACATGTCACATCGGGAGAGTTTGACATTAGTTGCTGTTTAAAAAAACATTTGGGAACATTTTTATGAAGGTCATATGTCAACTTATAACAAGCTTTATTAAGCTCTTGAAGTCATTTTATATATGGAAGTGAATCAACGGAAAATTAAACTGTTTAGTTTAACATTTCAAATCTTAAAATGAGGAAATACTTTTAATTGAAATGTTTTTTTAAGCATTGAAAATATATATATTCAATATGGAAATTATATTTTTGTTTCATTTTTGTTCACATTTGAACATTCAAATAATAAAGAATTTCATAAATTTTAAAATGTAAATTATGATTATAAAAAGTATAATTATCAATTTAAAATAACATTTCAATAAAAAATATTCAAAGTTTCAACATCTGAAATGTTAAATCAAGCAATCATTCAATATACTGATGGCACTGATATACTTCTATATATACTGTATATATATATATATATATATATATATATATATATATATATATATATATATATATATATATGTAATTACAATCAATAATTCCACCACTTATAATACTTTATAAACCTTGTTCAAGTTTCCATATACAATTATAAACCATCACATCATCTTCTATAAAACCTTGTAAATGCGTTATAACGTACTGTGTTTATTTTTAATACACAATTTACAGTTGACCTTCATAAAAAAACTTTTTCTAAACACATATCCACGATGAAAACAAAGCCACACTCGCACAGAGGAATCCAACATGCAGATGTTTAAGCCACTTTGGGAGCTGGTGAGCAGGAATTCACACAGTGACGGTGGCTCTCTTTCATGACTGGGGTTGCCATAGGAACCGGGAGGATGAAAAAAAGAAAACATGCGTCGGACTGCAGCAAAAATGAGCAACGAAACAAGTATGTTGACACGGAGCGCAGGTAACAGGTTACATCATCTGGAGGAGAGTTCAGTGGATCCCGCTGTGGTGAGGATCAGTGTCTGAACATGTGTTTGAAGAGCCACAGACGTGAATGAAAGTCAACGTTACCATGAAATGTATTTTAATCTTGTGACAAAAATCGCTTGACGGTGTAAAAAATTGTCATATATGCAGAAAAAATGGTGATTAATTAACAAAAAGTTTATATTATCAATATAAATAAGTCAAAATACCTCCATCTGAACCAAAATAAGATATAAAGTATTTCATGGTACTGGATACTTTGTGCTAGTTGGTATTTAAAAGTAAATGAAAGTGAGCTACACAAGCTAAACAAATACATATACTGGTCCTGGATCAAGTACATGTAGAGAATATTTCTGGTAACTAACATTTTTACTTTGTATTTATACTTTTCTTACACTTTTTTCAGGGTCAACATAGAGGTCGTTCAACTCGACCCAGAGACAACACAAGGGATACTACAAACACATTTGTTTCCCACCGGGTCAACTCGACCCAGAGACCCCACAAGGGATACTACAAAGACATTTGTTTCCCGCCGGGTCAACTTGACACAGAGACCAGACAAGGGATACTGCAAGCACATTTGTTTCCCACCGGGTCAACTTGACACAAAGACCAGACAAGGGATACTACAAGCACATTTGTTTCCCACCGGGTCAACTCAACCCAGAGACAACACAAGGGATACTACAAACACATTTGTTTCCCACCGGGTCAACTCAACCCAAAGACCAGACAAGGGATACTATAAACACATTTGTTTCCCACCGGGTCACCTCGACCCAGAGACAACACAAGGGATACTACAAACACATTTTTTTCCCACAGGGTCACCTCGATCCAGAGACCACACAAGGGATACTACAAACACATTTGTTTCCCACAGGGTCACCTCGACCCAGAGACAACACAAGGGATACTACAAACACATTTGTTTCCCACAGGGTCACCTCGACCCAGAGACAACACAAGGGATACTACAAGCACATTTGTTTCCAACCAGGTCAACTCGACCCAGAGACCACACAAGGGATACCACAAACACAATATGTCCAAACATCATCTTTAAAATTTGTCCGACACCAGTGTATCCTCTGGTCCTCAGTCATCGCCAGGCATTTAACAGGATTTTATTTTTCGTCTAGCTGCGGAGAGGACCTCATGACTGCTGCCATCTAGTGGCTGTAAGTTTAATTGCAGCACAAAAATGAACAAACACTGAGAATATTTGCATTTTAATTGTACATAAAGAAAATCAGATTATTTTAAACGGAAACCATGAAAGAAGTATTATTAAAGTATTAAAAATAAAATACAGTTACTGTATCGTTAAAAAAATATTGCGATATATCGCAGTATCGATACTCTCTCAGTCAGACAGTCTCAAAAAATGTGAACATTTTTACAATCGTGAACATGTATCTGTACCAGGATCCGCAAATGCGTAACTACATTTGTAAATTACAAGAGGGCTTTTCCGCCGCCTGTTGGCGAGACCGCGTCACTGCAACTACTTATACACATCCAGACAAATACCGTTTCACACGTAACTGTGTCAGGACTTCAACAAAACCGTGTGAAGAGAAACAATTTGTCTGTTTTGAGATTCAAAATGACACATTTGTAAATGTTTTGAACAACAGTAGAGGAATCAACCGAAGATTTCGGTTGTCTTCGACTTCGGAGTTGATGTTTAAAAATCGGAATAAAAAAAACAAACAGTGACCAACGAAGATTTCCTTGTTTAAACAAAGAGTTTCAAAGAGAAAAAAACACTAAACGAGTCGTTCATGAATCACTGGGACGTAACTGATGCTACGATATTTCACCGTTTCTTCTTCACTGGTATCTACCGACGTCTTCAACCTCGGGCTCTCGTGGCGGCGGCACATTTGCTCGCCGGAGTCCACGTTTGGAAAAAGAAAACATCTGAGCCGCGAAACGCCGGGACGAGCGGCGAAAAGATAAGAGTCTAATGAACGCCGCGGCTCCTCCGCGAACATAAATATTACATCAGCTTGTGGGTGGCCGAGCTCACGGATGCACTGCTTTCACTTCTTGATTTCACTTTTTAATGTGCACACGAGTCAACAAAACGTCAGATCCAGCAACGATAACTCGAAAGAAACAAGGGCCAGGACGACTGTTGCCATCACGTCATTAGACGTATCTTGATGTTGTCACACTCCCTCTCTCTCTCTCTCTCTCTCTCTCTCTCTCTCTCTCTCTCTCCATCCATTCCCTGGGAAAGACGAGTTCAAAAAGAAAAAGCGATGTGTTTTTCGCGGGTGCTTTGAAGCGTCCGCTGGAGCAGCAACCTCGAGCCGAGCATCTCTTAACTGTCACAACCCTCGTCGCTCCTCGTCTTCGAGTACGGAGGTATAATAAGGTATAATGTGTATTATATATATATATATATAAGAGTTGCCGGCGCCGGCGAGGAAGCGAGGGAAGGAAAAGCGTGGAGGGAAGATGCACGACGGACGAAAAGTGATGCAAAACTCCCGCAACAGTGAGTCGCTGGAGATGAAAGGAGAGATCGGACCGGAAGGTGATCGGGGATCGAAGGCGAAAAAATGTTTATCGTGGTTTAAAAGATACGATAACGAAGCAACTGAACGTACTGTAAAGACACACGTGTACACAATAAGTACTATTTGTTGTCTTTAAACATGTTTTTGTAGTTCAGCGATATCTGGGGATGAATGGATCTTTTTGTTTTTGATTAAAATGTTGGATGGATGGATGGATGGATGGATGGATGGATGGATGGATGGATGGATGGATGGATGGATGGATGGATGGATGGATGGATGGATGGATGGATGGATGGATGGATGGATGGATGGATGGATGGATGGATGGTTGGATGGATGGATGACGGGTGTATGGATGGATGGATGGATGGATGGTTGGTTGGATGAATGGATGGATGATGGGTGTAAGGATGGATGGATGGATGGATGGATGGATGGATGGATGGATGGATGGATGGATGGATGGATGGATGGATGGATGGATGGATGGATGGATGGATGGATGGATGGATAGTTGGATGGATGGATGACAGGTGTATGGATGGATGGATGGTTGGTTGGATGAATGGATGGATGATGGGTGTAAGGATGGATGGATGGATGGATGGATGGATGGATGGATGGATGGATGGATGGATGGATGGATGGATGGATGGATGGATGGATGGATGGATGGATGGATGGATGGTTGGTTGGATGAATGGATGGATGATGGGTGTAAGGATGGATGGATGGATGGATGGATGGATGGATGGATGGATGGATGGATGGATGGATGGATGGATGGATGGATGGATGGATGGATGGATGGATGGATGGATGATGGGTGTAAGGATGGATGGATGGATGGATGGATGGATGGATGGATGGATGGATGGATGGATGGATGGATGGATGGATGGATGGTTGGTTGGATGAATGGATGGATGATGGGTGTAAGGATGGATGGATGGATGGATGGATGGATGGATGGATGGATGGATGGATGGATGGATGGATGGATGGATGGATGGATGGATGGATGGATGGATGATGGGTGTAAGGATGGATGGATGGATGGATGGATGGATGGATGGATGGATGGATGGATGGATGGATGGATGGATGGATGGATGGATGGATGGATGGATGGATGGATGGATGGATGGATGGATGGACCCCTCTAGAGATCTCCTTCGAGAAATTGGATTTGTAGTTCACAGCACTCGATTTTCATAAAAACAAGAACAAAGTGCAAATATAAAGAACAACTTCTTAAAGACATTTTTTTGAAGATTTTTTTTTAAATTGCATCTTTCTTTTATTTTTCCCTTTTCTGGTTAAAAAGAGAATAACTTATAATAATAACAGACTGTAACTAAGGGGCCGTCAAAGCTCAACACTAAATAAAAAAATAAAAAAACAAAGCAGACGAAAAAGATGAACTAAAAAAATAGACCCTAATGTGCCAATAAAATATTTATGAACCATTGTTTAAAAAAATATGAAAAAAAGAAAATATATACAAAGTAACTTAAGAAGTAATTCTAGAAAATAATATTCAGAGTTAATACATTCAAATCAATACAAAATAAAAACAATTTGCTATCTTTGCTCTACTCATGATGACGATTTAATCTTTAGTTATTTTTTATTGCTATTTATCTTACTAGGATGGCGTCGGAGGCTATCCCAGCTACCTAGGGTGAGAGGCGAGGGACACCCTGAACAGTTTGAAAGTCTGTCGCAGGACAAACCACCATCATGCAAACACACTTGTTGGCAGTTTAGTCGAACATACAAACTCCACAAGGAAAGAGTCTGGGATTGAACCCACAACCTTGAGTAACAACACAATTGTGTGAATGAAACTGAAAGTTTGAGACTCAAATTAATGTTTCAGAAATATTTTAATTTATAAAAAATAATAAATAAATTCAGAATAATTCTTTTTTTTTTTTGCGGGGGGGGGGCGGGGGTCTTGCTGTAGAAGTCTTTTGCTGAGATTCCTGCCCCTGTTTTGACCAAATTGTATAAAAACGTATCTGGGATCTTTAATTTAGGAGGAACATGTGACCAAAGAAAGTTGTGTTCTATCGTTATTTAAACAAGAGGAAGAAATAAATGAATTAAATGTTGTTTTTTTTAAATTAGAAAATCTGGTGAAAATATACAAAATCGACATTAAACATAAAAATAGAAATTGATTGTTAGTGAAACAATAAATAATAATAAGTGTATAATATAATATAATATAATAATAAGTAAATTACAATATATTAACACACCTACTACATTTTATCAGATATTGCTTAAAACCAAAAGTGAAGAAAATTTAGACAAAATCTAAAAACTGGAAGAAAAAAAAGGAATATATATATATATACATAAAAATACTTCTTATTTAATGGATAAGTTTGCCTTTTTGTTTGTGTATTTTGGTAAAAGTTTGTGATTATATTTGACATTAATCTTTTTTTTTCTTCACTTGTTTATTTTCTGATGTCAAAATGAATGAATAAATCATTTATACAACAAAACAAAGAAGGCTTGATGTAAGTAAGTAAGTAAGTAAGTAATATTTATTTATATAGCGCTTTTCGAGACCAGGGTCACAAAGCGCTTAGACAATCAAAACAATACTCAAAAAAGTACATACTTTAAAGATCAAGATAATACTGAGAACAACACAGGAGTTCGAGAAATTCAAGGAAAAGCCTGAACAAATAGAAACGTCTTAAGGTGTTTCTTAAAGGAGTCAGTAGATTCCTTTGATGTATTAACTTCATTGTTAAGGCGGAAATATTTAACGTTATCTGGTAAAGATAAGTTGAAGTCATTTTTTCTGAGGATTCTCGTGTAAAAACGTTGCAGACGAACAAAATGTAAAACCTTCTGTTGATGTAAAAAAGATTTATGGAGAACAAGATGTAAATCTTCGATGTTAAGAGAGAGAAAGTTTAAACCAAGAGTGTATCGATAAACTGTGGTTAGATACTCGTGATTAACCAGTACTTTTCAAACTGTACCCATGGTTACCAGGTAACCAAAGAGTCGGAAGCAAGAAAACTTTTTCTTTTATTTCCAAAAATTAAGTGATTATAATTTATTTGTTTTATGGTTTAGTTCCACCATTTTCTGGTGTTTGTTAATGATATTTTGCTACCGAACATCTGAACTTATCTAATCTTACTTAGTGAAGGTTGAGGATCAAGTTAATAATGAAAACAAATAGTTGAGTTTATGACAATTAAAAAAAAGGTGCAACACTGGAGGAGAGACTCCAACCTGGCAGAAAAATAATGATCAATTATGACAAATTTCTCTTTATCTTTAGTGTATTTTAATTGTTATCCACAAATGTTATGGCGTTTGATTGTCAGCTGTACGGGTGGGAAGTGAGGGACACCCTGGAAAGGTCGTGCGAAGGCATGGAAATTGGTTGAGAGTTATATAAAGCAAACATTATTACATGTATTTATATTTGTATTTACTCCTCAATGTAATCTTTGGATTTCAAATTCAACGCAAAAAAAAAAAATCTCCAGCCTCTGAGTCCGGCTCTATCAAGGTTTCTGCCCCAACATCTCAATATCAAAGCTTCAAACTAATTTAAATAATAATAATAATAATAATAATAATAATCTCTATTTATATAGCATCTAAATGACTGTAAAATGACTTTAAATATTTAAAAATACAAATATATAAACATTAAAAATACAAATATTTACACATTTAAAAAAAAACATGAAAAAAAATAATAATAATAATTCTTATTTACAGAAAAAATATTCAGTTTGTTTAAAAATAAATCAATAAATATAGATTAGTAAGTAAGTAATTTTTATTTGTATAGCGCTTTTCTAGACCAGGGTCACAAAGCGCTTAAACAACCAAAACAATATTCAATAAAATATATACTTAGTCGCCAAATAAATCGCATTGTTCCGCAGCGTGAAGAGATGAATAATTTCCATCTCTTCTTCTTCTTCTTCTTCTTCTTCTTCTTCTTCTTCTTCTTCTTCTTCTTCTTCTTCTATTTCTTCTTCTATTTCTTCTTCTTCTTCTTCTTCTTCTCTCCATCAGCTGCAGTTGATCCTCCGACTGGACTCTTCAGCTGAAGAGACTTAAAGCTCCAGGATCTTCCAAGACCGTGATTTGAACATCAGTGAAGACACACGAGATACTTCCATAAAAACCTCCTCATTCCAGCTTTTATTCACACCTGGACTTGTTTCTAATGAAGCTGAGATGTTTCTATCAGTGATTTGTAACGAGTTAATAAAATATATCGAGTTTTGAAAGGTTTTAAAATCAACTTATTTGAAGAAACACAGTAAAATAATTGATATTAATGTCACTGCAGGGAAGTGTTTTAATAAAAGATTGAATAAATCACCTGAGAATCGGTTCTTCTTACCTGACAGCAGGTGTCGAGATGTTTTCTTCTCTCCGTCCAGAGCTCGGATCTGTCCTTGGTTCTGAAGCTCCTTCAGTTCAACTCTTGGATTAAACTTGAACAACAAGCACGAAGCTCCGGGATGAGGATCAGCGCCGCGGATTCTCCTGCTCTTCTGCTGGACCTTCCACGAGTCTGTGCGCGCGAGGAAACTTCACGAAGGTGTTGAGATGTGAGCGCGAGCGTCGAGAGGAACAGGCTCGTGCTGCTGCTCGCGCGCATGGAACGAGCGTCGATGCACGCGGCGGGTCCGTGCACGTGCGCGTGGACGAGGAGGGACTCATGACAAGATCTGACATTTACAGATGGATGAAAAAAAAACATGACGCAAGACACTTGAATGTTTAAGAATCTTTATTGATTTGACACTTTTCACAATAAACACTTATATTACAATCATTATATATTTATTTATTTATTTGTTTAAATTAATATAATTTGGGAGGAACATGTAACCAAAGATAGTTTTGTACTATCGTTATTAAAACAAGAGGAAGAAATAAATGAATTAAATGTGTTTTTTTTAATTAGAAAATCTGGTGAAAATATACAAAATCGACATTAAACATAAAAATAGAAATTTATTGTTAGTGAAATAATAAATACTAGTAAATTACAATATATTAACGCAACTACTACATTTTATCAGATATTGCTTGAAACCAAAAGTGAAGGAAATTTAAACAAAATCTAAAAACTGGAAAAAAAGGAATATATACTAAAAGGAATATATAGGAATATATACTGTACATAAAAATACTTCTTCTTTAATGGATAAGTTTGCATTTTTGTTTGTGTATTTTGGTAAAAGGTTTTGATAATATTTGCAGAATTAATCTTCTTTTTTTTTCACTTGTTTATTTTCTGTTGTAAAAATGAATAAATAAATAATTTATACAACAAAACAAAGAAGGGTAAACGTATTAACTTCATTTTTAAGGCAGAAATATAAAAAGTAATAGTGAAGACATTAATTAAATTGAACAATTGTAATATATATATAAATCAATTAAAAACAGTAGAAATAGTATAAAACCGCATTAAATCAATTAAAAGATATTTATATAACAAAGAGTTGAGATAAATTAATATTTGAATACAAATTAATGTACAGAATAAATACTTTAACTACAAATTATACTACTTAAAATCCCAAATTCAGATTTATTTCTCATTTCAGTTGTTTAATGTAGAAAAAAAACGTCTTAATTCCAATAAGATCTTTCCTTCTAATGTATTCATTTATTTTAAAACATATGATTTTTTTTACAGACGAAAATCTGACATCAACCATTTCAACAACACGAGAAAGGATAAAATATTAACAGGTACTTTATTACTAAAGCTGAAATATTTAACCCTCGTGTTACCTCGGGGTCAAGGTGACAACACAGGGGATACCACAAAGACATTTGTTTTTTTAAGGCCTGTGGGTCAACTTGACCCTGAGATAACACGAGGGTTAAGAGGTTATTTCTTGGAAATTAATAGTGAAAATAAATGTGTAAAAAATAAAATTTCAGTCGACATTGCAGTAAATTAAAAAATAAACAATTGTTGATATGAATGCGTTGACATAAATGTTATATTAAATTATAATTAGATTTACAGAAGAAAGATAAAATACTTAATAAGATTCATTTTGGTAGAAACTTATATCTGCAGCATAAACAAATACTTTTATTTGTTTATCTTCTGCTGATTCTCCTCTGACCTCCGTCTCATTAGAAGTGAATCCACTCCTGCTGGGCATCTTCACACAAACACCGTCCAGACTAATGTATTCTAAACTATTCAGTCCGTTTGAGTCGAGGGTCAAAGCAAACAATGTCACGAAAACTATGTTTTCAGGAAGTTGTTTTTGCAGCGAGAACAAATACTAGAGTTTATTTTTGAGTCTCCGTCTGGGTCGTTTCAGGACAAAATCTGGATTTAAAAATCAATGAATGTCATTGAATGTTTATCTTATATAGTTCTTTTCATGTTATTTTTTTTTTATCAATTTCTGCTACTTGGCCTGTGAACTTTGACCCTGGAAACCAAATGTTATTATTATAACTATCATATGTTACAGAAGTAATAGATTACATTTCCTAACACATTTTACACTCAGTTTCGAGGTAACGTCAAGTTAAAAAAGATAAACCTTAATAAGATATAGAAAAAAAACATTATTTAAAAATATATTGAATAGCAAAAACAATATAAAAAGCAGAATATCAACAATTATATTTATGACATTGTAAAGCTAATGCTAATTATATTTAGCTTTTTTTTTCACATTTTTCTGATTTTCCTATTTTTTATTTTGATAATATTGATGTACATCAGAAGCTTTTTAAGACTCATCAGTGGATTCAATTTAAATGGAGAATATATTCAAGAAATCTTTAAGCTAAAAAATACAACATATTCACAAAGTGTTAAAGAGATAAAAGAAAAGGATAAAATTAAACAACACATTATACAAACATTTAGACATATATTGACTTTTTTTTCTCACATTTTCGACCTGATCTGTTGTACAGTTCAAACTAAAAACTTCTTCATTCCAATAACATATATATATTGTTTTCCAGTTTTTATTTATTCATTTAAGTAAAAAAGTTCATGTTTGCAGAAATAACTTTTTTTTCCTGTCAATTTTCGATTGATTTTTTATTGTAAAAATAAATACTTAATACAACAAAACAAAAATCAATAAAATATAAACAGGTACTTCATTATTAAAGATGGAATAGTTAAGATATATTTATTAAACATTATTATTATTCCATTTAAAGTAGAAATTTTGACAAAAAAGTAGCAGTAAATTAAAAAAAAGATGATTGTAAAGGTTGATATTTCAGGTGGTGTAAAAAAAACATTTATACATCATTAGACTTGTCATTTTGTTCTCATGTTATGGGGCCGCAGACATAGCAGAAAAGGGGCGTGTATGGTATCGGTGTTTTGATGAAGCTTCATGAAACAGTGTCATTATCCTCAGAGTCCACTAGATGGCGTGCAACATATCAAATTTTATTTCACAGCCCTATTGATCTTTGTATCCTTTTCCTATTTTACTCTTTTCTTTGTGTTATTTCCTTTGATCTCTGTTCTTGATACTTGCACTTTGTCATCCCTTGCCCTTTGTTCTTTTGTTTGCCCTTTGTTCTTGTTTTTATGAAACAAACTGTACCGAACTGGAAACCTAATTTCCTTCTTTCTTTCTTTCTTTCTCTGCACTATTTTCCTTTGTTTTGAACAACTGTTCTGATGAAACATCATTTTTAAACTAAATGGCGCCACCTACTGACCTCTGAACAACATGACACTGTTTCATGAAGCTTCACCAACACATCACTAAGGAACGTGCACAAAAAATGAAAAAGGAAGAAAGTTCAGTTGAGAAGAAACACTTCAGTATAAATATGAGACAATTGTAACTCATTCTGACGGTTGATACGACGACACTTAAGCTAAACATAGAAGTTCGAGACAAACAACATTTGTTTATGTTTCTACAGAGTCAACGGATCCAACGGTTTGTTTGGGTTTCAGAGAAACCATTCGGGGCTTGTTTGGTCGGAAGCTGCAGCTTTGTTTGTCTTTGAGCCGCTCATGTCAGTTAAAGTAAAACAAATAAACAAAGCATGTTTACACTATTATCGCAGCGAGAGTTTCTTTTTCTAATATTTGTCCGTTTAAATAGAAAATAAAAGTTTGTCAAACCGTCAGCTTGAACGCGACAATAGCGTTTAATGCATCGACGTGTAGATTTATTTTTTTCCTCCCGGAAATGAATACGACATCAGCAACATTCCACTAATTACTGTTGGCGAGCAGATTAGTTTTTGTCTCCAGCTTAACACCCGGATGCACGAGTGCAATTCAATCCGGAGGAGAGAAAAAAAACAGGGCGAAAAGTTCCTCCTCAAAAGACAATCGTATATTAAAAAAAACAAAAAAAAAACAAGTTGTTTGCCGCAGTGCCGAGGAATTAAAGAATTCTTCTGTCGCAATTAAAGTGACGAGTAGGTTCCGCCTCGCGGATGATTCCGAGGGCGAAACACAAAAGGGACCAATTTCCTCCCGAAATGGAACGTTAGTTTACGTTACAATGGCGGGCGACGAGTGCGCGTGGAAGGCAGAGATTAGATAGGAACCTGCCAATTAACGGCGAGCGAGAGAAAAGAGGGCGTGAAGCTTCCTCTCGCAGCTGATCTTCCTGCGGCGTCTGGTAATTAAACATCAGCCCAAAACCGTATCAAACGCTGTTCGCGAAGCAGATGCTTTTCATTTCAAACTCCGGCACTTCAGACCGAGACGAACGTTCCTCACACACACAGTGAAGACGAATGTCTTCTGATCGTCTCCCTCTCCTCACGTTCTCGCCCGCCGGAGACTTGACCTTTTATCCGGAAACCCATTGTTGTGAGGAATTAAATATTAAGGCGCCTGCTCCGCTGGACGGAGTCTGGTAGCAGTGGGTTGTCAGGCCGGTGCTTCACACGTGAGTTATGGAGTCAGAAAGTTAGAGCATAAGCTGGAGCTTTTGAGGAAACTGGGTTTGAAAACCAGACGAATATTTGAGATTTAATCATTAGACGTCAACTAATGAGTTGATTTAAGTCTTAAATAGATGTTTGGACTCTATTAGTATCATCAGTGTGTGTTTCTACAGAACTATCTTTTCATTCTGCTGTGATTGGTCAAACGTCAAAGTTTGACACCAAGTGTTATCAATCCCGGGGATTCAAGGGACTCATTGTATAAACAAAGCGGGGCATGATTACAGCTTGCTGGAGGAGTGATGACCTAATTAGGTCATAATGAACCTCTTGTTCGCCCAGATTTAAGAAAGAAAATTGGGTTTCCAGTTTGGTACAGTAAGTTTTATAAAAACAAGAACAAGAACAAATGCAAACAAAAGAACAAAGTGCAAGGGATGATAAAGTGCAAGTATAAAGAATAGACATCAAAGGAAAAACAAATGGATGGATGGATGGATGGATGGATGGAAGGAAGGAAGGAAGGAAGGAAGGAAGGAAGGAAGGAAGGAAGGAAGGAAGGAAGGAAGGAAGGAAGGAAGGAAGGAAGGAAGGAAGGAAGGAAGGAAGGAAGGAAAGGAGGAAGGAAGGAAGGAAGGAAGGAAAGAAAGAAAGAAAGAAAGAAAGAAAGAAAGAAAGAAAGAAAGAAAGAAAGAAAGAAAGAAAGAAAGAAAGAAAATTGGGTTTCCAGTTCGATACAGTAAGTTTCATAAAAATAAGAACAAGAACAAAGTGCAAACAAAAAAGAACAAAAGCAAGGGATGACAAAGTGTAAAGAACAGACATCAAAGGAAATAACAAATGGATAGATGGATGGATGGATGGAAGGACGGAAGGAAGGAAGGAAGGAAGGAAGGAAGGAAGGAAGGAAGGAAGGAAGGAAGGAAGGAAGGAAGGAAGGAAGGAAGGAAAGAAAGAAAGAAAGAAAGAAAATTGGGTTTCCAGTTCGATACAGTAAGTTTTATAAAAATAAGAACAAGAACAAAGTTCAAACAAAAAAGAACAAAAGCAAGGGATGACAAAGTGTAAAGAACAGACATCAAAGGAAATAACAAATGGATAGACGGACGGACGGACGGACGGACGGACGGAAGGAAGGAAGGAAGGAAGGAAGGAAGGAAGGAAGGAAGGAAGGAAGGAAGGAAGGAAGGAAGGAAGGAAGGAAGGAAGGAAGGAAGGAAGGAAGGAAAGAAAGAAAGAAAGAAAATTGGGTTTCTAGTTCTGTACATTAAGTGTCATAAAAACAAGAACAAGAACAAAGTGCAAACAAAAGAACAGTATAATTCAAGTATAAAGTACCTCTGTATTATCAAAGGAAATAATGCAAAGAAAAGGGTAAAATAGGAAAAGGAAACAAATATTAATAGAGGTGTGAAGAAAAAAAAATTGATATATTTTATCTTCATCATAATTCTAGTAAATACTTCAATAAAGTATTTATAATTACACAATAAATAAATGCAGATATGATAATCTGCTCATCGCAGATGTACGTGGAGCCGTACGATCCTTCAGGACCTCAAGTCTTCTCCACGTACATCTGCAGCCGGGATGAGAATCAGCTCCTCTAAATCTGACACTGTGGTCCTCGGTCTGCAAAGAAAGAAAGGGAAGAAGGCGACGTAAAGGTGGTCCCTGTGAGGACTTATCTGTCTTCCAGGGGAAGAAAATGAGTTTTGAAAAAGTTTGTGACGCTTTCCATCTTCCAGAAAGGTCAGTGGAGGCAAGTTCTTCTTCTCCAGCAGCCAATATGACTGATAGGAAGAGGCTTTTTGGAAAGACAGAAAATGCTTCACAATATAAGAATTTAAGAGAAACAGTAAGTGTGTGTAAAAGACATCGACATGAGTGTTTATTTTATAAGTGTATGACAAGAGTAAAGTAAGCAAAGCAAGTCTGAGTGATTTAAGTCAAGTCTTAAAGTGATAGTTCAACCTAAATTTAAACTTAACTCATTTTCTACTCAGCCTCATGTCGACTAAGAGTTATGATCATTTATAATCTGTTCCTTTTTAGGGTTATAGACAAAAATGTTTGTTCATTTTAATGTAGTGACTGGAGCTCAGTTGTTTTCGTCTTCGTCCAAAAATACACTTAAAAACATCCAAATACCTCCATATACTGCTCGTCTGTAACGTCCTTCTTGTATTGAAGCCTCGACATGAGAAATTGTTCCGAAAAAAAAGTTAAATAAGTTTATATTTTGATATTGTTTTTAGCAGATGCTAATAGGCTAACATCCTGAATCTTGAGCACCCGATACTCACATGTGTTTCAATGAGGAAAAGACGTCACGCAGGAGCGAAGAGACTCATAACTATCACTAAACTAATAACTAAACTGCAACACTAATAGACTCAGGGACTCATTGATTCCTCGTCCTATTAGATTGTATAATTCTGAGTTTGGGGACAGGAGCAGAGTGAACGGATGAACTTTGTTCTTTTGTTTGACCTTTGTTCTTTTGTTTGCACTTTGTTCTTTTGTTCGCATGTTCACAGTTTGCTGTTCTTGTTTTTCTGAAACTTAAACCTTATTTCCCAAAGGAGTTCTCTGGAAGGATTAGTAAAGTTGGTCTGTAAAAGCGTTATATAAATACAAATTACTTACTTACTTAATCCAAAAAATGAATTTGAAATATACAAAGTCGTGGCCCGCGGGCCATTTTACACCTTTCTAAAATGGCCTTCTGTGGCCCCTAATGATGGTCTAAGTCAAGAGTGTAGGGACTCAACTGTTGTTCGACGTCAGATTATTCATGGATCAAAAAGATCATCAGAATTGAATGGGATATTTTAAAAAGTTTTGATAAAATAGTAAAATTACATCAAATCAGACCAAAAATGACGTGAAAATCACAGTGAAATCAATCAAATTCGTCAAAAAGGTTAAAAAAAAGACCCGAGTCTGCGGCCCAGTCTCCACAAAAATCAACCTCCGATGACCCCCCCGGCACATTAGAGACCCCTGCACGAGGGTATCATGGTCCATCCACAGACACAAACGCGCGGGGGTTTGAGAACCGTCAGGATGTTCCGCGGCCGAGGGGAAGAAGAACGTTCATTAATTCTGAAACACACTCCAGCAGGACGAGCGCAGGTGTGTTTCCAGCAGGCGGCGGACGGAAGCCGACGCTCGCGGCTCCATTGACCCAAGTATTGCAATCCCGTCTCCGACTTGCCCCGCGGCGTTTCCAATTTATTTCTAATCACATGAACCTTACACACAGCTGTAGGATCGCATCATGAAACATAAACCATCCGAGGGAGACGTGGACTCAAGTGGAAGAACCAGCTGTGAATCTTTCACATGCTGTGTTTTTTTTTTTTACTTCTATTTATCATGTTTTTTTTCTGGTCTGATGAAGCTTCATGAAACAGTGTCATTATATTCAGAGTCCACTAGATGGCGTCTCTGCACTTTTTTCCTTTGTTTTGAACTGTTCTAATGAAACATCATTTTTAAACTGATGGCGCCACCTACTGACCTCTGAACAACATGACACTGTTTCATGAAGCTTCATCAACACATCAGTAATAAATATTAAGACATAAATGACATCAGAGATTACGGTGACAATAATTATAACAAGTCATCAAAAACATTTATGTCAACCAAGTCAATATAACAAACAACAAAATCAACTTTTGATTATAAATATTTTGTTGCAGGAAAAATATCAATACAGGAGAGAAATATTAAGTGCAGTGTAAAATATACAAAAACAAAAATATTAACGTCGACCAAACATAAATAATAGAAACAGAATAATAATAACATTATAATAATAATCAATGCAATTACTTGGACATACGTACACAACAACATAAATAACAATACAATAACAACAAAAACAAAATTTACATTAACAAAGACAGAAAGATAAATATTAAAAACATCAATGAACTATAAATGACATGTTTTGTTTCCTGTATGAGACCAATTTAAAGAGGTGATAGAAAAAAAATGGTCTTATCTCCTAAAATGTTTATGATTGCGTTTTAAAAATGTTACACAATTGCATGTAAACCAGAGAAATATATGAATCGAGGTAAACTTAAAATATGTAATAACTAATGTTCTTTAAAACAGTGAAGAACATCTTCAACAAGCGTAAGAATTAAATAACTGAACATTAACACAACTAAAAAAAAGTTTTGGGGAACATATAAACAAACACTAATATCTGAAACAAAAATAATAATATTAATATTGTTACAAGTGATATAAACAACAAGAACTAAAATACAAAAATGTATCATGTAAGACAATATATACAGTAAATATCTAGAACAACAAATACATCCATTAAACATAAAGCAAAATAAAAAATAAATAAAGTCCATAAACAATAGAAAAAGTTCTCTCTGCTCCTTTTCAATCTCTAAATTCTTCAGAGATAGATTTATTCTTACTCAATATGCTGACTTCCTCAAGGGCCAAAGGTCAAATACAACTTTATTGACACGTCCGACTGGAACTGAAATCTTTAATATTTTTTTTACAGCCTTTCATTTAATCGGCAGTAACTAGTAACTTTACATTTTCATTTCCAATCCCAACATGCAACGTCTCACAATCCTTTTAAAATATTTTTTTCTTTAGATTTTTATTTCTCATCCCAGTCCAGTGAGCGACTTGAAAGAAAGGTAGACAACACCTCAGGTCTTTTCTTGTTCTTCACATTTTCAAAGCGCATCCGTCTCTCTTAACTCATCTCCTCGGAGGATTGGAGCCCATCACGGCCAGCAGAAGCGTTTGTACTCATTTGTATTCCTCAGATATAGATCCCGATTTGTAAGAACATTGCGGAGAGGAAAGGTCAGCACGGGGCCCATTAACAGAAGGGATCTGCAAGTTTTAAGCAAATGGAGGAATTAGTGAAGCTAACGGGCTGTTTGGTTCGTTTGGAAGTGAGAACGTCTAGAGTCGGACGAACAAAGTCCAACTTGTGAGTCGCACAGATTGACGCGACAATAAACTTATTGTTTAAAAATGTTTTTTAATGAAAACATAGCATTAAAAACAAGCAAACAATCTCTAAAACTTTTTACGTGTAGGGGCCACATTTGACGAGTAGAAAACCAGCGTGGGGGGCCAAATATGAACCAAGAGATATCCCTCCTTCAAGTTCAAAATAAAAGCATCAGTACCATCAAACTATTCAACACAAGCGTTCTTCACAGACTGAAACAAGTGATTTAGAATTAGCATTGACACTTAGCATTAGGGGTTTAGTAAATAAAATACTTTTATTACCGATACTGTTTCGATATTTGACATTTGAAATAACATAACATGTTATTTTACGGTTCATATTCTAATAGTGTGTGTATAGAAGAAAATAGTTGGATTTTTTAATTTAAAATTAACACTCATATCTACTGCGTTTATTCATTTGTGTGGTGCAATTAAACCTCCGGCCACTAGTTGGCTTACTTCAACTTCAAGACTTTTCTCATCATTTTTATTTCTTCGGGCCTCTTTTCTGCCTCCTTACAATCAGCTGAAGGAGCTGGGAATTAAATGAAAAATATTTAAGGATGTAATACATTCTGTTTTAAACAATCTAAACTGGACATATTTAATTTTTCCTGAGGGTCTCGTTCCCCCATAAACCTGTCTTTTTAATGACATAAACCCTCTTGTTATCTCTTGGTCAAGGTCACCTGAAGGCCCAAAAACAAATGTGTTTGTGGTATCACTTGTGTTGTCTCATGCAGTTATATGAAGTGGTGGAGATCGTTCATCTTGACCCAGAGTCAACACAAGGGATACCACAAACACATATATTACAGGCAATTGGGTCACCTTGACCTAGAGACAACACAAGGAAAACCACAAACACATTCATTTTCAGGCATTTGGGTCACCTTGACCTAGAGACAACACAAGGGATACCTCAAACCGGCATTTTGGTCACCTTGACCTAGAGACGACACAAGGGATACCTCAAACCGGCATTTTGGTCACCTTGACCTAGAGACAACACAAGGGATACCTCAAACAGATTTGGTTTCCGGCATCTGGGTCACCTTGACCTAGAGACAACACAAGGGATACCACAAACACATTAATTTTCAGGCATTTAGGTCACCTTGACCTAGAGACAACACAAGGGATACCTCAAACACTTTTGTTTTCCAGCATTTGGGTCACCTTGACCAAGAGACAACACAAGGGATACCACAAACACCTTAGTTCTCAGGCATCTGGGTCACCTTGACCTAGAGACAACACAAGGGATACCACAAACACATGTGTTTTCTGGCATTTGGGAGATCTTGACCCAGAGATGAACAAATACATATAATATAAAATATTCCAGATCTTATTTGAACTGAGTTTCACGAGCTTGTATTTATTTACTGAATAAATCGTATTAACATAAAAAAAACACTTCAAACAAACACAAACAGCGTCATTATGGCAACATAACAACTTTAAAGGAGGTAATAATACTGTTGTTTCTCCAGAAGTTACTTCATGATCAAAAGAGATATTTCTGGGTTCATCAGAGCGAGTCGTGAGGGAGAACCACGTCTAAAAGGCCATTTTATAAAAAAAAACAAAAAAAACCTTCCGACCCGCAGGATGTCTCTCACATTGATTACCCCCCTCACACACCAACACACACTTCTCTTTGTAGTTCCCGCATATTGAAAGTGTCCCGTTGTGAGGTCCTGCTTGTGTGTGTGTTGTTTTTTTTCCGAAGATAAAGGTGAGGACGGCGTTTGGACGAACATCACAGGCAGCAGGACGTCAGGAGGTCCGAGCTTCAGCTGTTATTTCAGAGACAGACGGCAGGAAAAAAAAAGGTGCATTTTCTTCCTGATTCTATGATTCAATACAAAGTATTTTGATTCAAACAGTTCTTGCAGTGACGTGTCATTTAATTAAACACCATCAGGAACACAAACTAATTTTAAACCAACACACACATTTGAAAACAGTTAATGAAACACATTTTTTTAAAGTAATTATACCATAAAAATGACTCGAGACACAAATAAAATAAGAAAACTTTTATTTGTTTTCAAGGTGTCAAAAAGTACAAATACAAAGTGACTCAAATTTAACAAAAAATGTTCCCTGAATTAAAAGAATCCAGATCAACAACAATTAAGCAGCACTTGACAATTTTTTTTTTTTTTTTTTAAACAGTAAATGATTGTGTGACTGGATGGATCCATGTTTTGTGTGATGTCATCATGGCCGCTCGAGTATTGTTCAAGTAGGAGGTACTGATGTGTTGATGAAGCTTCATGAAGCAGCATCATTATCTTCAGAGTCCACTAGATGGCGGCCTGTGCACAATTTCACTTAGTTTTGAAAAATTGTTCTAATGAAACGTCATTTTTAAACTGATGGCGCCACCTACTGACCTCTGAACAACATGACACTGTTTCATGAAGCTTCACCAGCACATCACTAGTACTGACAAAGACCAGGAACCTTTCTTAACTTGCCAGGCCGTAGAAAAAGGAAAAAGTGACACAATTAGCACCATTGCTAACGATGCTACTCCAATAAGCTCAGTGATAGTAAGAGGTAGAAACTTTACATTTCAGTCTAAAAGCACCATTTAGGAAGCGATTCCTCAAATATTACTGATCATTTTCATTCTTATAAACTTAAAAATCATCATTGAAATAATCTTCAAGCGTATTCCATTGTGCTTTCGTTTTAGTTTGTCGTCGTTTTGCGTAGGGCTGCACGATATATCGGAAAAATATCCATATTGCGATATTGGCACGTGCGATATGGATATCGAAAACATGTGCGATAATTAATAATTTTTGATTTTATAAATCAAACATTTCTTAAATGCGCACTTTGACAAATCAGTGTCATGTTCTGTAAAGTTGTCAATTTGTACTTCTATGTCTCGTTGTCGTTTAACTTCCAAACAAGTGTAAACGTGTCCGTCTTCGCCGTATGTTAACGAGCTAAGTTGTTAGCGTCAGGTAATTTATAAACGGTTATGTGTTTATGTACAAGGAGGTGGATTCATTATTGATTTGGTGATGTTGCGACGCGCCGGCGGCTCCTCTCTGATGTCGCTCAGTTTCACGGGAAACCGATGCAAGTCCCGCGAAACTGAGCGTTATAAGTGATATTTTTCTCCGATCATGTTGGCACCGAAAAGCGGGAATAAACAAAAGGTAAATATCGCGTTGTTTTCCTTCTCTAAACCCCCGGACCTCCACTACAATACTCGTGCGCGCGACTAGATTTTTAGGTAAAGGTATCGCATTAATATCGAAATTCAAGACACCGATATTGAATATCGCACTTATTTTCAATACCGTGCAGCCCTAGTTTTCCGACTGTGAAGAAACATATTTGTGGGTCTTTCAAGTCTATACGTCAGTGTATGTCCGGATCACCGAAAGATTTGTCGGCAAAGACAAGAGTCCCATTAGGGTCTAAATCTATCGCAATTTCAAAAGCTTCAAGGCAGCGCGGTCATGTCACTAACTTGCTAACTAACTTGAGAAAGGTAATTATCGGCAGAAAAGGAAATGGAAAAGAAAATACTTCTTAACGTCAGTTTGGACTCTCATTCATTCAACTCATGGTTGTCCACAAGGTTCCAAAGACGGAGAAGAGTTTTTGGGAAGACGTTCTTTAGTACTGAAGAAGCCTCTTCAATAGAAGGTTTTCCCAAAAACCCAGTTGCTTTGGAATATTCTGGAAAACACCTTCACGATTTAAGCGACAGCGTTCCTTCGTTGCATCACACTTCGGAGATTTTTCGTTGGAACAATGCGTTTCAGATTACAGAGGGATTCCGGAACCATGTACGTATAAACACGGCGTGCTATTGGCTAACAGTGTTAGCATGAGTTCTGTATCCTGGGTGGTGATTGGTTGGCGGGGATTTTCGGTCAAACTGAGATTGAATTTGCTTTTCAAAGTGTGTCAAAAGTTTTTCCTGGAATCCCGAAGACAGACCGACCGACGTAGTTTCATCGCAGTCTTCAAAGGTCTTTACAACAAGTGTTTATTGAACTTAAACAAAAGTTGAAAATTTTGGTAAATTACAAACTTTAAGTGGAGGAAATACTTTTCGTAAGTAGGTCCTGGAACGAAGGAACTGAGATTTTATAAACCATGTTAATACTTTGAACTCAACAATAAATCCCTTCTTGTGTGTCCAGAATTTTGAACAAAGTCCTTCCTACTGGACTCGAGCTGGACTAGAACACACAGAATATCTCTCTTAAAAAAAAGCTCACTCCTCGTCCTCCACCACGTCCATCAGGTTCTGATCCGGAACTTCAAAGTGCTTCACAATTGAGTCCTCATTAAGTTGAGCAGGTGTCTCGTCGTCCCAGTCCGGCTCTTTGCACAGGCTTCCCTCGGCGCCGGATCCTCCTCCGTGGTCACTCTCCTCGCCGCCGTGGACAGACGGCGAGCGAAGCGAGGAGGATTCTCGGCTGTCTGACAGGACCATCCCGCTCCCCGAGGAGGACTCGCTGTTGGAGTCTTCACCTGAAGCAGCCGGGAGGAGGACGGACAGATGGTGAGACGAGCAGGAAACAAACACTGCACCGAGAAAACCACCGACTGGAAGGTTTTGAATTCCCGGAGCCCGGATCTAACCCAAATCAGAATGTTTGCTTTGGATTTTCTCCCCGAGCTTCATGTTTAATTTAATCAGCAGATAAATAAGCCTCAAAAAAGAAACGTCTCACTTAAGCCGCCCTGATATGAATGTACCTAAAAGATGCCGTTTGAAAAACTTTTACTCGTTTTAAATATTTACTACGGGAGCTAAAAAAAAAAGGGTCTTAAATCAGAGATGACGAGGTAAAAAGCAAGCATCATATTAGCAGTTTAATTAAACAATATATCGTGATAATTACAACTAATTTAGGGGCAAATTAATCACAATTTTTTAAATATAATTACAATAAAAGACTGATTTTTAGTGTTTATTTTCCCTGAACAAATCGCGACACGCCGGCGGCTCCTCTCTGATGTCCCTTCAATTCTGCAGGAAACTGATGCAATTCCAGCGAAACTTAGCGTTATAAGTGATATTTTTCTACGATTATGACGGGAACGAAGCACGGAAATAAACAAATGGGAAATATTGCAGAAACATATTTGTGGGTTTTAATTTAAAACTTTTGCTCGTTTTAAATATTTACTACGGGAGCTTAAAGAAAAATGGTCTTGAATCAGAGATGACGAGGTAAAAAGCTACCATCATATTAGCAGCAGTACGTTTAATTAAACAATATATCGTGATAATTACAACTAATTTAGGGGCAAATTAATCACATTTTTAAAAATATAATTACAATAAAAGACTGATTTTTAGTGTTTATTTTCCCTGAACAAATCGCGACACGCTGGCGGCTCCTCTCTGATGTCCCTTCAATTCTGCAGGAAACTGATGCAATTCCAGCGAAACTTAGCGTTATAAGTGATATTTTTCTACGATTATGACGGGACCGAAGCACGGAAATAAACAAAAGGGAAATATTGCAGAAACATATTTGTGGGTTTTAATTTAAAACTTTTGCTAGTTTTAAATATTTACTACGGGAGCAAAAAAAAAAAAGGGTCTTAAATCAGAGATGACGACGTAAAAAGCAACCATCATATTAGCAGCAGTACGTTTAATTAAACAATATATCGTGATAATTGCAACTAATTTAGGGGCAAATTAATGACATTTTTAAAAATATAATTACAATAAAAGACTGATTTTTAGTGTTTATTTTCCCTGAACAAATCGCGACACGCCGGCGGCTCCTCTCTGATGGCCCTTCAGTTCTGCAGGAAACCGATGCAATTCCAGCGAAACTTAGCGTTATAAGTGATATTTTTATACGATTATGACGGAACCAAAGCGCAGGAATAAACAAAAGGGAAATATCGCATTGTTTTCCTTCTCTAAACCCCCGGACCTCCACTACAGTACTCGTGCACGCGACAAGATTTTTAGGTAAAGGTAAAAAGAAAAAACGCATTAATATCGAAATTCAAGACAACAATATTGATTATCGCACTTATTTTCAATACCGTGCAGCCCTGGTTTTGCGATTGTAAAGAAACATATTTGTGGGTTTTAATTTAAAACCTTTGCTAGTTTTAAATATTTACGACGGGAGCTAAAAAAAAAGGGTCTTAAATCAGAGATGACGAGGTAAAAAGCGAGCATCATATTAGCAGCAGTACGTTTAATTAAACAATATATCGTGATAATTACAACTAAGTTAGGGGGAAATTAATAACATTTTTAAAAATATAATTACAATAAAAGACTGATTTTTAGTGTTTATTTTCCCTGAACAAATCACGACACGCCGGCGGCTCCTCTCTGATGTCCCTTCAGTTCTGCGGGAAACCGATGCAATTCCAGCAAAACTTAGCGTTATAAGTGATATTTTTCTACGAATATGACAGGACCAAAGCGCAGGAATAAACAAAAGGGAAATATCGCATTGTTTTCCTTCTCTAAACCCCCGGACCTCCACTACAGTACTCGTGCACGCGACCAGATTTTCAGGTAAAGGTAAAAAGGGTCTTAAATCAGAGATGACGAGGTAAAAAAGCTACCATCATATTAGCAGCAGTACGTTTAATTAAACAATACATCGTGATAATTACAACTAAGTTAGGGGCAAATTAATCACATTTTAAAAAATATAATTAAAATAAAAGACTGATTTTTAGTGTTTATTTTCCCTCAACAAACCCAGTAACCTCTTCTGTTTACGCTTCCTCTAGCGCTCTTAGAACGGGGTCAGAAAAAAGAAAGATCTTCTGCGGTTTAACAGAATATTGGTGTTTTTTTCCCTTGATTTTTCTGATCCATTCTGGATGCAGGTCAGCTGACCTTCTGTGCCGTTGTGTAGTTGAAGGGGTTGTTCTCAAAATCAATGTCTGCGTTTAACGTCGAACTTAATGAGGCGAGTGATGACGACGAAAACCAGCCAGAAGCAAACTTGCGTTCGAGGCCCTGAGTTTTTAATGCATGAACTCTTTGCACGATTTCAGCTGGTGAGGAGGTAAAGATAAGTACGACATAAGCATAAACATAACATGTTTTCTTCATTAAAATATATTGATTTAAATTTACACGTTTACTATTTGACAATTCGCAGGCCAATGGATTTACCAAATCTTATAGAAATTACCTCAAAACTTCACCAAATGAGTAAAAATAAAACCAGATTTAATATAAAATGTTTTATTTTTGCTCCATTTTAAGGTATAGCCATGTCGCCTTTTTATGAGAAGTCCTTTTAAACGTTTTTGTAGCATTTAATTACAGAATTCTTTACGTTTTCACTTCAAGAAGAACGAGCTTCAGACTTGGGTTACGATATATTGCAATCCCGAAATAACAAGTATATATTTGACACAATTAATGTCTGTCAAATTAAAAAACGTACTCAAACTTAAAGTAGAAAAGTTAAACAAAAAGTTACTTTCACTTTAAAAAAAGTAAGACATAGAATACGTGTTTTGGGAACTAGTGAAGGTCTGACCAGCTTGACTGATGTCACATGACCAGGGGTGTGTATTGGTAAGAATCTTATGATACGATACGTATCGTGATACTGTAGTAACAAGGATATTTGTAGTATTGTCGAGTACTTAACTCTGGTGTTGCAGAATTTACAGACCACATGACTCTTGACGAAGTCGTAACTGCTTTCATTTGTTTTAAAACCAAAATATGTCCAAACATCAGCTTTAAAAGCTGCTGAAGTCACTGTATCCTCTCGTCCTCAGTCATCGCCAGAATCTTAAAGGATTTCATTGATCATTTAGCTACGGAGGACGTAATAACTGCTGCCATCTAATGGCTGACAAACACAAAAAGGAACAAAAACGTTTTTTCTTATTCTTAACACACTTTATTAAACTGTAAACCATAAAATAACTATGGTAAAAAATAGAAATATGATTTTAAAAGGCCAAAAATTAAAATAAATGAATAGTGTTCTCAAACATCTATATGGTATCGTGAAGAAAAATCGAGATATATTGCCGTAACGACATTTTCAACACAATTCCACTAATGTCGATGATTGTCTTCCAGATCTTTTATTCGCCAACTTTCTCTTCCAATATTTGGTACAAAATCCACATTTGTTTGCCAGTTGGCAAAGTTTTGGCAAATCTTGCAACACAGTCTTTGGTGACTTTGTGTTCTCTAAATCAAAACATTATTTATATATAATGTATTTATATATAATATTCAAATCCTGATGCGTTTCGATACATTCTGTCAAAATCTGCATGAATATGTGAATATTTATACACGAACAGGCCTAAAGAAGTTGGTGGAGGTGTGCACTTCAACAAGAAAGACAACAAAGCGAAGACGTTCCTCCTGGTGTTGGCATACTTCACCTCCCTGCAGCAGCTGCAGCACTATTTTGATTTCCGTGTCCCATTTGTGCCATAAAAGCCAGAATGTCTCCCTGAGAGTGAGTATCTTCAGTGCGAGCGTGGCCTTCTTCTTTTGATGAATCACCTACGAGGAATCGTGAAGCTGCGACTCCGAAAGCACCGGCATGTCTTGACGGAACTCAGTCCTGTGTCGGCGACGGACGCGTCATCGTTAGAATCGCTCGTCAATGTTGAAGACATGAGACTTAAATATGTTCAATAATGAACAAATGTCGCCTGAAGGTACTTGTTCTTAGGTTCATCCGTTGAATGACAATTAATACTGTATCAGTACCACGTTTGTTCATTTTTGTGTTGCAATTAAATTCCACCGCAGCTAAAGAGACAATGAAATCCCTTGAGATGACTGAGGACGAGAGGATACAGTGACTCCAGTAGCTTTTAAAGCTGATGTTTGGACATATTTTGGTTTCAAAACAAATGAAAGTAGTTACGACTTAGTCAAGAGTCATGTGGTCTGTAAATTCTGCAACACCAGAGTCAAGTACTCGACAATACTACAAATATATACTTGTTACAACAGTATCACGATATAACGCAATATGTACAGTATATGGTGTCCTTGTCCCTGTATCGTGGTATGTATCGCGAGCTTCTTCCCAATACACGATTACACTTTTTACTCTAGCACCTACTCTTGTTTCAGAAACACTTGTTAAGGCTATTGTAACAGTTTATTTACTATTTTAACAGCTTATTAATGCAGAGCTGACTTGCCTACAGTTAATACAAACGCTGCAGCGAGAATTCTGAGCCGCTCTAGTAGAAGAACTCACATTTCTCCGATCCTTAAAACTCTTCACTGGCTTCCAGTTTCTTTCAGGATCAACTTTAAAATTCTGGTTCCTACTTTCAGATCTATTCATGGTCAGACCTTCCATCAGTGATCTGATGCAGACTTACACCCCAGCTCGGGCTCTGAGGTCTGTGGATCAGAATCTACTGATGGTTCCTGAGTTCAGGACCAGAGGAGAGAAATCCTTCCAGACTGTTGCTCCTAAGCTTTGGAACGATCTCTGTGTTTGATGATCTACTGACTCCTTCAAGAAACATCTTAAGATCTTTTTATTTGTCGTTTCAGTGCTTTTCTGAGACTCCTATGTTTGTCTTATGTGTCTTGATCTTTTAAAGTATATAGTTTTACATGTGTATTGTTTGTAGTTTCTTAAAATGCTTTGTGACCCTGGTCTAGGAAGGCGCTTTACAAATAACATTTACGTAAGATCAGTTCTGGGCCGAAAAAAATCTACAATCGGAAAACCAAATTCTTAGAATCCTAATTAGGCAATGCTTTCGGTTTTCGTAAATTTACAAATGAATACACAACATTTATGCGTAACCCAAGACAACCCATCAGATCAACTATAATCTCTGTAGGTGATGAGTTACACATGCAAAATAATGAAAAAGTTTTTAGTTTAGATTAAGTTGAGTTTGAGAAAACTATACGTGTTCATCGCAAAAATACTTGCTGATCCAGTTTCTCACATGTGGCCCACGATGCCGTTCACTATGATTCCTGGTTATTGCTGCGCGAGACAATAGAAGAAACACGAGCTCCAGATGTTTCACGGGCAAGTGTAGAAAACAAGGATTTTATTAAAGACAGCAGCAGTTATTGCTGCAGAAATGACTTCTTGTTGACTGACGTTATTAAGACCGGGGCGTCCAATCCTGCGGGTGCAGCGTCAACAATTGAAACTCATAACCTGAACTCGAACGGCAAATAATAGCGACTTCGGCACGATCGGCAGAAAAACAAACAAACGTAGAGCAGAAAAGAAACGATGATTTCTGAACCACAGTTAACTCAACTATGAATTGTAAAGTTTGATCCTTTAAGGCAACCTTTGACCCTTGGATGAAACCCGACATCATTTTCATTATATACATTTCTTTTTTTTTCCAATTATATTTCATGTTTTAAACAATTGTGTTGTCTCTGGGTCAAGGGTCAAGGTGAACGACCTCCCTGGCTTCCATGAACAAATGGGCAGAGGTGGAGGTCGTTCATCTTGACTCAGAGACAACACAATGGATGAAAACGTAATATTTAATTGGAAAAAAAGATAAGTATAGAATAAAAACGATCTTTTAACACCATTTTATCCAAAAACCACCATAGGAAGAAAAGTGTGAGGATAAATCTGCGTCCGGACACTTGAGTTGGGATCTTGTTAAGACTCTCCAGGACTGTCCTCTCACACTCAAGCATAAATTGGCTCAAAAAACGTCAACCTTCTACTCTCCAATTTTCCTGTTATCCTGCAGAAGCCAGCGGAGCAGAAGGTGGGCTACACTCCGGACAGGTCGCTAGTCCATGACAGATCTGGCATCAGTAAATGAACTATTTCCCCTCCAACTTTAAATGTCCAGTTAACCTGCAACTCAGAGCTTCACACAAGTCCTGCAAAAATCTATTTTAAGGTTTTTTTTCTTTCTTAGGATCAAACTAAAATTGATCAAGTGCAAGCAAATCTGGACTATTTTTGCTTTGATACGGAGTAAAAATGTTAATGTAGATTAAAAATAAATGCAAGAAGACCTTCATAAAAATGTCCAATCTGTATCAAACGTATATCATATTTCATATATATTAAATCAATTAATTAATGATTTACTCTCTTATCGACACAACCCCTATTTAATGGGTGGTTTTTTTTTAATTTAAATTTCTATTATCCTTATTCATTAATTTTTTTAATGTCTGTCATTTCTATTCAAGTCACCTCGTTTTTTTTTTTTACCCGGCCAACAACTTGTCTTTCAGCCAGTTTTAAGGTTAATATGAAACTAAATAGATATTTTAGCTCAAACATTAATTCGCTTTTTCAGTTTTCCTTTAATACTTTTTTTTTTCCTACAGTGCGTTTTGTCTATTCATGCAAATCCTTGGTGAGAAACAGTTGGAGTTTATAACCTCCTTATCTCTGTCTTATCAAGTGGAACCACTGTGGTCTGGAGATCATCTTGCATTGTGGTAGATTTGAATTGGTATAATTTAGGTTATTCTCCAATGATGTTTGAAAGCAGAAGTTAAAAAAAACATATTTTCTTACAAACAAACCTAAATAATGTAGCAACAACACGGTTCAACGATAAACGTATGTGATCGTTTCAAAGCGTTCAAAGTGGTAGTTCATATTACACTCAATTTCTACTCACCCTTATGTCAAGCTAGTCCAACCCTCAACATGAGGATGAGTAGAAATTGGGTGTAATATGAATTGAATTGTTACAATTACAAAGTCTATATTTTAAGCTTGTTTTTAGCAGAATCTTAAAGGCTAAGATGCTACACAGACAGGAAAAACTTTGGGTAAATATGTCAAGCACTTCCAGAGTAGACATTAAAGTAGATATTTACCCGGAGGTATCACAACAAAATGGACGTTGCAGACGAGCAGTACGGAGGTATTTGGATGTTTTTCAGTGTCTTTTTGGAGGAAGATGAAGACAACTGAGCTCCAGTCACTACATTAAAATGAACAAATATGTTTGTCTATAACTCTAAAAAGGTACAGATTACTCTGAAAATAATCCCAACCTTAAATTGACATGAGGGCGAGTAGAAAATTGGGTGAACTATCACTATAGAAAGTTGCGCAAGATCTCCACCCATTTCTTTATTTCCATAGTTATGTTCCTAATAATTATCATAAAAAATCAAATTTAGAAAAAAACGTTTTAACATCAAACATCACAATAAATGCCCAGAACTGGAAATGAAGTTTGTTGACATCTGAAAAAAAAGATGCATTTTAAATGTCTTAAATATCTTCTTATATTATTATTATCAAACTTCACATTAAACAGTTTTTATGAATTCTGCTGTATTGGCACCATGGAGCGTATTTGTCTCAGACAGACAGAGATAAAATATAAAATATAGTCGGACTCTAGTCTTTAATCATCCTGATGTGTGTTTATTTAAAAAAACAACCTCATTTAAAAAGCATAATCATCTATTAAGGATGTGTCGAATGTAGGCGTCGCATCAATGCCCTGTAGAGCTGGTTTAATTAACGACGTCATTAGGAATCAAAGCAAATCACAGAGACTTTGAATCATTAGACGAACACATGAAGAATGACGCTGTCTCTTCAAATGAATGAAAGCCGACTATATAATAACACTTTCTAGGACGGGAAAGATGATTGACTGCTTTGTTTACTGTTTGGTGGAGATAAGAACAGCAACATCTTTGAATAAAAACATCATTTCTAAAGTGGAGGCTCCTGTGCGAGTGAGTGACGGGGTCAGCGGGGCGACAGAGCTCCCTGTCTGATGCGAGGCCCGATGACCTGCTTGACTTGAAAACACATCAGGTTCTGTCACGAGACTGAAGATCTGCTCTGCAATGTGACACGTTTGCCGATGAGGTTCAATTCCCAGGGTAGAATATTTGTAGCACTTGGAGGGTTTGTGCCTGAAATCTCAAGTTCCGGTCCCTTTAATATTCCTCAGTACACAGATGTGGTGTATAATGGTTTGACTTGTATGTATTTAAATCTCATCTTGTCATCAGTTTCAGTAAATATGTATGTATTTTTAAGCAATCTTACACTTTTTGTTGTTTATACTGACTTACAATTGTATAAATTGCTACTAATATCAAACATTTTCATCTGTAGTTAATTTTCAACAATCGATATTATACCATTTTGTTGTAATCGCATCAAAAACGTAGAATTTTCAACCACAGTCAAACATTATTTATTTAGTTTGATCATTATGTATATCATGTGTTAATGTAACCATGTATGGTTGTCATGTGAACATTACTATCTGTGTCATGTGATCATTATGTCTGTCATATGATCAATATAAATGTAAGGTAAGGTAAGGTAAGGTAAAACTTTATTGATCCCTCAGGAGGTCTCCTTTGGGAAATTGTTTTTTTACAATAGCCAGCAATTTTTCATAAACAATAAAAAATAATACATAAAAAATAAAATAAGAAGAACATAAAGAGGAAGAACAAGATGACACAATCTAAGTCTAAAGACAAAGACAAAGAACATAGGTCAAGGAAAGAAAAACAACAAAGACAAAGATACAAAGACTAACATGGAACAGAACATCCAGATACTCTCACTCCACTCCTGCCCCCGAACTCAGAATTGTACAATTTAATAGCCCGAGGGATGAATGAGTCCCTGAGTCTATTTGTTTTGCACCTGGGTAGGAGCATTCGTGCACTCATTCTGCTTCTCTGCTCACTGATGACAGTGCTGAGAGGATGACTGTCATCGTCCATGATGGACAGTAGTTTGTTCAATGATCTCCTCTCAGCAACTGTCACCAGTGAGTCCAGCTTCATTCCAACCACAGAACCAGCCCTCCTGATCAACCTGTCCAACCTGTTGACACTCCTCTTGGACACATTTCCACCCCAACACACCACAGCATAGAACAGGACACTGGCCACCACAGACTGGTAGAACATGCAGAGGAGCTTCTTGCAGATGTTAAATGAACGAAGCCTCCTCAGAAAGTACAGTCTACTCTGAACCTTCTTATACACATGGTCTGTGTTGCAGGACCAGTCCAGTTTACTGTCCATCCACACACCGAGGTACTTATAGTTGTCCACTATCTCCACCTCGTCGCCTCTGATGGACACTGGACGTGGCTTTGTCCTGGACCTCCCGAAATCCAAGACCAGCTCCTTGGTTTTTGAGGTGTTCAGCTGCAAGTGGTTCCTCTCACTCCAGTCCACAAAGTCACGTATCAGACTCCTGTACTCGTCTTCGCTGTTGTCCCTGATGCATCCAACAATGGCAGTGTCGTCAGCATACTTCTGGACGAGACTCAGCTCTGAGTTGTAGCAGAAGTCTGAAGTGTAGATGGTGAAGAGGAGAGGGGCCAGTACTGTCCCCTGAGGTGCTCCTGTACTGCACACCATAGTGTCAGACTTGATGTCCTTCAGCCTGACATACTGTGGTCGATCAGTAAGATAGTCCGTAATCCAGGAGACCAGACCAGGGTCCACATGCATCTTAGTCAGTTTGTCCTGCAGCAGAGTGGGTTGGATAGTGTTGAAGGCACTAGAAAAGTCCAGGAACAGGATTCTCACTGAACCGCTTCCTTTATCCAAGTGGGAGTAGGTCCGATGCAGGAGGTGAAGGATGGCATCTTCCACACCAACTGCTGGCTGGTAGGCAAACTGCAGGGGGTCTTGCGCGTGCTGGACTTGTGGCGTAAGATGTTTGAGGACCAGCCGCTCCAGTGTCTTCATCAGCTGCGAAGTCAGTGCCACCGGTCTGTAATCGTTCAGCACACTCGGTCGGATCTTTTTAGGGACTGGAACGATACAGGAAGTCTTCCACAGAGTTGGTACTTTCCCCAGCCGTAGACTGAGGTTGAAGACATGCTGGAGTGGCTCAGCTAGTTCAGCAGCGCAGGTCTTTAGCAGTCGAGCAGACACCTTATCAGGACCAGCAGCCTTCCCTGGACGAATCCTCCGAAGTACATCCTGTACCTGGAGTGAGGTGAAGCTGGGAAGTGGTTCTGTGGAGCTGGGGGGGGCACAAGAAGGTGGGGCAGGTCCTGAGGCGGGCAGCAGTGAGGGTGAGGTGACCTGCTCAAACCTGTTGAAAAAGTTGTTCAGTCCATTTGCCTCATCCACCGTGTCCACTGCAGTCAGAGAGGCCTTGGTCTTGTGTCCAGTGATGGTTTTAACACCATCCCAGACCTCTCTTATTTCTTCTCGGCTCAGCTTCTCCTCCAACCTCCTCCTGTAGGTGTCCTTTGCCTCCTTCAAGCATCGCTTCACCTCCTGCTGAGCTGACCTCATGGCGTCCCTGTCTCTGCTCCTGAATGCCACTTTCTTCCTGTTAAGGACATCCTTGACCTCCTTTGTTACCCACGGTTTATTATTAGGGTAACAGCGGACAGTCTTAGTAGGGGCGACAACGTCCAAACAGAAATTTAAATAATCTGTTAGACAGTGTGTCTGTCCCTCGATGTCCTCACCATGAGACCTCAGCAGCACATCCCAGTCTGTTGTTTCAAAGCAGTCTCTGATGGCGTCCTCCACAGCTGGTGTCCACTTTCTGATTGTCTTAGTGGTCACAGTCTGTCTCTGCACCAGAGGAGTGTACTGTGACTGAAGGTGGACCAGGTTGTGATCGGACCTTCCAAGTGGAGGAAGAGGTTTGGCTCTGTAGGCGTCCTTCAAGTTGGAATAAAGAAGGTCAATTGTCCTGTTATTCCTGGTGGGACAATCCACGGCCTGATGGAAAGTAGGCAGAGTAGAGTCCAGGTTGGCATGATTAAAGTCTCCAGAGATGATGATAAACGCGTCAGGATTTTGATTCTGAAGTCGAGCTGTCATTGTGTGGATCTTCTCACAGGCAGATGCAGCCGCAGCGCTCGGAGGAATGTAGACACACAGCGCGATCACGTGACTGAACTCACGCGGTAGATAATATGGACGCATGCTGACAGCCAACAGTTCTAAATCTTGACAACAAGAGACTTTCAGCTTAGCCTTTAGCCGCTTCCCTGCCCGACAGCCTCTGTAACGGCGCTGAAGTTCGATCGGGATCTTGTGGCGATCTCCAGCCCGTGCCATTGACTTCAGCGACAGTAGATCCTCTCTTGAGTAAACAAGACGATTCTTTCCATGTTCAAAAGTATCCATTTAAAAAGATTATAGTAAAAAATTAATAAAAAACAGAAAATTATAGAAATTGCTGCGGAGCTACTGGAAGAGGCAGCCGTCCTCGTCGGCGCCTTTAAAGAAAGAGCCATGGAATCATGTGCCAATGGAATCATTCATGGGTGTCATGTGATCATTATGCATGTCATGTGATCATTATGCATGTCATGTGTTTATGGAATAATATATGGGTTTATAGTGACCATTATACATGTCATGTGATCATTATGCATGTCATGTGATCATTATGCATGTCATGTGTTTATGGAATAATATATGGGTTTATAGTGACCATTATACATGTCATGTGATCATTATGCATGTCATGTGTTTATGGAATCATACATGGGTGTCATGTAAACATTATGTATGTCATGAGAAAATAACGCATGTCATGTGTTTATGGAATCACTTATGGGTTTATAGTGACCATTATACATGTCATGTGATCATTATGCATGTCATGTGTTTATGGAATCATACATGGGTTTATAGTGACCATTATACATGTCATGTGATCATTATGCATGTCATGTGTTTATGGAATCATACATGGGTTTATAGTGACCATTATACATGTCATGTGATCATTATGCATGTCATGTGTTTATGGAATCATACATGGGTGTCATGTAAACATTATGTATGTCATGAGAAAATAACGCATGTCATGTGTTTATGGAATCATTTATGGGTTTATAGTGAACATTATACATGTCATGTGATCATTATGCATGTGACACTAATCTCACTAATCTTTGTGGTCATGTGAGCAGTGTGTGTATGTATGTCATGAGAAAATAACGCATGTCATGTGTTTATGGAATCACTTGTGGGTTTATAGTGACCATTATATATGTCATGTGATCATTATGCATGTCATGTGTTTATGGAATCATACATGGGTGTCATGTAAACATTATGTACTGTATGTCATGAGAAGATAACGCATGTCATGTGTTTATGGAATCATACATGGGAGTCATGTAAACATTATTTATGTCATGTGATCATTATGTATGTGACATTAATCTCACTAATCTTTGTCGTCATGTGAACAGTGTGTGTTACGTAATTGTGTGTCATGTATTCTTGAACTGTGTTAGTTATATAAGAATGCAGAGAATTACTCAACATGTATTTTTTCTTCTGTTTGACTCACAAAGCAGACGTAATAAATGTATTAAAATGCCCTGAATCCATTATAGGCTCTTTCTATTAATTCACAGCTCACTGAAGAAAAACACAAGGATAATAGATACAAGCATTAGGAATGTCTTCTTTATACATTGAACATACCATTGAACTAATAAATAAAGTAACACGTTTGGTGTCAAAAACCTAATGAGTTACTTCCGGATGAGTGTTGGTGTTGAGTTCACACCAACCTCTGAGTCAAGTGACAAGATCGTGGGTGTCAAACCCCATCATGCAAGAGACTGATATGTTCAACTCGGATCAGTTGCTGGATGGTTTGTAGACTTCTTCCCCACTGGCTCATGACGCACTTTGTTTTTCCTTCTTTAAAAAAAGAAACGCCCCCATTTAATTTGTCCAGATTGATCGTTCACGTTCCAGATCAATTGTTCTTTAATTGGTGAACGATAAACTAGTATAGAAAAGGCGTTTAAAGCTCTTGCACTCATTTGTAGACCAGACAAGTGGCCTCCAAACGTCTTTGTATCAAGGAAGGGTGATGTGTAGTTATTTTAATGGACTGACCTTCAGATAAAAAAAAGAGCAAAAATAAAATTGAAAAAAAGCCTCTAAACATTATTCAGTTCAAGAGAAAATCTGTCATTTTAGCCAAATAAAACACCTTTCAGACAGTAATAATCAATACAACAGAAAAAGATTTATCTTTCTGCATGGACTGGTAACAAATCAGTTCTGGACCAGCAGTGCTGTAGTGATAAACTTATCTCACGATTCGATACGATGTATATCGATACACTTTCATCATTTTCTGAACCATTTTAGGGGGCATTGGAACAGTCACAACATGTCACTTAAATTCACTCTCTTTTGGTTGAAAATCATCCAAAACATCAGGATTATAAAGCTAGTTTAGTTGACTGTATCCTCTCATCCTCAGTCATCGCCGAATCTCACGGAATTTCAGTTTTACTTTAGCTGCGGAGGACGGAATTACACCTGCTGTTAATTATAAATAACATTTTAAAATCAAATTAAAGAATGTGTAGTTAATTTAGTTGACTTTATTGAAATATAAACCATAAAAGAAATAAAAATCGAAAATATGATTTGAAAGCCACAGATGTTTTTTCTGACACCGCTACGAACAACTGGAATGAAAATAATTTCACTGAAGAATTAGAAGCAAGAGATTGAATTGTGTGGGATGTGATGCACAAGAATTAGCAGTGGAGTTATTTGTTTTAAAAAATACTTGAATTCTGGAGTTGAACCCTAATGCTTAGAATTTTTTAAGAACATGAACTTTTTGAATCTTAGTTATTTTGTGTTGTCCTACTATGTCAATATTTCGAAGAAATAAAACAAAAAAAAAACTACTGTCCATCATGGATGATGACAGTCATCCTCTGAACACTGTCATCAGTGAGCAGAGAAGCAGAATGAGAGCATGAATGCTCCTACCCAGGTGCAACACTAATAGACTCAGGGACTCATTCATTCCTCGGGCTATTAAATTGTACAATTCTGAGTTCGGGGGCAGGAGTGGAGTGAGAGTATCTGGATGTTCTGTTCCATGTTAGTCTTTGTATCCTTTGTCTTTGTTGTTTTTCTTTGATCTATGTTCTTTGTCTTTATCTTTAGACTTAGATTGTGTCATCTTGTTCTTTCTCTTTATGTTCTTCTTCTTATTTTATTTTTATTTATTACTTTGTATTGTTTATGAAAAAAAGTTGCTGGCTATTGGAAAAAAACAATTTCAATAAAGTTTTTACCTTACCTTACCTTACCTTAAAAGTCCTTCAACAATGTACGTGAATTACTATATTTAAAATGACATCAAGATAATACAAAGAAAACATCTTACTTAAATCAAATGTTCCTCTCAATGAGGAAATTAAACTTTGTAAATGTCACATTCAGTGTAACTTATTTTAAACACGTCTCTCTCACGAGGGTTCATATGTGTCCGGACGAATCTCGTCACGATCACTTCTCGGTCGGAAGTTGATCTACAAAACAAACAGCGGTCGCGGTCTTCCTCCTCGGCATGTGGTGGAGCGTCGTCGCCGCAGACTGTTGTGGTTCGGGCTTTTCATTAACACTCGAGAAGGTGTCAATCACAGTTTCCCCGCGCAAGCTGTTCATAAACCACACATCGAGGGCAACAGGGTCCGATTCTCAGACGTCTCACCTCACAGACATATGCTGCTGAAATTAAGTTTCTCATGGTTGGATGTGAACCGGATGAGTCCAGTATTTCTCTCGAAACCTTTGTTAGCTTATCGTCTCAGGAGGGGATTACAAGAGGGACACATGCTTCGAGTCCATCTTAAAGAACGCAGATTAACACTGAAGCACATTTGATCGTTTTTTCCAATTCCTTCAGCCAAATGTGAAGCTATCGTGATAGAATGTTAAGTCCAGGTCGACGAGATCCTTCACCAGGAGAACTTAATGGAGTCAGGGTTCGTTCAAACTGTGTCTCATGGCACCTGAATCGAACTAGGCCGGGTTTCCCAGATTGTTTAAGAAACTCTTAAGTGCTATGATCTTCTTAGCAGCGCTCTTAAGAACGCAGTGAAAGAAGTGTTTGTTCCCCGGTTCCTTGCTTGAATTCAAACTTCACTCATTTTCTACTCACCATCATATCGACTAAGGTTTTAGATTATTTTCAGAGTAATCTGTTCCTTTTTAGAGTTATAGACAACATTTTTTGTTCATTTTAATGTAGCGACTGGGGCTCAGTTGTCTTCATCTTCGTCCAATAAGACACTTAAAAACCTATAAATACCTTCATACTGTCCGTCTGTAACGTCCATCTTGTATTGTAGCCTTGATGAGAGGAATTGTTCCGAAAAAAAGCATGTCTACTGTATCTTTTAATTTTGTTTGTAGCAGAAGGTTATAGAATAACAAGCGATATAGACAGGAAGTACTCTGGGTAAATATCTTCTACTGTGTAAAAAAAAAAAAAAGTTTAAGAATAGCATCGTCATCTTTGAGTTACTTCTTGTTTAATCCAAATGTAAATTTTCCTCCCTATTGATACTTCTCCAACAAACCGGCGTCAGAACAAAACCTTAAGACTTTTTAAGGATTGGCAGGAACCTTGGATTTTTTTAAAACAAAAAAAAAAAAATGACAGAAGCAGAACTTTTTTTTTTTCAGTTCATCCAAAATTCCAACTTCACTCATTTTCAACTCACCCTCATGTCGACTAAGAGTTGGAATTATTTTCAGGATACTCTGTTCCTTTTAAGAGTTATAGACAAAAATGTTTGTTCATTTTAATGTAGGGACTGGAGCCCAGTTGTTTTCGTCTTCACCTTTATCCAAAAAGACACTTAAAACATCCATAACCTCCAGACTGCTCGTCTGTAACATCCCTCTTGTATTGAAGCCTCGATAGTGTACTGTCTACTGGAAGCGCTCGCAATATTTACCCAAAATATTTTGTGTATCATGTTATTGTTTAAATTTCTGCTGCAAACAATCTTAAAATATAGTCTTGTTTACGTTTTTCCCTGAACAATATATATATATATACGGCTATAACTAGTGATGTTCTGGTGAAGCTTCATGAAACAGTGTCATGTTGTTTAAAGATCAGTAGGTGGCGCCATCAGTTTAAAAATGATTTTTCGGGATTAATGGATTTTCATTAGAACAGTTGTTCAAAACAAAGGAAAATGGTGCAGAGATGCCATCTAGTGGAACATAATGATGCTGCTTCATGAAGCTTCATCAGACCATCACTAGTTATACGTCTAAAAATGAACAGATTACTTTGAAAAGGTCGACATGAGGATGAGTAGAAAATGGGTGTCGTTTGAATTTTGGGTAAAATATCACTTTAAATTGTTTAACTTACCCTAAATTCAGTACATCTTAATTGAAATGCATTTGTAAATAAACTAGGAATTTGTCCTCCAGCGCGACCATAATGAAAAAGGCTGAACTCACCTGATATTATCGAGTCCGACTGCGAGTCCTCCGACAGTCTCCTCTGGACCTGCCGGACCTCCGGTACATAGAAGTCTCCTTGTCTGGCCAAGGGAACCATGAATTGGATCAAGCCCCGTCTATGGATCTCCAAGAATGGATGAGCACACAGTCGTCTTTTCTTTAAAAAAAACAAAAACAAAGCACTTGAGCTGGTTTGCATTTCATCAACACGTTCTAATGACGCCTCATAACAAATATGTGTAAACAAGGAGATCAACAATAACAAACAATTCAACAGCAGTTTAAGTTAAGATCAGAGACACCTTCACTCTGGCTTCTGTCAACTCTCTCCAGACCCGTGTTATTATTGCAGCACTCCGTCACTCCGTCACCAGAAGGTTGTATGACATGACAGACACCAGTTCTCCGAGCTCATTAACCTTTCATAACCAGGGTTTGTTATTCCACTCATGCACGGCTAATGCTTGTTACAATCTCATTTCGGACACGATTACAATTCCGAGCGACGCTATAATCCCTTTCGCCAGAACCTCATAGTGTACATAAACACAAAATGTTACCCATAAAAAAGAAATGTTTTGGGTCAGGTGGGTCATCCAAGAAAGACTCTGTGTAGAGCGGCTGCAGATAGGAAGGGAATTGTGGCTCAGGCAACTCTGAGTAATTTATAAAATAAATGTATTAAAAATGTAACTTTTCTCGTTATTTTGAGGGTTTTTTTTTTGTTTTTTTTCAGCCAGTCCAGGTGAATAAAACCATCACGGGGAATGATTAATTTCAATTAATTTCTCACAACCAGAATGGTTAGCATTGACAAAACAAATGCAAGTATTCAAGAATGTTCCTGAATTAAAAAATAGAACACTTGTTAGCTTTGAGGCCTCTTAACCTTAGGGGTCAGACCTGGGGGCCACACACAGCCTTTGACCTTATTTATGCGGCCCTCATGAACTCGTAGATTAAGCACAACATTTTATTTCATTTCTCTGTCTTTGCATCATTGCTATTTTCTCGTTCTACACGACTATTCATTTTCCTTCAAAGTAGACACATCTGCAACTCAAACTGAGCCCCAGAGGCTGAACCGTTCAGTCGATTGTTTGCTAGAGATCAAACAATGGCTGAGTGAAAACTCTTTGCAGCGAAATGTGGACAAAACTGAAACTCTTGTTTTTGCTCCTGATGATACATTTCCAGGGTTGAGTCAGTACTTGGGTGACTTAGGTCAGTTTGTCAAACTGAGCCTGAGAAACCTGGGTGTTGTTTTGACAAAGACGTCTCAAAGATGTCTCTGGTGCAGAAATGTGTTTCCTTGAACTGAGGAAAATCTCTAAACCTGTCAGAACACCATCTGGAGCTTATAATACATGCGTTTGTGTCTTCTCGTTTAGACCATTGTAAAAGTTTATTTTCGTGTCTAAAAATGAAGGATCTGTCTCGCCTGCAGTTAACATAAAACTCTGTAACAAGAATTCTGAGCCGCTCTAGTAGAAGAACTCACATTTCTCAGATCCTTAAAACTCTTCACTGGCTACCAGTTTCTTTCAGGATCAACTTTAAAATTCTGGTTCTTACTTTCAGATCTATTCATGGTCAGACCTTCCATCAGTGATCTGATCCAGCCTTACACCCCAGCTTGGGCTCTGAGGTCTGTGGATCAGAATCTACTGATGGTTCCTGAACACGGTTCAGGACCAGAGGAAAGAAATCCTTCCAGACTGTTGCTCCTAAGCTTTGGAACGATCTTCCTCTGTGTTTGATGATCTACTGACTCTTTCAGGAAACATCTTAAGACATTCTTATTTGTGCAGACTTTTCTTGCCTTTAAAAGCATGTTATTTTTTTTAAACTTTCTTTTGTTTTGTAAAGTAGATTAATGTTCATGTTGATATCGTGACGTATATTATAATATAAAAATATTAGTGTTAACGATAAGATAAGGAACCAAGATCATTCACATTAACAATTATATAGAGACTCCCAATAAAAGAAAAAAACATGTTGTTGAAGGACATGAATTGATGGGAACAAACCCAGAGATCATTCAAATAGGTTGATCCCCCAAATAAAAACACACAATATCAAAATCAGACTTAATTTGGCCCCCGACTTTGGATGTTAAATAAAACTGGCCCCTTGTATGATTTATTTTGACACCCCTGGCCCCGTAGGGAATTTAATTACCCACTCCTGACATGGTTTGGTTTCAGCCATTATGGATGATTCCTTCAATTTGACCTGCATTCCTTGTAATAATTAAATAGATGTGAGCCGCTGGGATCCGAACGCCCAGAACCACGGAAGGTGGATTGTGTTCATTTTAAAATGTCCTCTGTGAGGCTTCTTGACAAGTCCTCCAGATAAATGCTAAATTATGTATAACATGTTGGCACTTGTGTTGCGAAAGACTTGCATCTTCCCAGATTTTTTTTTTGAATGCCTTGACAGATACGGCGCGTACTTTTGTCCCCTGCTGGAGGACGTGATGGCAGAGTTAAAGGAGTGACAAAGTATGCTAAGTGGACTGACAGGTATATGGATCGGCGGAATGATTTTTTCCGAAGCGTCTTCGCACAAAATAACCGCTGAGAGAGAGACTTGTTTTCAAACTACGTTCTGTGTCACACCATCTGTCTCTCAGCCCAATTATGACAGCACCGGCTTTCCCCGGGCTTGCTTGTCAGTTCCATCAACTTAACTGTCGTCAATTATGTGTGTACTTTCAAAACCAGGAACACCTGTAATAAGTGACCCAATTTAAAAAAAGAAGTGGAGGAAGAAGAGAAGCTTCTTCTCTCTGCTACAAATAAAAAGAGAAACTTTTCAAAGCGGTTTCAGTCACGTAAGTGTTTGTCAAGTCAACCAATCTGGTTAAGATTGAAAAATCTTCTGCTCACCAATTTTGTCAGATGAAAATATTAACTTCCCAGCGTGCCTCAATCATTGGCACATTATCATATAAATTGTTATGAAAATGAAAAGATCATAAGGTGACAACCAGCTAGAAATAGATGGGAGGTAGAGGAATGACATTTAATGAAAAATGCTATAATGAGATGGAAGTAGAAGTACCTAAGAAGTAGTGAAAAATAGGAAAACTATAACACTTAAAATGTTATTTTTACTTCTTATTAATGATTAAGTAAATAAGTAATATTTATTTATATAGCGCTTTTCCAGACCAGGGTCACAAAGCGCTTAAACAATCAAAACAATACTCAAAAAAGTACATACTTTAAAGATCAAGATAATACTGAGAACAACACAGGAGTTCGAGAAATTCAAGGAAAAGCCTGAACAAATAGAAACGTCTTAAGATGTTTCTTAAAGGAGTCAGTAGATCCATCAAGCGCAAAGAGAGAGAAGATCGTTCCAAAGCTTAGGAGCAACAGCCTGAAAAGATTTCTCTCCTCTAGTCCTGAGCCGTGTTCAGGAACCATCAGTAGATTCTGATCCACAGACCTCAGAGCCCGAGCTGGGGTGTAAGGCTGGATCAGATCACTGATGTAAGGAGGAGCCCGACAATGAATAGATCTGAAAGTAAGAACCAGAATTTTAAAGTTGATCCTGAAAGAAACTGGAAGCCAGTGAAGAGTTTTAAGGACCGGAGAAATGTGAGTTCTTCTACTTGAGCGGGTTAGAATTCTGGCTGCAGAGTTCTGAATCAACTAAGTAAATATGTATTAAATGTAACTAACTCTGAAAAATATATAAATAATTTATATAAATAATCAGTTGCTCCTGATTTCCATCTGGTTCTAGAATTTTTTAAAAGTGTTAAGACACTTTTTAAGTAAAACTATAAGGGAGGAAAAACAAGTCCTGGTAATCAACAATGAGTGAATCACGGCGTGAAGATAGTGGGAAGAAGAAAGGCAGAAACCTGGAGCAGAACCAGACTCAGTGTTGACGACCTGCTGCTGTGACCAGCTTGGAGAGAGGAGACGGAGGGATGAAGAAAAGGAAGCGAGAGGATAAAGTGAGAGAAGAACGGAGAATAAATTAGCTCGGCTGAGTTCAGGATAATTGGCCAAAAAAATAGCCAAACATGAACTTTCTAAAACAGCATATGATTAAATCAATAAAGCAACTTTCCTGTGGCTTTGGTTACCAAACGTGTTGTTGTTCACTCTGTGCAGTTTAAAACCACACTTTTTATTTCTCTCCCGGAGCCCCAGGGCTCGACCTCCATAGCTGCTGCTGATCCAGGACCTCCACCACGTCAATCAGAATCAGAATCAGAATCAGGAACCTTTATTTGTCCCGTGAGGGGAAATTCGGTTTAACAACAGCAAGAGCAATATACCAAAAAATAAATAAAAAAAATAAAATGATTAATGATCCTGAGTTCTCTCCAGCACCTCCATGGACTCTCCTACACTCTCCCCTTTTTTTTCTCACTATAATTTCCCTTACTCCTCTCCTTATCCATCTGTCTACCCCCCCATCCTTCCTCCCAGCGGGTGCCACCAGGGTGCCGACAACAATGAGTCTGGTTCTGCTCAAGGTTTCTCCCTTCTAAAGGAATGACTTTTTTTTTTGTTGCTCTACTCATTATTGAGTTGCTGGGATCCGCTTTTCCTTTGTACACTATAGTATTACTTCAACTGTAAAGGGTCTTGAGATAACTTTGTTATGATAAGACACTTTGAATAAAATTGAAATAAAAGTGAAATAACAGAAACATTGGGCAGCGACTCCAGTGACCAAGCAGTCCTCTTTAGAGCAGTGGACACCAACCTTTTTCCAACTCAAGGCCCACTTTTAAGTCTCAAAACTTTTGGGGCCCACCTCCAACCCCATAAATACGAAGGCATTATAATGCTCATTTCCTTGTCACTTGTATAATACTCGAAGGAAAAACAATATAATGAAAATAATATTTGAAAATGTTTAAAATCCTTTTAAACTTAATGAGTTTTAACATTTTTATTTATTACATCCACTCTTATACATAATTTATACAGTTTTGGAGACGATTTTGAGGCCCACTTGCAATACCTTCCCATGCCCACAGGATGGGAATCACTGCTCTAGGGATAGCAATGTATGTAAGAAAGTACGAAAAGTACTTTAGTATTCAAACAGCTTTTCATTTGGTGATCCCCCCTTAGTCACTTGAAGGTCTGTATTAAAATGTACAGTAATGAGTAACTTACTTGTAGTCAAATACATTTCTGCAAATCCTACATTCCTTTTATGGGTGACAGAACGGACAGATTCTTGGAAAATAATCTGTTTAACTAAGGTTGTCTTTTTGTTTATATACGCGTTGTACAAAGTTAACTTAAACGATCAATTGAAGTTTCGTCCACAAAGTCATCATATAGGAAGTGCCTGGACCTTAATGCTAAGGCAGACCACAATAGTACCTACACCCACATAGTGCAACTAAGTATCTCAATAGAGACTCACAGCCTAACAAGAATAAACTTTAGATTTAACTGTAGATGGAAACTTAAAAATTCAATTCAATAAACTCTGAATGTGGTGAATGGACTTTCACAATGTTTCCTGGATTGTATAAAATGGGCTGAAGTAGGATCAACTGAAGTTCTAAAGTAGCTAAAAAGGTTTTTGATTTCACACCCGAGTAAGGCACGGATTGGAATACAGAAAAGGCTTGCGGCTTTCGATCCCGGCTGGAATCTGAAGAAGCATTAAACGATGCTTCCGAAGGCTGCATGTGGAATAATAATAACCCAGTAAATGAGAGGTTCATCTTTTCTTGGGGTTCAAATGGAAGTAAACACCAGGATTGACACACTTCATGACACGCTGTGACACGGGGAGACACACAACGGTGTGTGTATTTGAGGAATCTAAAAGCAGATATAAACAAATGTCTAAAATGAGGCCATTACTGAGGTGAACCCCGGTATTCAGTTTTATACGCACGAAACGGGCAGTAAATGTTTTTGGAGTTGACGAAATACCCCGCGAGGATGGAGGAGCCATAAGGTCGTTTCCTCTGAATCTTTTGGCCGGCAGGCGGAGGGCAGAGGGCAGCTAAATAATGAGACCTTCAGTGGAATGGCGGAGACAAACTGGGCATATGTAGGTCTCTTTAATTGGGAAGGGATTGTGCATTATTGATTTTTCAAAGGTTTTCCACATCCACCTGATTCCAGAGCACAGTGCAGGAATGAGCCCCGGAGCAGATTCAATACCTACTGAGCCCACACAGCTTTGATTGATGGAAGAATGCATTGTTTGCAATTGAATACATTGTTTTTTTTATCAATAATTGTGGAAACAACAATTCTGTTTCTAATATGGTAAGCTAAAAGGTACAATCAGCTCTCAGATAATTTATGGATTAGCCAATTAGGCACATTGATTAGATGTTAGATCGTGAAATCCCTTCTCCGCAGTGGTCAGTGGATATCAAAGGTGACCCAAAAATTAAACAGTGTGTTGATTCATGAATAGAATAGACAAGGTTTGGCGATAGATGTGACAAGTAATGATAGGCAAATGAAACTATTAATAAGTTATGTTGAGATAATAACCAATTTACTTTCATAAACGTTCTTGCAAATTGACCTAAATCTAAAACTGCATTTTCAATAATTGCAACTGCGGCACGCAGAGTAATGTCACTGTGCCTCGCGGAGTTATATCACCGCACCTCGCGGAGTAATACCACTGCGCCTCCCGGAGCAATACCACTGCGCCTCCCGGAGTAATACCACTGCGCCTCGCGGAGTAATATCACTGCGCCTCGCGGAGTAATATCACTGTTCCTCGCGGAGTAATACCACTGTTCCTCGCGGAGTAATACCACTGCGCCTCTCGGAGTAATATCAATGTGCCTCGCGGAGTAATATCAATGCGACCTGCGGAGTAATACCACTGCGCCCTGCGGAGTAATACCACTGCGCCTCGCGGAGTAATATCACTGCGCCTCGCGGAGTAATACCACTGCGCCTCGCGGAGTAATACCACTGCGCCTCGCGGAGTAATATCACTGTGCCTCGCGGAGTAATATCACTGTGCCACACATTGTAATAACACTTTGCTTGCGTAGTAATAACGTTGGGCCTCGCGGAGTAATACCACTGCGCCTCTCGGAGTAATACCACTGCGCCTTGCGGAGTAACACCACTGCGCCTCGCGGAGTAATACCACTGCGCCTTGCGGAGTAATACCACTGCGCCTCGCGGAGAAATACCACTGCGTCTTGCGGAGTAATACCACTGCGCTTCGCGGAGTAAGACCACTGCGCCTCGCAGAGTAATATCACTGTGCCTCGCGGAGTAATACCACTGCGCCTCGCGGAGTAAGACCATTGCGCCTCGCAGAGTAATACCACTGCGCCTCACGGAGTAATATCATTGTGCCACACATTTTAATAGCACTTTGCTCGCGTAGTAATAACGTTGGGCCTCGCGTAGTAATAACGTTGGGCCTCGCGGAGTAATACCACTGGGCCTCGCGGAGTAATACCACTGCGCCTCGCGGAGTAATACCACTGCGCCTCGCGGAGTAATACCACTGCGCCTCGCGGAGTAATACCACTGCGCCTCGCGGAGTAATACCACTGCGCCTCGCGGAGTAATATCACTGCGCCTCGCGGAGTAATATCATTGTGCCACACATTTTAATAGCACTTTGCTCGCGTAGTAATAACGTTGGGCCTCGCGTAGTAATAACGTTGGGCCTCGCGGAGTAATACCACTGGGCCTCGCGGAGTAATACCACTGCGCCTCGCCGAGTAATACCACTGCGCCTCGCCGAGTAATACCACTGCGCCTCGCCGAGTAATACCACTGCGCCTTAAGTGGGATATAATATATAGTTTGCACTAAAAACTAAAGGCCAGCAACGCTACATTCAGCTAGGTAACATCAACACGCAAATGGCAAAATAAACATATTCTATCATATAACATATTCTATCTCGAAAATCTATTGTTTTCTGTAAACAGTACAAATTAAACACTTTGCTTTGCCTTCAAAAACTGAAGGTTTATTTGTATTCTATCTGTAGTGTAAAGCTCTAAAAAAAACTTAAGCATGACTTAACCTCAGAATGCGATGCACAGAAGTCTGTTCTGTCTCAGTAGAAAATCATTAGGGTTCAAAGCAAGTGTCATGACCGAGATTTGGTTGTTGTGTGTCGCGCAGTGAAGATCTAATTTACGCGCCGCAACAAAAGATTAAAAACAAATCAAACAAAGTGTGGAAACCCATCCAACACACACAAAAACACACACAGTCTTCTTCCTAATCACCGCTCAACAACACAACTATGCTTGTCAAGTACGAGGAGCTTTTCTGCGGCTCCTCTGGGAACCAGAGAGGGATCGTGGACATGAAGGAGAGGATGTCCTGGTGTCCTCTCTTTCCAGGTTCCGTGCCTGGGGAACAACATCTGCACAAATACATCATGTGTGTCCTTGGGAAAAATAAGCAAAAAGTGGGAAGAATATTTTTAGATGGAAAGAAAACAGGATTGGAGTCTTGGGAAATACACAACTAAACACTTAGCCTACAACCAGACTACCGAGGGAACGAGGGAACATTTTCAGTTTTAATCTCATTTGTACATGTATTGATATAAAAATACATTTGAAGCGAACAATATTGATTAAACATGTCATATAATTAGTCTGTGATGGTTACAATCCCCATGACACATGCACAGAACATAATGAACTTTTTTAATTACCGTATTTTGCTGACTATGAGGCGCAATTGAAATCTTTTAATTTTTTCAAAAATCTTTAGTGCACCTTATTAATTAATTCTGATTCTACTTAGACAGATAGATAGAGATAACTTTATTGATCCTTTTGTGGATCTGTAAAAAAAAAACTACGGTGAACTACGAGGATTACTAATCCTATGAGACCCATTAATCTTAACGCACTTTATACGATAAGATATACAGATCTGTTCATTGATAGTGAGGTTTGCGATTTTGTGTGATTTATAGCCCAAATAAATATGGTGGATTGACAGGAATTGCTAGTGTTTTTAGTAGAAGCCTCGTTCATACGTAACTAAAAACGGGTTCGGGGGAAGGAGAATGCTTACACAACTAAACTTAACTCAGACAAGAGACTAGTCACCTGTTCTGGGCGTCCATCCCCTCTAACCCCAAGCAGCTGGGATAGGCTCAAGTACCCTAGAATACTGATAAGAGAATCCAGGGTATAAAATGAATAAATGAAAATAACCAGATATGGAAAAGAAAATTCATAATTTAAGATTAAAATGTTTTTTTTATTAAGATATTAAGATCCAATATCAATTCAAACGTCCTTGAAATGAGGATATTTTTAACAAGTTTAAATTCTTTTTGAAAATATTTGATGAAAGTTAATACTTCGGTGGCTTGGAAAAAAAAATCCAGCGGCTTAATTTTATTCTTAAATTCGCATGATAGGCAAGACTCGAGAAATTTGAGATTTGAAAAATCATTCGTCATGTGAGAGGTTCATAATTTGTCAAAGTGTTGCATTAATGTCACCCTAGAATCCCCCATACCAGGCATTCTATCATTTTTTGACTCTAGGAGATTTAAATTGACACATTTCACGTAGAATAGGAAAAGAAAGTGTGAGGATAACCTGTCAGCAGCAGACAAGGAGCCTGTCAAACAACGAGAGCCCGAAGACGACTGCCCTTTTCTCCATGATGAGTCCGACACCCGACTACTGACTCGACAGGCTGACGCCATGTGCCATCCAACTATGAGGTCTCCAGGAAGGTTTGGATGTTATTCCGATATAAAAAAGGAGATGAAAAATACAACGAATATGTGCTCCGTGTGCATTAAATAAGGGGAGAAGTGTTTTAAAAATATAGTCAAGTGGCCCTTTAGGATGGAAGGATTAACAACAAATACAAATGAGTCGTAAACAACAATAGTTCACCGGAGAATGAACAGTAATTAAATGGATGGGAACATGTGGAAGCGCCTCTTCCTCAACGGAGGAGGATGCGACAAAGGGACAGTGTTAGACAAGAGTTTTCAACATTGGTTCTAGTCTTAAGTAATCTGAAAATAGTCTTGTTTCTTCCAACATAATTGCCATTTCCGAGCAGCACCAAACCAACAATCATGCCACTTAACTAACCTCTTAGATGGAGAATAAAAAGCTTGTTGCACAAAAAAAAGAAAAAGAAAATTCCCCTCAGCCTGTATTGATTTATTCAATCCATTTTGTAAAAGAAACATATTTCGTAGCCTCCAGCATGAATTTTATACACGAAAATGTATGTTTTAATTGAGTCAGAAATGAATGAATGATTGATAACCGTTTTAATTTTAAAACGTCAGAACGTCAAGTACTTATAAAACAATAAGAAAATACATACATTAATTCAAACGAGAGGCTTTAAATGGAATCATATATCAATCTGAGACAATTTCATACAAAAGATTTCAGAAGAATAAAAGTAAAAATGAACTAAAGAGAGAAAGATTGTGATTTTATATGCTGATGATGACTCTCCATCAGGGGTGTTGTTTGTTGTTGTTAAAAGTAATCACTGCTTGATATTGAGCTAAAATACCCTCCTATAGCGTCTTAATGATGCAAAAATATTGGTGTTAATAAACGTCGTGAACTGTCGAAAAAAATAATGAGCACGAGAAATTGGAGGCTAAGAAAAAGCGTTGAGCTCCGTTTTGAAGAAAATAATTGTGGGGATAAGTGCCAGAGCAGTGGTAGAAGTTGACGACGAATTACAGAGTAAGTGTTTGTTTCAAAATCAAATAGCAGTTTAGAAAGCGCTCACAAAATGTTGTTTTGATAATGGGAGACGGAGGCAAAAGGGAAAATGCATTAGAGAGATACTAGAGAAGAAGTGATAGCAACGGCTAATTGAAACACGTTGTTAAAAAGAATCAGTGGTTAATATATGGAGTAAAAAATAGATTTTTCTTTTTACGTACAACCACTGTTTTTCTACATATGCATTCCAATTATACATTTATAAACGCTATAATTGACATAGGTAAAACTAGCTTATACTCATAGGTTACATTTACTTTAGTTAAAGCAGTACTTTGTTAAAATATGTTCAAAATTTTCTGTGCTCATTGTTTTAACTTTGCTCTTAACACCAGAACCTCGGCACCGAGCCGCTTCACACTAGTTGGGTCAAAGGCAGAGGTTACATTTATTTTAATAAACTTTCAGGAAGAGAAAATCCAAACAAAGAAATAAAGTCCAATTTTTGTGAACTTTAGTGTCCGGTGACACATGCTTTTGCAATGACACTATTCTAACATTGCGATGAGCCGGAAACTAAAATGTTATTTATATACCATAGTGATGCTTTAATCCTTGATAAGATTCCAGAAATACATGTGCAGTGGTGGAGGTGGTTCACCTTGACCCAGGGACAACCCTTAGTCAACATGATGCCAGAGTAGAAAATGCGTGAAACTTGAATTAATACTAAAAGGTCAAGATAACACCGAGACAAACACAGGAGTCTCAGAGAATCAAGGAAAAGTCTGCACAAATAAGAAAGTCTTAAGATGTTTCTTCTTGAAGGAGTCAGTAGATCATCAAACACAGAGAGAGAGGAAGATCGTTCCAAAGCTTAGGAGCAACAGTCTGGAAGGATTTCTCTCCTCTGGTCCTGAACTGTGTTCAGGAACCATCAGTAGATTCTGATCCACAGACCTCAGAGCCTGAGCTGGGGTGTAAGTTCGGATCAGATCACTGATGGAAGGAAAAGCCTGACCGTGAATAGATCTGAAAGTAAGAACTAGAATTTTAAAGTTTATCCTGAAAGAAACTGGAAGCCAGTGAAGAGTTTTAAGGATCGGAGAAATGTGAGTTCTTCTACTAGAGCGGGTCAGATTTCTCGCTGCAGAGTTCTGTATTAACTGCAGGCGGGACAGCTCCTTCTTGTTAAGACATGGAAACAAACTGTTGCAATAGTCCAGACTAGAAGACACAAACGCATTACAATTACAAGTTCCAGAATGGAAATACTGTCATTGAAACTATATACCAAAATGACTTCAGACAAAATAATGAATATTGAATTGAATGTGAAGTAGCATGAATATTATGTATTCGCAAGCAGATTCAAAAATAACTGAAAGACATTAAGTACAGTAAAGTACTTTCAATGTCCAGCTGTTCGTCCAAATACATGCTATTACAGTTGAGACGGAGTTGGCACTCGCCACCGGCAATCCATCTGCGACGTTTGACCACTTCCTGCAATCTCAGCGTTAATGACAGTAATCGACACAATTACAGGGGGTAACACTTCTTCACTTCCATCCTTCTCTCACTTGTTTTCCAGCCACACTACATCCCCTTTAAATGGACTTTTTGGCAAGCTACTTGCACTTCCTCTCCGTAAGTCTTCGTCAATGTGTAGCTTTAGAGCTCTGGTTTCATTTTAAAGGCTTGAGAGAGGAAACAAATCGGAGACAGGGGACATAACAGGAGGCAGTAATAGCTGTCAGTACAAACAATTCAGGTGTCACTCAAGCAACAATACGCTTTGCCGCGACGTATTCAGGCTTGACGAATGAAAGAGGCCCTTTTGAAAGTCAGCGAGCTGTATGAAGCCGTTAATTCTTAAGCTGCTTTATTATCTCTTCGCGTTTTCTCTAATTCATTCACCGAGGTCCAGAACCTCAGCGAACTGATGTCGCTCTCATACTTGAATGGTTCAAAATTGCCTCTTGAATTGGGACTTGCTGAAAATCCCTGGAGTGGACACTCGAGGAGATTCATTTAATTTACATGTCTATCTATCACCAAAAACAAAATTGGATTGGTCCGACGTTGTCGAGCACAAAAGTTAACACGTCTCAAATCACTGCATTTATTCTCATGTAATATAATTCAAAGAAGATTCTAACTTTTTTTTTTGCTGCTGCCATTACTGTATTGTTCCATTCACTGGTTTCTAAACACATCAGTCCACGAGGGTCAAATCTTTTTAATAAGAGGATCATTTTTCCAAAACATACTTGGCTTGTAAACAGTTTAAAGAGCTTCAAGTGTTGCAGTGCAGTATGAATAAAGTGGTAGGAGTGCTTTGCTACCACGTAGCTAATCATTTTTCTTTTATAAAATTATGTCTGAGGTAGACATGCCTAAAAGAAAATATAATCAAATGATGCTTGAAGTTTAAACTCAAGTTAAAAACTAGAAAGAGTGCATTTCCGGAAGAAAATGCAGTGTGAATGCTGACCCTGCTGTGCTGTGGAAGTAGTAGCTGAAGTAGAAGCAGTAGAACAGTAACAGTAGTAGTAGAATTATTAGAAAAAGTAATAGTAGTAGTAGCAAAGATAGTAGAAGTAGTAGTGGAAGTATTAGTGGAATAAGTAGTTAAAGTAGAATAAGTAGAACATTAAAAGTAGTAGTAGAATTAGTTGTAAAATTAGAAGTAGTAGTAGTGGAAGTAGAAGCAATAGAACCGTAACAGTAGTAGTAGAATCATTAGTAGAATTAATAGTAGTAGTAGCATAAGTAGTAGAAGTAGTAGTGGAATAAGTAGTTAAAGTAGAAGAAGTAGAAAATTAAAAGTAGTAGTAGAATTATTTGAAAATAAAGAAGTATTAGTAGTAGAAGTAGTAGTTGAAGTAGTATTGGAAGTAGTAGTAAAAGTAGAAGTAGTAGTAGTATTAGTAGTAGAAGTAGTAGTGGAAGTAGTATTGGAAGAAGAAGTAAAAGTAGAAGTAGTAGGTCAAAGTGGAAGGAGTCGAAACATATATTGAAGATTTTCCTTATTAAAATAAATGGGGTAGAAAAAGAAGAATAAAAGAAAGAGTGGAAGAGATAAAATAAAGATAGAACATAGCCCGCATTTCAGAAACGAGCTGAATTGATAAAAGTTTGAACGGTTCAAATCCGATAAAATTTGTGGGAGTAGAAGCGGAACAAAGTTTAGGTCAGAAGAAAACAGGATCTCAATTGTGTGAATGCTGGAATTAAAAAATTGGATACAGTTCATTCAGAAGGAAGTTTCAACAGGGGGTTGACACCGGTCGACGTCGAGGTAAATAAAACTTCTGACAGTCTCTCCATGTCTGTATGTGTGTAGCTTGAGTGAAATACGACCCGTGTTTTTTCCTTCTGACCTTCTCAGAAGTTCGGCGGAGGAAGACACACTTAATTAATTCCTAACAAATGAGGGTCCAGGGAGCGGTACCATCCGTCTTTGCAACTGAAGCGGCGTGTACGACAGCTGAGCGTGATGCTCGAGCAGCAAAAGAACCACAAACATAATCGTTTATAGCTCCGGGTGAACTTTGAAATTGTATCTAATCATCATTCCTTCTGTGTTGCTTCATTTCTGGTAGCAGTTTACAAGTGGCCAGAGATAGAATCTGGCGATGCGATTCCTATCACGATACAGGGGCAACGATTACAAGATATTGTGATGTAACAAGGATATATGTGTAGTATCGTCGAGTACTTGACTCTGGTGTTGTAGTATTTACAGGCCACATGACTCTTGACGAAGTCGTAACTGATTTCATTTGAAAACCAAAATATTTCCAAACATCAGCTTTAAAAGCTGCTGGAGTCGACTGTATCCCCTCGTCCTCAGTCATCGCCAAGATCTTGCAGGATTTAATTGATCCTTTAGCTGCCGAAGACTTTATATCTGCTGACATCTAGAGGCCGGGCATTTAATGGCAACACAAAAATGTACACTCTGAATATATGCATGTTATCGTAAATTGAAAAATTGAATTATTTAATTTGATATACACTTTGTTGAAATATAAACCATAAAAGTGTGCTAAACTAATCGTATTTTAAAGAGACCCCCCCAAGAAAAATAAATAATAAAAATAACTTGTTTTTAATCTACACAGCATTGTAGAATTACAGTTTTACATCAGCTCAATATTACGTGCTAAAATATTTCAAAACTCAATTCTCTTTAATAATATTATTGAGTCTGAATGAATGAACATTGACTGACACTTTTAGCACATCTCCTGTCTGAGAATATAATTGGCCAGTTTTCAGCTTCTAAGTGAAGAAACAGATCCAAATTAAGTTATTATGAGGACAATTGATTTCATAAAGTGAGCAAATTCACCAGAATCAAATGAAATAAATGAGCTATTTGAAGCGCTGTTGCTTGAAATACCTAACTTTTTTGGTTCTTGCTTTGAACAAAAGCAAGAACATGACGGTTTAGTGCACTTAATAATTAGGTTAACAGTACTATAAACACAAATCTATCATTTTTAACAGTGAAAAAAAAAGTGTATGACCCACTAGTCATCCAAAGAAATTCAACAACAACATATATAATGAATAAAAACAATATGTAATGCAACTGATTTTCAATCATTCAAAGATTCCACTTCACCTCGTGTGATACATCCAAACGGACGGCGGCTCTAAAAATAAGTATCCTTCTTAAACTTCAACCACGGCGGCCTGATTTTGATTCAGGGCGACAGCGTAACAGAGAATAAAGTTTAAATCAGATCAATCATATGCAGATGTGACATTTAACACCAACAGTAGAGCCCCAGATGCTGCGAGATGAAAGTCATGTTTGAACATTTGATTGGCAAACTCTACTGAGCTTCCAGAGGGAAAAGTTCGCTGGCAGGGTCGCGATGCAACACTCTTCATCAAAGACGCACAATACTTGTATATTGTGGAGGATAAAAATAGCGTCTTCTGATCGGTTTAATGTCGCCGTTAGTCAGATACTGCAAAGACTTGTGTCCAGCATGTTCCTTTCAAGATGGTTCGTCAAGCCGGCGACCAAACACTAGAAGAAGAGTGTTGGGCTGTGTCCCAAATCGCGCACTTCTGCACTTACACTTTATATTTTGAGTGCACAAGTGCGTCCCAATGAGCAGTCTGCGAAAATGTAGTGTGCAATGAGCACTCAATTGGCGCACTCAAACAACCAGAAAATTGAGTGTGGATCGATGAACATTTTCCACCCTTAACAGCCGCCATCTTAGTGACGTAGGTGACAGTAGACGGAAGCTACGCCACTTTTACCACAACACGACAACAATAATAACAAAATGAAACAACTTAATAACTCTTTTCGATTGGCGAATAGTGCTGTCAAGTGTCGATGATAGTGTTCCATCGGCCGGTTGCCATCAACGTCAAAAAGTAGTAGAAGAAGAAGCTGTCGAGTCATTTACTGTAAATGTGTACCGTAAGTGTTTGATTTGAGATAGTACTACCCTGTTGAAATTTGAGCACTGCACAAGTAAGCACACGGTCTTACAGCGTATGGTTAAGCAGTGCACTTCGAGAAGTCCGAGGTTTGAGACACAACATTGGGGTACTATGCCCCCCCTTGTTGAGATGGGTTGTCTATATGACATTTAACAAGCATCAAAAATGAAGCTTTTGGAATTTTTTGGTGGTATTCTGCCCTCCTTTCAGTCCCAAAACAAAAATATTTATAAATTGTTTATGTATTAGGTCATATGAAAGCATTGGATTTGATCGAAAGGGACACATTTTCGTATGGGGGTATTCTGCACCCCTTTTGTGCACCCTTTCCTTATCAAGTTTCTCTGCCCTTTACAACCTTCACTAAGTTCAGTAGTCTACATGCAAGTTTTCAAGCCTTTTTGTCTTCAACAAAATTAGTCATGGGGGTCTTCTGCCCCCTTACAATTAACAAAAGGAGCTGGAATTCCATAAATATTTCTAATGTATCATGTAATATAAAGGGGAAATTGGATTTTCATGGAGGTCTTCCGCTCCCCTTATGCCCCCTTCCCTTTTACCTGGTCAAGTTGTTCTCCCCTATTACCTGAGAGGTCAGTAGTCTACATGTTCATTTTTCAAGAACTTCATGGGGGTCTTCTGCCCCCTTACAATTAACCAAATGAGGTTAATTTACATTACATTTTCTGTGTTTTATGTAATGTATATTTTTTTAAATTTAATTTGGAATTTTCAACTTTGAATGAAGGTTTTCTGCCCCCAAATGTGCCCCCTTAACCTGTTAGAGTTTCCTTTTCCTCTGAGAGGTACAGTTTTAACTCTATGAAACACTAAGAGCAGAAGTACATTAACACACATTGTAAGTATATAGATTGTCTTAATGGTTATAGTAAGAATTCAGAAATCCTTGATATAATCATGATAAAAACTGTAAAGTATATTTGGATTACAGACACTGATGTCGTGTAGGGTTCAAAAACTTGGTTCTGGTATTTGCGAGTTTGTCCGACGGGTAAAAAGCTGGAAGACTCTCTGGCCAGTTATCAAGCTCCACTGATGCCGTGTGAAGTAAAGAACACTTTGAACATGAATACTGGCAAAGCTCAGTAGTACTGCTCCAACTAGAACACCTCTCAAGTACGAGATAAATAACGCTGCTAATTCTTCTTTCGTGTGACGAGGTTTGAATCCCTTCGAAACTAAAACTCCGGCGTATCTTTGGCCGGAATACAAACAGGATGACCTTTTGTGGACCTTTCAGAATTCACATCACAGCCCAACGCCTGCGTGTGAAACAAACCCAGTGGACGAGCGTCGACCAATCCGGACGAGACTGATCGTAATTGGGAGCAGCGTCGCTCACAGGAGGTTTCATTCTGCATCCAGATAACAAGACCGGACCATGACGTATCGACGCGTCAGATGCTTTAAAGAAGAAAGAAAGGAATCGGCTTTATATTCCAGACAGAAACCCCGGCTCTGGCAATAAACTTTGGTGCCCTCCAGCAAACAAATGTTGCATCGTCTGCCTCTCGCGAAACCTTTAGATGAGTGGTAATGTCAGCGTTATTATCCCGGGCACCTCGGGTCCCTCGCCCACTCCGAGGGGCCGGGCCACTCTGCCAACAACCGGCCTCCAGATGCACCGGGCAGCTGCGATGAAGCCGTGTCGAGAGGAATAAAAAAACGCCGACGCCGGAGAAGAAAAACACAGAAGCTGATCGATGGTTGGACTCTGCAAATATCAGGCTCAACCATGGGGGCCACGGCACCGACTCTGACAGACGGAATTCATCATTGGTGGGCACGCCAGGGTCTGCGAAATGCTGATGAGCTTGTTTGAAAAGGTCTCGCCACTTGGGATATTCAAACGTGTCAGCCATTATCTGTGTGCCCTATTCACTAACAGAGCCACTTAGAACACAGTGTTCTGGTTCGGCTCAATGTGAACCAAATTACGGTCCTGGAGGCGGAAATGTCAACGACACTCATCAAGAGGGTGTTTAATTGGAAAAATGTAAAAATATGGCAGAGAATGATCAATTACGTTGGAACAATACGCCTTCCTGTAAAAAAACAAGTAGAGATCTCAAATGTCTCTCTTTATTTTTCTAAAATGAATGCAGGTGAAGGGGAATTTAGAGAAAAGAAGAAGAGGTGGAGTCAAGTGTCAAAGAAGGACAAGTTAATAAAGAAAAAGCTGAAAAAAAAAGCAGAAAAGCGACATGCTAAACTTAGCATTAAGATTTGAAACAGAGACACAGAGTGCTGTGTCTCAAATCGCATACTAGCGTACTAAAAGTTAGTATTTTTAGTACGTTAGTGCGTCTCAATTCTTAGTATGCGAAATTTAGTGCGCCATGCACACTAAATTGGCGTACTAACACGCCCACAAAACTAGCATGGTTCGATGGACACTAACCACACTAAACACACTAAACAGCCGCCATTTTAGTGACGTTTTAAACGGAAGTTACGTCATATATAAATGCATATATATGCATATACTTAAATGTGTATTTTCAGCAGCAGTAGGAGGATAAACACGTCTTCGCTGCTGATACCAGCTTAAATATCTCGCGATTATTTAGATTCTCATATTTTTTCTTTATTTCTTTTTCCAAAGTTGCAATACGTGCTGCCAGCAGGTGTCGGCGATAGCGTTCAAACAGCTGCTTGAAACATCGTTAAATAGAAGTAGAAGAAGAAGCTGTCATGTGATTTCCGGTTAGTGTGTAGCTTCAGAGTTTGATTTGAGACATACTATCTGCGGAGAATTTGCGTACTAGTTAGTATGTACACTAAACTGATGCATACTAACTTCTAGCATACTAAGATTACTCTAAAGAAGAAAAAATATGAGAATCTAAATAATCGTGAGATATTTAAGCTGGTATCAGCACCGAAGACGTGTTTATCCTCCTACTGCTGCTGAAAATGCACCTGTAAGTATATGTATATATATGCATTTATATATGAAGTAACTTCCGTTTAAAACGTCACTAAGATGGCGGCTGTTTAGTGTGGTTAGTGTCCATCGAACCGTACTCAGTTTTGTGGGCGTGTTAGTACGCCAATTTAGTGTGCATGGCGCACTAAATTTCGCATACTAAGAATTGAGACGCACTAACGCACTAAAAATACTAACTTTTAGTACGCTAGTATGCGATTTGAGACACAGCACTAGCCACTTCCTGTTTTGACTTCCTTTTTTATAATCACTGAATCCTTTTTTTTTAAGATTAGATCGATATTCTTTTTAATAGAATACAATTTTTAAATTGCAGAGGCTGCAGGAATGTGTTGTGGTGGCAGTACAGAATATATAAATGAAATAAAAAGAGATACAATACAATATATATTACCATAAAATAGCATATAAATCAATCATTCATAAATACTCCATTGGTACTTTATGTTCTGTGTTAATGACTGGAGATCCACATGTTGAGGTTGATATTTTTTAACTAATATTTGTGTTATATTCAGAAGTACTTTTGTGTTGTTCATTTTAGGTGTAAAGTGTTGTATCTTTATTTATAAAGTTAAATAAATATATTATATTCAAATCAATACATGTCATTTCATCGTAATATGGATACTATACTATGGATTATATTTATATTCAATATATATATATATCAAATGTTGTGTTGGTCATGCTATACAATTACTTGTCTATTAAGGTAAGGTAAGGTAAGGTAAAACTTTATTAATCCCGAAGGAGAAATTGTTTTTTTTCCAATAGCCAGAGCAAATACAGCAATTTATTATTACCAAAGAAAACTGAATTGCAATATTGGAAAAATATTTTCTCATTAATTCGTACACTGAATAAAAATGTGCTACATTCTAACATTCTGGCTCCTTGTGTGATTCACACCCTCGACTTAAAGTATCTCACGATGTCAAGAACTTCTTCATCACATCAGCAACGAGTATTCCAAACTTAGATTGATAGATACACTTCATTGATCCTCTGGAGATCTACTTCGGGAAATTGTTCAAGTATACAGTTAAAGACACTTGACTTATTTTCTTTTCACTCTAAATTAAAGAGGGCAACAAGAAACTAACCATGTAAAGATATTTAAACTGTTAAATAAATTAGCTGTTGCAGGAAAGTGTCTTTACCAGAAACCCATTTTACAAATGAAATTAAAGTCGTGTTGTGGTCTTAGCCACCCTCAACACGACGACTGGACACAAATATTACTTACTTACTTATAATCCATGCTTTTGTGTTTTCTTGTTAAGACTATTGTAACAGTTTATTTACTATTTTAACAGCTTATTAATGCAGAGCTGACTTTCCTGCAGTTGATACAAACGCTGCAGCGAGAATTCTCACCTGCTCTAGTAGAAGAACTCACATTTCCCCTGATCCTTAAAACTCTTCACTGGCTGCCAGTTTCTTTCAGGATCAACTTTAAAATTCTGGTTCTTACTTTCAGATCTATTCATGGTCAGACCTTCCCTCAGTGATCTGATCCAGCCTTACACCCCAGCTCGGGCTCTGAGGTCTGCGTTTGATGAAGTCTACTGACTCCTTCAAGAAGCATCTTAAGGACTTCTGTGTTTGTCTCTATGTTGTAATGACCTTTAAGAGTTTTTAAATTTGTATGTCTTTTTTACTGTGTATGGCTTTTGATTGTTCAAGCGCTTTGTGACCCTGGTCTATAAAGGCGCTTTAATAATAACTCTCTTACTTACTTAAGGTAAGGTAAGGTAAGGTAAAACTTTTTTTTTCCAATAGCCACAGAAAATACAGCAATTTTTCATATTTTCCATAAAAAATAAATCAAAATAAAATAAGAAAAAGAACATAAAGATAAAGACTTAATAAATACATTAATGAGTTACTCAGTACTGGGTTCAAAGGTCAGATTAGGTTGAGGTCGATGATTGAAACATAAAGTTTTGTCACATTAATCAAGAAGCAAATTTTGTTTTAAAGTTCCATCAGTCTTATGTAACATGTAATAAGCTATAAAGCGTAGACCAGCGGGACAGCAGTTATTATCAAATATGGTCACCAGTGTAAAGTGACCTCTCGCACACTTTTGCGACCAGCTGAGCGACGGCCTATCAGAGACGAAGGTGTTCAAACAGATGGCGGAGGCAGACAGTCGGACACGCTCCCACATTTCCTCAACAGAAGCCGAGTGATTGAGACGACCTGTGGCGTCGCCACCTGTTTTTTACCCGCTGCATAATTAAACACCAGCCTCCAAAACACCCAACAATGACTCACTTTCCCAGCATTCCCCCACACGGTTACTCATGAAGCCATAAAAAAGGCATCTTATTTTAAAGCTTTTTGAACTTTAGATACTCACGTTTTTATGCTGTAAATATATTAAGGGGTCGACCTGATGCAGTTTCGAGGCGTCTTAGGTTTTGTAAAATTACATTTTATTTTATGTGTTCTAAGGCGACAATTATTAGAGTTTTAATATTCATGAGGATTTTGCATTGATAGATCACAAACCCTGGATCATTTTGCTACAATTGAATCGATCACTATTTGGACCAGTAGTCAACGAACCACTAGGGGGCGACTACATGCTATATTCATTAATGTGTCCTAAAATAACACCATTTAATTATCCTATGACAAACGTCATGCAGAATTAATAAGATTATTAAAAAACTAAAGGATTACAAGCTGTCCTCCTGTTTCTACACACACACAACATGAATACACACAAAGACACTGCAAATAAGAAAATGAATAAAATCGAAATGCAGAGAGAAATAAAAAAGTCTTAAAACTGTTAAAGCTGTTATGCGCGTTACCAAGTGAGTTAACCAAGTTTATAATAGTATGTTCGTTCATTCATAACTACGGCACACGACGACACAAAACAAGAGAATAAAAAGAGGGTAATCATAGTGCAAATATAGTGTATCCGTATGAACTGTTCAACAAATATAAGAATGATTATTTACAGATTTTAAAAAGATAAAAGATCAAATTAAATAAAAAGATGATTTAAAAACAGCCAGGTCGGCGAACAAGCGCCCTCTATGGGCCAGTAGCTACTAAAGGTAACCTCAAAACAATGGGGTCTACAACAGACTGAACAGAATAATAATAAAAGATTATGTATTTACTATTTAATATATAGCACCTGAAAACAGTTTCCATGAAATTTGCATTTTTATTTGATATCATATTAATACAGTTTATTAGATCGTTTTACATTATATTTTTTCCTAAATCATCATTTACTCTCGTTCAAATTTTAATAAAATAATTAACTAATATAAATACAAATAATTAATTAATATAAGTATGATTCCCGCAAGATAGTGTTTAATCTTGTTTACAAATCCTGATTTAAAAAAAATGTGATAAAAAAATCATGATTGTGATTAAAAAATCATTAGTTTATATAAACTAAAATAATTCTGCGTGATCCAAGATGATATAATAGTTATTTAATTATTCCTGCAGGCTTTTCCTTGATTATCTGAGATTCTCTGTGTTGTTCTCGGTGTTATCTTGATCTTTTAAGCATCTATTTTATTGTAAGTAAGTAAGTTATTTTTATTTATATAGCGCTTTTCCAGACCAGGGTCACAAAGCGCTTAAACAATCAAAACAATATTCAATAAAGTAAATACTTTAAAAGTCAAGCTAAAACTGATAACACAACAGGAGTTCCAAAAAATCAAGGAAAAGCCTGAACAAATAAAAATTATTGAGTTTTGTTTTGATTGTTTAAGTGCTTTGTGACCCTGGTCTAGAAAAGCGCTCTACAAATATTACATATTTACTTACCTAATAATTAAAAAAAAAAAAACATAAAATATCCGAAACTTTATCGAACTGATGAATTTGCAATTTGCCATTTAATCAACAAAATAAAAATAATAATGGAGAATAATAATGTCATTATAATGAGGTTCTAAGACCACGGTACCTTGATGAAGAGATGCAGGTGAAGATAGACTCGCTTCACTCTCTGGACGACGGAGAACAACCGGCTGCTGGTCAGCGAGGTCGTGACCACATGCGTGACCTCAGGGAACGAGCAGACGCCGAAGCCCGAGCGTTGGCAGCGACCGAGGAGCTCCTCGTCGACCTTCTCGTCTCCCTCGCTGAGGATGCAGCCGACGGCGGAGCGGCACTGGGGCCCCGGCACCTGCAGAAGAAGAAGAAGATCGATGGAGGGACAGAAGAAGGGTTTCATTAGACGGGGGAAGCAAAGTGTTCAAACTATGTTGTTCTTGAGAAACATCCTGCAGAAACACGTCAAGGCGAGACAACGTGATCATTAATCAAAGCTTTGATTCAACCTCGGCTCGGACGACACATTATTGCTTTTGGGGGGGGGGGGTCCCCTTAGGGACAACAGCTTTCTGCACTTTCAGTGAACGCTCATGTAATAACAAAAAATGGGGAATAGTCCAATTTGTCCAAGAATGCATTACCATCGATGTATGTGAAGCTATTGTTAGAAACTTTGTTTCTTCTCTGAAAACACAAGGGGATGAAGTTAATTTTCTGTTTGGCTGTTTGCTAGAGACACTGATATTCATGAATGTGTTTTTTTACTCTGTTTAAATCATTCTACTGTGTTTGTCTCCAATGAAACTGAATTTATCACATTATTATTATTATTGTGCTCTTTTTAATGTGCCGTTTGTTTTCTTATGTAAAGGACCTTGTGAGACTAAATGTCTAAAAGCTGCTATATAAATACAATTATTGCCATTTTTATTATTATTATTAAATATGGGAATAGTTTTTTTTACGATACTCTTGATGTTTAAAAATATATATAATTTCTTTTTGGCTCTTAAGTCATTATTATTTTTATCATAGTTATTGGTTTACATTTCAATTAATTGTGTTTAGTATCAAATGTTTTTTATTTTTTTATTTACAATTAACATGCAAATATTCACTGTGTTTGTTATTTATATACTTATGTGTTGCAATTTAACTTCTAGCCACTAGATATCAGTAGTCATTTGTCCACTGTAGCTAAAATAGAAATCCTGTGAGATGCATGGCAGGACTGAGGACAAGGGGATACAGTGACTCCAGCAGCTTTTAAAGCAGATGTTTGGACATATTTTGGTTGGAAAACAAATGAAAGTAGTTACGATTTCATCAAGAGTCATGTGGTCTGTAAATTCTGCTACACCAGAGTCAAGTACTCGACAATACTAAAAATATATACTTGTAAGTAAGTAAGCAAGTGAATAAGTAATTTATATTTATATAGAGCTTTTCTAGACTAGGGTCACAAAGCGCTTAAACAATCAAAAAAAAAAGAATAGTAAAAAAATATATACTTAAAAGATCAAGTTACTACAGTATCACTATATATCGTATCGTTCGCCCTGTATACACCTATATATATATATATATATATATATAAATAATAAAATACATTGACTTGCAAGTTCAGTTCAGTTCTCATCAAGCCTTCTCTCATGAAAGTCTAGTACTTTGAGGATGGAAAGTACAAGACTTTCTGCAACAACAGAGTCAAGTACTCGACAATACTACAAATATATACTTGTAAGTAAGTAAGTAAATAAGTAATTTGTATTTATATAGCGCTTTTCTAAACCAGGGTCACAAAGCGCTTAAACAATCAAAAAGAAAAAAAAAAAAGTCAAAAAATATATACTTAAAAGATCAAGTTACTACAGTATCACTATATATTGTATCGTTGACCCTGTACACACCTATATATATATATATATAAATAATAACATACATTGACTTGCAAGTTCAGCTCAGTTTTCGTCGAGCCTTCTCTCATGAAAGTCTAGTACTCCGAGGATGGGAAGTACTAGACTTTCTGCAACAACAGAGTCAAGTACTCAACAATACTACAAATATATACTTGTAAGTAAGTAAGTAAATAAGTAATTTGTATTTATACAGCGCTTTTCTAAACCAGGGTCACAAAGCGCTAAAACAATCAAAATTATATAAATAATGAAATACATTAACTTGCAAGTTCAGCTCAGTTCTCGTCGAGCCTTCTCTCATGAAAGTCTAGTACTCTGAGGATGGGAAGACCTCGCAGTGAAAATGAAAAAGAAGATTTAAGAGGTTCCACTCCTGCCTTTTCCCTTTTACTTCCCGTCTTAATTGGGCACCAGGCGGGAGGAGAGGGACGGAACAAAGATGTCATCTTGAGGTGACGCCAGGTCAAAGGAAACCCGAAGCTTTGAAACTATGAAAAGTCTTGTTTTTTGGGGGGGTTTTTTCAAAGTGTAAAAAATCTGAGGGAGTTGGGGACGAGACCATGGCGTTGGCCCCTTTGAAGGAGGCGAGTTTGCACCAGCCCTGTAACCATGGCAACAGTTTGAGAGCTCACCCATTCTTTGTCTATAAAGGCAGCGATTAAAGAAGAATAGAAAAGAAAAAGTGAGAACAGCAATTCAGAGATACTTATCCATCGTAGGGTGCACTTTTTTTCAAAAACACTTCTCGCCACAGACATGGATACAGAGAGGCTCAGTGTTGAGGTCCACTCTTGTGTGGGAGCTCTTTCTCTGGCTCTCGAGGGCTCCTGACACCGAGGTTCTGCGCTATCCTGTGGTTCCTGCAGTAATGAGCCCGGATCATTAGCCCAATTATTTTAACTTGGATCAGATTCAGGCCCCGACTGTGTGAAGAGCAACTCGGTACCAGCCGCGGAATTGCAGGCACAGAGGGGAAAAAAAACAGCAGGATCATCAAGTGAACGCTTGAAGATAGAAAATCCGTTTATAAAGTGGCGAGAAACACAAAAAAGTCATTAAAACAATTAGGACATTAAAGAGTTGCGCAATTTTGGGGGGGATTTAAAACTGATTCGTGGGAAAGAAATGTGCAGGTAAAACAATCAACAAATAAGCTAAAACATTATGACCAGATTCCAAAGACGGATGGCAGCACGTAAACGGGTTTAAAGAAAAGATGCTCAATAATAGATTATAGATAATATGATGCTTTACACTTGAAGAAACAATAACTATAGTTTCATTTTTTGTTAAAGTTCCACCAACACTTTCCTCTTCACTCGTACAACTCCGGGCAATGTTCATGCCTCCCACGCGCATTATGCCGGATCTCCATAACATTAACTTTTTCACAAGTTTCCTGAAATAAATATATATATATATATATATACTTTTATTTTAAGACAGAGATTTTGTTTGACTTCCTTTTATACATACAGTGAATCAGTTATAAAGCACAGCAAAAAAAAATGCTAAACTTACTGCATAATTCTAGCGGTGAAGACAAAAAAGTTCTGTGAAATATTTAGTTGCTTTAACAATAAACTGGACACATATTTAATTTTAATCTCTGAAGAACAAAAGTGTACCATAATTATTATTATTAAATATGGGGATCGTTTTTTCACCATACTCTTGATGTAAAAAAATGTATGTATAATTTTCTTTGGCTCTTAAATGATCATTATTTTTATTTATAGTTATTTCAGGGTTTACATTACAATAAATTGTGTTTAGTATCATATTTTTTAATTCACAGTTAACAAGCAAATAATCACTGTGTTTGTTCATATTTGTGTCACAGTTTTACTTCCATTCACTAGGTGGCAGCAGTCATTTGTTCACTGCAGCTAAAGGAACAATTGAAATCCTGCGAGATCCAGGTGAGGACTGAGGACAAGAGGATACAGTCGACCCCAACAGTTTTTAAAGCTGATGTTTGTACATATATTGGTTTCAAATGAAAGCAGTTACGACTTCATCAAGAGTCATGTGGTCTGTAAATTCTGCAACACCAGAGTCAAGTACGCGACAATACTACACATATATAGTTGTTACTACAGTATCACAATATAGAATACAATATATAAGTGTTAAACAAGTACTCTCATTTTAAATTGGGTATTTTAAGCAATTATTAAAGAGTGTTTAAATGTTATGATATCCAAACAAAAGAACAAAACATAGCATAAATAAATGTATAAATGTTTAAGATTAAGTTGGGATCATTGGATTAGATACTTTACAGACATTCTGTCGTGCCGTTTTGATCAGTTTCTTCTCAGACTTCAAGGATCAAAGCTGACGTCAAGGGTTGTGGCGGAAAGAAAGGTTTTTCACCCTCAGGTGATGTGAAGAAAAACTTTGATTATGATGTGAAAATCCATGTCACTGCTACAAACGGCTTTCGAACGTCATTCACATCAACTATTGGGACTTCCTTTGCCTTTACAATATATATATATATATATGTATATATAGAGATAGATATAGATATATAGATATGTATATATACATATATATATGTATATATATTTAAATCCCTTTCCAGGGTGTCCCACCAGTTCACTGCTTACGATTTTGCATTTTTATGCATTAATAAATAAAAGGATTCATAGAAAAGAAGGTAAAACATCACATTTGAACTTCAAAACACAAATGAGCCAAAACATTATGACCAATGACAATGGTTCCAAAAAAGAATGGTAGAATGTAATTAAATGGGTTAAAGATAAGATGCTCAATAATGGATTATTGTTAAAAACAATGCATTATACTTAAAGAAACAGTAACTATAGTTTCATTTTTTATAAGTTTCATCATGCAGTGCATTATTTGCAATGCATCAATAAACAAAACAACTCATTTTATATATTTTATTCGTTTTTAAAAGGATGTTTTTTCGTCAGTTTTGCATCAAAATAAATAGTCACCCAATCTTTGACTTTGTTTGACGGAAAATGTAGAATATGTTCAAACAAAATAACAAAAGAAACGTCTAAAAGAATTGCGTTTTGACAGAAATAGCTTTGAAATGTGGCTTTAAATTTAAAATAAACACACTGTATGCTACAATTGATATAGGATCTATATTAATGTGATGGTTTTAAGATAAGATAGACAACGTTGTCGGTTTAAATGATCTCCAAACGTAATAGAACGCGATGAAACTTTCAAAATAACCTCATATTATAGTAGTTGTTTTCTGTCCAGTTCATAATCCAAAGAGATACACTTTATTATGAGAAAACTAACAGAGGAAATCTAAGACAATTTCACCTTCTTCTAATCTACGTTCTTGTCGCCATCTAGCGATTCATCCACGAAAATAAAAAATATTCCACTAAAACTATTGAACAACAGACTCGTAATAATAATCATTTCTACTTGTTTAGTCTTCAGGTGGTGTTTGTTTGTGTTACCTTGTTTGTCATCATAATACACACCTTGTTTGTGTCATCATAATACACACCTTGTTGGGGTCATCATAATACACTCCGATGCTTGGCAACTTTGGACCCAGAACTTGACTCTCCTTTAAAAGATGTTCACAGTCTTTGTAAGATCCTTCTTTGAATTTATAGGCGATAGTGATCTTCTTAACGGGAGGAAATCCAGTTGTTATTGTGATCTTTGGGTACAACTCTGAGTACAACATGTAAAGAGCGACACACAGAAGGCTGACCAGGAAGCTACTGACTGCATACACGGTGTTCGCCTCCTCCATTTTATATATCACTGTGTCAGATGATGTGCTTCTAAAATAATCGATCACATGACTAAAATAATTGATGATCTTATTTCTGAAGCTCTATTAAAAAAAACGGGACTTTCATTGACTCAAGAGCACACCGCTTTCATTCCACTTCCGGGATTGTACCATGTATGCATGTGGCAGGGGTGGATTCAATTGTCCAAAACTATAAAACATTTGGTTTATCAAACGTCCTGTTAACTCCCGCTTATGTATTCTATTAATTCATTACTTGTGTGTTTGTTTACGTTTATAGTTTGCTTGTCTTGATTAGAAGGTTCAATTTAAGATAAGTAAATATTCATGTACCCCTGCGTTTGGTTACGTCTTAGTACAAGTGTTTCAGAATCAGAACCCGCTTTATAGAACAAAACAAAACTGGAAATTTGTAAAAACTACTTTTTTTCGTGGTGAAGTGAAAAAACCAGGACAAGACATTTATTTTATCTTAATTATTTTATTTGTCTTACTCTTAAAATATTTTTGTATGAGTGGGCTGTTTTGTAGGTAATTGACTTTAATAATAACTTTGAAATTAATATATTTTAATATAACATTTTCGATTACTGTATTCAACAATAAAACAAACAGGTTTTCTTTAAATCTTGTAAATCATTTTATTAAATTAATTTGCCCATATATTATAATCGACATTTTTATGTATTATTTTTTATTGTTTATGAAAAATTGCTGGCTATTGGTAAAAAACAATTTCCCGAAGGAGACCTCCTGAGGGATCAATAAAGTTTTACCTTACCTTACCTTACCTTATATTGTTAACGTATTAGTTGTTGTAGTAGTAGTAGTAGTAGTAGTAGTAGTAGTAGTTATTGTAGTCGTCGTCATAGTAGTCATAGTAGTAGTAGTAGTCGATGTAGTAGTAGTCGATGTAGTAGTAGTAGTAGCCATAGTAGGGGTATTAGTAGTAGTCAAAGTAGTCATTGTAGTCGTAGTAGTAGTGATCATAGTAGTCATTGTAGTCATAGTACTCATAACAGTGGTAATAATAGCAGTAGTACTCATCATAGTAGTAGTAGTAAGTAAGTAAATATAGTAATTGTTATATGTGGAGCGCCTTTCACAGACCAGGGTCACAAAGCGCATAAACAAAAAAACAATACTCAGTTAAAAATACTACTTGAAAAGGCCAAGACGTCGTTGTACTCGCAGTATTCATAGTAGTAGTAGTAGTAGTATCAGTAGTCCTCGTCATAGTGGTAGCAGTAGAAGTAATAGTAGTAGTAGCAGATGTAGTAGTAACAGTGGTAGTAGTGGTTGTGTATTTATTTTAAATAGTTGCACAACAATGTACAATAGGGACCAAAATACCTTCAAGAACAACTAATAGACAGCAAATCGACAATAATAATGATACTATCCTTCAAGTTCAAGTTATTTTATTGTCAAATATACATATCCTCCGATGCATTGAGATGCTTGAGAACCCATGAGCAAGGTGATCAGGATGAATGTGTACGCTGGATTTGAACAATACAAATGAACAGGAAGTTTTCAACGACAATATTTCCTGATATTATTTTAATTGAGTGATAAACTTTCTTAATAAATAATGTAATGTATAATTAATAATGAATGTTCTCAAACTCAAGTTTATTTAGTTTGAACGACGATTACAAGTTAGATGAAAACATTATGTAATCCTAAATATAAATGATAATTAATAAATGAATAGATGGATTTATTCAACCACGACTTTAAACTGGTGTCAAATTACATCCTTGACTCGCCCAACCCATCAAGCTAGAGCTCTGTCAGACCAGCGACACAAACGCAGCCGTTTATTTTCAGAACAAGAAGGAAAGCGTTTGAAAAAATAAAACTAAATGGCTGTTCGACGCTTTTATGACCTGACAGCTCGACTGCTGTCCGGAGAAACTCTGCGCTTCTCGGCGCTGAAGGGGAAGGTGGTTCTCATCGAGAACGTGGCGTCACTCTGAGGAACAACAACCCGGGATTACACCCAGATGAACGAGCTCCATTCCAGGTTCTCCTCCGATGGCCTCGTTATCCTGGGGGTTCCCTGTAACCAGTTCGGACACCAGGTGGGTCAACAGACATGGATGTGCAACAAAAATATTGTTCTTGCGAATTGAGGAAGTTAGTGAGGAAGAAAATACATGATAGTAGTCATTTATTATGATTAACGTTTATATTATTAATAATAAGTAACTATAGTATGTATCCATTTAATCACATAATTAAATAACATTCGATCCTTTGTGATTTTATATATTTTTTATTTATTTATATAATTGAAGTAACTAAGTAAGTAATGTTTTTCTACTACTATATTCTATTTTTTATTAAATGGCAAATCTGTATTTCCACCCTTAGTAGTCATAGCAGTAGTCGTTGAAGTCATCGACTCATAGTAGTAGTAGTAGTAGTATCAGTAGTCATCATGATAGTTGTAGTAGTCGTAGTAGTAAGTAAGTAATGAGTTAGTAATTTTTATATGTGGAGCACCTTTCACAGACCAGGGTCACAAAGCATGTAAACAACAAAACAATACTCGTAGTAGTAGTAGTCGATGTAGTAGTAGTAGAAGTAGTAGTCGATGTAGTAGTAGTAGTAGCCATAGTAGGGGTATTAGTAGTAGTCAAAGTAGTCATTGTTGTCGTAGTAGTAGTGATCGTAGTAGTCATGGTAGTCGTAGTACTCATAGAAGTAGTCGTTGTAGTTGTTGTAGTCATATTATTCATAATAGTGGTAATAGTATCAGTAGTACTCATCATAGTAGTAGTAGTAAGTAAGTAAATAAGTTAGTAATTTTTATATGTGGAGCACTTTTCTCAGACCAGAGTCACAAAGCACGTAAACAACAAAACAATACTCGTAGTAGTAGTAGTAGTAGTAGTAGCCATAGTAGGGGTATTAGTAGTAGTCAAAGTAGCCATTGTAGTCGTAGTAGTAGTGATCGTAGTAGTCATGGTAGTCGTAGTACTCATAGAAGTAGTCGTTGTAGTTGTTGTAGTCATAGTATTCATAATAGTGGTAATAGTATTAGTAGTACTCATCATAGAAGTAGTAAGTAAGTAAATAAGTTAGTAATTTTTATATGTGGAGCACTTTTCACAGACCAGGGTCACAAAGCACGTAAACAACAAAAGAATACTCAGTTAACAATACATACTTGAAAAGGCCAAGATGTCGTTGTAGTCGCATTATTCATAGTAGTAGTAGTAGTATCAGTAGTCCTCATCATAGTGGTAGTAGTAGAAGTAATAGTGGTAGTAGCAGATGTAGCAGTAACAGTGGTAGTAGTGGTTGTGTATTTGTTTTAAATATTTCCACCACTATTGTTCCTGACCTTGTGGTCTCTATTTCTTCAGGAGAATTGCGACAATGATGAAATCCTGAGGTCCCTGAAGCACGTTCGTCCGGGGAACGACTTCAAACCCAAGTTCCAGCTGCTGGAGAAAGTGGAAGTGAACGGCAAAGACGCTCACCCTTTGTTCGTGTACCTGAAGGAGAAGCTCCCTTTCCCCTGCGACAACTCCATGGCCCTCATGTCGGATCCCAAGTTCATCCTCTGGAGTCCCGTGAGGAGGAACGACGTGTCCTGGAACTTTGAGAAGTTCCTGGTGGGCCCTGACGGCGAGCCGTACAAGCGCTATAGCAAGAGCTTCATTACTATTGACCTTAAGAAAGATATAAAGGGGTTACTTCGGTCAACGGAGAGATAACATGGCGAGATTGAAAACCAAAAACATTTTGAATTAATTAAGGCATACCACATTATTTTACGAAATATTTAAATGAAATTCAAGTAAAAGTCAGTTAAAAATGATATTAAATAAAGAGTGCCTGCATAGAACTGAGTGCAGCTGTAGCTGTGCGGTCTATTTACCTGATGACGATGCTTCTGTAAACATTGCCATGTGAGGAGTGTCTGATGAATATGTAAAAGACTGTGTTTGCTACGTTTGTTTAAATAAAGGGGGATGAATAAGTGAATAAATGTGATATATTAAGAACACTTTATATTGTCAGATTGTTACTCTTTATTACACTTTGATTTACCAAATGCTAGAAAATACTAATGAGCCAAATTTTCTAAATATACAGATTATTAATAGCAACAATCCATTTTTTTTTTTTATTGAAAGTAAGTAAGTAATTTTTATTTATATAGCGCTTTTCCAGACCAGGGTCACAAAGCGCTTAAACAATCAAACAATCAATAAAGTATATTTTTCTATGATTAAAAAAAAAAAACAGTATAATATAACTATTCAAATTCTCAAACTTTGTTTTTTTTTAAATAGTCCACAGAGTTAAAGCCATTAATTCAAAAATACATTTTCTAAATTCAAATGTTTTTTCATTTGTAGCATTTTAAATTCAATATAAAAATGATGCACCATTATTCCTCCATTTTAAATTTAATTTAAAAAGACTTGAAATTTAAATATATTCAACATAGAAATGTTTTTAAATAGTTTGAATAAGAATACCAAGCTCATTTATTTTAACTTTATTTATTGTATTTATTATATGTATGAGTTTTTATACTGTTCTACCGTACTTTTTCTGATCCGAGAAGTTTCAATTATAGATAGGTAAATGTACATGAACCCTCTGCTTTTAGTGTTTCATGGTTTTTATGTATGTTTTGCCATCTTTTCTCTTAACTTTTGAAAGTTTTTTTTTATATCAATGGGTTGTTTTGCTTTCTGATTGACTCGTATTTTTATATATAACAATGTATCAAACTGTTCGCAGGTCTTACGAATTGAATGAAAACGGCAACGCATAATAAAAAAATGTTTTAATGAATTAATGGGATTATAGTATTGTAAAAAAAAAAAAACCAATTCATTTGTTATAAGAAAGCCCATTTTTTAAATTAATTAATTTAAAAATAAATAACAAATTCAACCTTTGGATATACATCTTAGTATATTAAATTTACTAAATTGAATTGTATGGAAATGTATTCAATGCTCACAATTTCAACATTATAAATGTTACATTCAATCATTTAATATTGGAACTGATTTACTTCCATAAGCGATCCGAGAGATTTAAACAAAACAACTTAATGTTCAAAAGCTTTTAACAAAACACTCTCAGAACCATCGCTTGTTTCCTGAACGTCCACAAACGCAGCTCTCGTCCTCCATCATGGCTGGTCAGGAAGATCCAGTGCAGCGAGAGATCCACCAAGATTGGGCGAACCGGGAGTACATTGAAGTAATAACGAGTAGCATCAAGAAAATCGCAGACTTCCTGAACTCCTTTGGTGAGTGAAAAACATCTGACAACACGGTTTTGTTGACGAATTCTTCCGAAACATTCTTGCTATGCTAGCTCCGTTAGCATTGATGCTAACATGGCCACTCCCAGACTAGCATGTAGCATTAGCCAGGGGTCGATGTTTGTACAAATATTTTTAATTTCTACGCACACTACTCGACTCTATTTTTATTTTTACTCCTCTTTAAGTTGTCACGTATATATTAAAGCTACATAAAAATGAAATGGTTGCTATTTAACGTCAAATAGCCAGTAGCTTCTAGGCCACAGTGATGCTAGTGCTAGCTTTTCACCGAATACGGTAGACAGCGGGCGACAGATCTGGCAGCCCTTTAATAAATAAAGTATGCTCTTGTCAATACATACTGATAACATGCATTGATCTAGGTGCTTGTTTTTTTTTTGCAGATATGTCGTGTCGATCCCGTCTGGCAACCCTCAACGAGAAGTTGACAGCTCTGGAGAGGAGGATTGAATATATTGAAGCCAGGGTAAGAATGATGCTTGAGAGTAAACAATAGTATATTTCAGGTTAATTTAACACTGATTCATTCGTTTTTAATATGACCGATTTTATCCAGGCACTACATTTAAAATAGAATGCGTGACATTAGAGCTGTAGCGATATAATCTCACAATACATTACGATATAAAAGCTCACAGTACGATATATTTAGATACACTTGCATATTTTCAGATTTTAGAATGACATCTAGTAATTGTTACACTTATTTAGTTAATAGAACTAAAAAAGCCAAACTATGCCCAACAATCGGCTTTAAAAGCTGCTGGAGTTGACCGTATCCTCTCGTCCTCAGTCGTCGGCGTCAAGTCATTCTTCCTCTAGCTGCGGAGGACGTAATGAATACTGCCATCGCGCGGATGGAAACTAAATTGAAACGCAAACATGTACAAACGGCGTAACTATTTCCATGTTAATTGTTAATGTTTTGTTTTATTCACACTTCATTAGACTGTCAAGCAATAACTATGATGAGAATTTAAATATTTTAAAGCGAAAAGAAAAGATAAAGAATCTTGGAAAAAATGCTTATATTAACACAAATAAACAAAAACATAATAACATAATAAATTATGTTTTGAAAGCCAAAAAATACATTTTTCTTCTTCTCGTTCTCATCATATCTATTTTTGTGTAAGGTTCATCTTAGTGTAGAAATTCATTTTTAAAAGGTACTTCACAAACAAACTAATTTTTCTAAATTCATAATGAATTGAATGTATAAAAAAAATAAACATTCAATCCTTTATGTTAACAGTTCATATTCTTTCATTTTATTTCATTATTCATTAAAATTCATTATTCATTATTACCATTTTCATTAAAATTCCACAAGTCTACGTAGTTTACCTTCTTTACTAGTCAAGACAATGTCAATATACCCAATTTAGTGTTGGAATATTTGTTTTTTGTTGTTTTAATTATTCCTCGCTATGTTCTGTTCTAACCTCTTGTCTTATAATTCCAGGTGACAAAAGGTGAAACGCTGACCTAGAGTGACCTGTGAAATACTTCATCATACTCCACGTACCAGCTCATCCTTGATTTTTATTTTTATTTTTTAATATTTGTGATGGACACCACCTTTATTTTGTAAAACCCCCCGTGGACCATTTTCTATAACATTGTTTTAATGATGTGCCGTATAACCCTGATACATTTGTAAAGATGGTCTGGCTTGGATATTTGTGACTCAAGCATAATCAAGGTAACTCCAATAAAAACTACACGTGTCTAAAAAATTAATGTATACCTTAACTATGGTTCTGGCAACATTTCATCTCCAGGATGATACACACAGTGGAGGAAATGATGGTGGGAGTGAGAGGGGGGTTCACCCCAGTGTGCCAATCTAAACATGGTTCAGTCTATTACAGGACTATGATGTACAGTGAATTGTCTGGTGATTATTTTTTGTTTTAAATACTGTAATAAAAGGAATGATTGAAAATGCCTGTAAAATGAGTTTTTATTGCACAAATATCAATATATATATCAGTCAAATCAAGTATAAAAAGCATAATAATAATAGAAAGGCTTTATTCATCCCCAGAGGGGAAACACACTTTCACAACAGCGCAGTTGGAAGAAAATAAAGTGCAAGGAGAAAGAAATAGTACAAGAGATAATACAAAATAAAATAAAAACGATCTTAAAAATATACAAATTATTTACAAAATTAGAAATTGACACTATTAACAAAATAAAATAGAATAAAAATAAAATAAAATAGAAATAAAAAACGGAAGAAAAATAAAATAAAAAGCACACAAGAAGAAAAACACGCTACGGATTAGCATCAGGATATTTAAAGTAGAGAGTTAAATATCCTGACACCAGTTGGGATGAAGGACCTTCTATAACGCGGTATACTCATTCAAATGTACTGTATTTAAAATATATGACCTGTTTTGCTATAAGGTAGCTTCCAACAAAAACTGCCTTTTTAAGTTTAAACTGACATTTCATCAAAGTACTGCCAAGATAAAAGGTAATATTATATAGATTAGTTATATAATATGTAGAATGCAATGATTTAATGTTCTGCTTGCTTGAACAGGTTCCATGTACATAGTATATGTAGATTGATAATTAAAGTATATTACAGGTGAGTTTCCATTTTTGAGTATATCTTTACTGTGTGACTGGTGACCTTTCCAGGGTGTCCCACTCTCTCTCTGCTAGCTAGCTCACTAGCTTGGATGAATTCCAACACCCAATGAGGTGAATTAATAGATATAAATCATGATTATAATTTAACTGCGTTAAAATGATCATTAAAGTTAATATTATAATTCAAGAGTTAAATAATATATATCCAATTGGCCATATAAATATCAATACAGTGTAATAATATATGAAGTGTTTACCCACAAATTTGCTATGATTGATCAAATAAAATCGTTATAAAATTGTATTCTCAGCATTAAAAAACTCTTTAATATTAAAATATTCATTTAAAAACTATATATGTCCAGCACATACAGTAATATATATGAAATAATTGTAGTACTACAATAGTTAGAAATAAAATGGCGAATGCTTATGGTGTATAAATACCCTATTTTTGTCTTAAAGGTACGCAAGTATAATATTGTATTTTAAAGTAGAAACTGTCTATTATTAGACAAAGTTAAACTTAATTCAAAGTTTATTTTTCGGCTTTACTCAAATTAACCAACAAAATAAATCACATTTTTTAACATAGCGAAGCAAGGGAGCGCCTGTGAGACAAACCGAGGGAAAATCAACCCTCATGGTACACCGGTGCATTCTGGGATAAAGAAGGTGTCGTCGTTGCAAGACCTTGACCGTACGATGGTCGTTTCCAAAACCTTTTTTATGTCGTTGTTTTGAAAGTTTCTCAACATTCGTCACAAACATAGTTGTGTAAACTACACTGGTGAGTCACCGCCTGATAGAATTTGTGTGATTTTCCGTGTTTCTCGTGTGTTTTTTCCACGTTTCTTGTCGCCGTCAAATATGTCCGAATATCTTTGCGGCCCAAATAAAAGGCTTTTTCCCCTTTTCATTGTTTGGTGCAAAAATGCAATTGTTTATCACAGGTTAATGGTTTTGTTTTCGTTTTAGAACGTGGTTTGGTTACAGCCTTACGAGTAACATGGGAGCAGACAAGAGGTGAGTTCATTCGCCATGACTGTTATTTTTGTTGTTTTTTAACAATAATATCTCAACAAACATGGTTTGGCACTTGAGTTCCTGTTCATTCTGCAAAAGGTGGTTCAATTTAAGAATAAATGTCAACAGTACTGATGTAAACAGACGCTTTAATAGGCTTGGACAATGATCTTTCAATTTATACATTTGAAATGATGCATTTCTTTAATTTAAAATCATAATACCACTGAATGTTTAAGGCTTACATTTTGTAATTCTGTATACTTCTTTAAATCAAAGTCATTGTTGAATGTGTAACATTAGACTAAACAGTTTTTTATATTGCTTATTACATATTCTTTCTTCACTGACTCCACAAAAGAAATGCCTTTGTTGTGTTTACAACACTGGCAATAAAAGATTCTGATTCTGAGGTCTCTGGTCTCTTTTCAACAGGACAAGCAGAACCGAGCGAAGCGGCAGATATGGTTCGGAGCAGCGGGTTGAAGACATGGACTGGCGAGAGCGTCGTGAGAGGGATGCGGAGCGCGACCGCAATATGCGGCGTTGGGCGGAGGAGAGGCGCAGCGATCGCCATGAAGGAGAGCGAAGAGGATCGAGGAACAGTCCAGAGGTAGCTTACGTTAAAATTCATCTTCTATGCCAGGGGTGGGCAGTTTCCTTGGGGGCCACATTACAAGAGGGCCATCAAGTCAAGAGATGGAAGGGACAAATGAAGAATTGTATTATGGTTAAACTGAAAAAGAATTAAAAGGACATTCTAAACTAAGCTTTAGTCTTCATTGGATTGTATTTTATGTAATATTAACTGATTCTTAGAAAGGAAAGAGCATAGAGTTTTCAATTTAATTTCTGTCAAATCATAACAAAGTTATCGCAAGACACACTTGAGCGAATCACAGTGTGACATTTGTCTATAACAATTAAAAATAAAATGCATCAAATTAAAGACAATTGTGTAATCTTTAATATTGGATACATTTCATTGAAAAATATGACAGGATATAAAAGCCCTACGTAAAATTAAAGAAAGAAAAGGTACGGACAAGAGGAGATAAACAGAATTTAACAAGCTTTATGTAGAGTTGTTTAATAGTGTTATTTTGGAATCAAAGGGCCCCTGCTGGCCCCCCAGGTCTGATTTATGCCTAAACTATTCAAATAGTTTCGCTAATGCTAATGCTTTTTGTTTATGTATTCAAGCAAAGGGAGCGAAAAAGGCGCAACAGTGATCGATCTGAGGACGGCTATCACTCGGATGGAGATTACTCGGATCATGATTTCAGAAGAGAATCTGGGGAGGAGAAGAAGAGCAAGACGATTATGGTATGGGGTCTATCCCCTCAAGTCACCGAGGATGAAGTAAGTGTTGGTGTATATTTTCTACAGATGAATCAATGTATTAATACTTTTCCGGGAAATAACTATTTTATTTTTTATCCCGTCTGTTTTCAGCTCTCTCATGCATTTGAACAACTTGACGGACCTCAGCCCGTGGATGTCAGGCTGATGAAAAGGAAGTCAGGTGAGAACGGTACATATGTTTGACACTGACTTCTTTTCCCAGTGTTTAAACATAGACCAGTGTGCTTCCATCCAGACCCATTTATCCGATAGCAACCAGAAATACATTCGTTTTATTTTTGATTTAAAAAAAGCTAATTGATGTAGCAACTTAAAGGTTTCTTTGTTTTCATTCTCCCGACGGTAAGTACAACTGAATTGATGAGATGTGTAAAGTTCAACAGGACGTTGTGATATAGTAGAACTCATCCAGAATGACCTTCTGTTTACCAAACAGTACCTGGGTCGTGAAAAAAAAAGTTTGTGGAACAGTTTAAAGTATCTGCCCATGGATTTTTAACTAACACGCCTCCCGTCTATATTTGAATGCTGTCTCTAGGTATAAGCCGTGGTTTCGCCTTCGTGGACTTTTATCACTTGCAAGATGCTACCCGATGGATGGAGACCAATCAGGTTGCTTCACAATCGCCAAGTCTAGTTTTAATCTTGGGGATCTTTGAAGAAATTACCCAAAAAGGCAACCAGAGTGCATCATTAGAGTGCAAAGAAACTGCAAATATTGGGGACATTTGTTGCATTAGATCACTAACAGTGTACTTTGTACATTTAGCAATACATTTTTTTTTATTCATGTAGTCTTTTAAATGGTAAATACACTGATATCCAGCAGATTTTAAAATTCACTTTATCAGCTAATGACTATACGTTTAAGTGGATAAAAGATGTAAAGACGCAACTTTAAATACCCAAAATATTTGTGTAGTTATTTATTTGTATAGTATGTTAGGTTTTTGTTTGTTTTTGTTTCCCCCCCATGATGGAAGTTTTGTTTTTTGCAGTAAGAAGTGTCCACGATAATCACATTTTACATTCTGCTCCAGCTCAGTCTGGACTCCGGGTCCCAAACACATTAGGAATCCTCCTACACATGAAGCTCACACACATCAGCGTGTGCTCTCTTTAGCACTGAGTCCATGTGTCGGGGATCCCTTCCTCTCCCCGTCTCTCCCTCCCAAAACTGCTAGCTCTGTTGATGAGATCACACTTGTCACGAGCCGTCGCATGATACCGTTCCTTCCTTTTTTCAGGAACGCCTGGTCGTCCAAGGAAAAGTCGTCGAACTGCACTACAGCCATCCCAGAAACAAGTTTGAAGACTGGCTGTGCAATACTGTAAGTTGATTTGGTCAACTCCTCTCATTGAGACTAGCCCACACCGTTAGCCCTGTTAGCATGTAGTCAGTTACTGTCCTTCTGTCGATGCGAACACACAGACTTGTGGGTAAAGGTTCAGGTGGTATTGCTGGTAAGGATGGTATCCTTCACTGTTCTCTGAGGCACCTGTTCAGGGCTCTGGAAGGCGTGTAATAAAAATGATGTAAACGGTTACTTGCAGTGTGGCCTGTACAATTTCCGGAGGAGGCTGAAGTGCTTCAGGTGTGGAGCAGCCAAAGTTGGTAAGTAGCTGAATCACCAAGAGGCCACAGACTCCATCATCCAAGCAACCTGAATCTGCAGTTTTGGGATCCGGTTCTCAATTTTTAATTTTTTTTTGTTCAAATGGAAAGAAGACAGTTAGTCCAGGGTAGCATGCTTTTTATTAAACCTATTTTTGATAGCTATGGATGTGTTTTACAGTAGGTCCTTAGGTTTCACTTAGAATAGCTGTTCCTTTTAGGTCAATTGTTGGGAGTTACACACTTTCATCCCTTCTTTTTTCTCTCAACAGAGGGAGAAGCTAATGGCAATGGTGGAGCCATGGATGGTCAACCCGGGGGAGATTTCTGTGGCGATAGTAAGAGTACTTTTCTTATCTTGCACATCAGTGGGGCAATTACATTTCCCCGGGGCCAACAGTGACTCTTGTTGGGGGCCACCAAGAAAAGTATAAAATAGAGCTATATATGCTAAAATATTTTATTTAATAAAACTTATTTTTCAATCTGATAAACTACTTTGTTCAAATAATTTTTCTATTTGCTTAAATATTTTTGAGTGATGATATAAAAAAAAAAAAGACAAAAGTTCTTCAATGAAAACCCTATAATCATTATTAGAGACTTAGTAATGAATAATATAAATTCATCCATAATCTTTGACCCTTGTGAGGGCCATATTAATGCAGTTTAAGAGTTGCAATTTTTTCCAGGGTCTTTTGTAGAACAAAAGCAATGGTTCAAAGCGTTCATATATTTGCCTTTCCAGCTATAATACTGCGAAACATCGCCCCCATGACCACTGTGGACGCCATTCTGACCGCCATGGCACCCTATGCTAACCTGTCATCGAGCAATATTCGCCTCATCAAAGACAAGCACACTGGCCAGAATCGAGGTTTCGCCTTCGTTCAGCTGTCGTCACCTCTGGTAAATTAGTTTACAAATGATTTATTTCTTCCTTTTAAAACATGAGTTTCTCATTATGGCTGTTTTTGTTTTCAACAGGAAGCTTCTCAGCTGCTGACCATGTTACAAAGTCTGCAGCCTCCGTTAAAACTTGACGGGAAAACAATCGGAGTGGATTATGCCAAGAGTGCTCGGAAGTAAGTGTAATTTAAGGAGAAAGTATAATTTATATTTGGGGATAAAGGCTTAATGGTCTTTTTTTTTTTTTCTTTTTAAGGGACTTTTTGCTCTCAGATGGAAATCGTGTCAGTGCCTTCTCTGTGGCGAGCACAGCGATCGCTGCCGCCCAATGGTCATCAAGTCAGGTATTTAACATTTTCATAACCTTCAAATGTTCAATGTAACATATTTGTATTCATCATTTCCTGATCAGCCTCAACCCAGCTCGGAGTCGTCGGATTATTACATCCCAGAAGGCTACAATTCAATCCAACAGGTTGGGGAAAGTTATTTATTTGTTTTTAAATGGTTCAGCAGCCATTTTGTTTTCTCTTGGTTTAAATGCGAAGATGAACCAAAAGTGCTTTAATTTTGTCCCACCAGGACTACCAGACATTCTACCATCAAGCAGGAGTCAGCACCTCTCAGGAGAATGGAATTCTGGGGGGTGAGATATTTTCTGTGAACGGCTATCGTAACAAAAATCTTCACTTGATCCTTAATTTGAACAATTATCAAATCGTGTTCCGTCTTTATTTCAGCTGCCCCAGCTTTAAAGATGATTCAGACGCCCGCCGGAGTCGTTCTCCCGCCTGGAGTGCAGGTTTACCAACCACACATAATTTCCCAGCCGGCAGTCCAGGTAACGACTAAAACTAGACAACTGATCCGTGTAGATCTGATGATTGAACCTGTGTTTATTACAGGCGCTGCAAATTGCACGTCAGCTGGAGCCCAAGTCCCGGACAGCTGCCGAAGCTGTGCCCGTTTCCCCCGTCGCTTCTGCCACAACTTCAACTGCAGCTAGTGCTCAAAGCGCTGCCACTAGTGCTGGTATGAACCTGATCTCCTGTTCAATAATGTGGGAACCTACTGTTTTGCCGAAGATTGTTAAAAACATATGGTGTTGATGGTTATATTGCAATTAAATTGATTGCAGTATCTATATCTATAAAGGGCACTTGAGTCAGCTAAGCTCTCACAGGTCCCACAGAGGTTCTACAGAGCTGTTATTGGGCTCAAAATGACCTCCATGAACCGCTCCATATCTGGACTAAGATGGGTCTTTTTTGGCCTTATTCGTCAGCAAAGGCCTAACATTTGTGCCTAAACTACTCCCTTATTATTAGAGCTACAATAGTTTAAATAAGCCCATCCAATAGTTGGCCTTCTTTTCGACCTTAATGGCTTCTGCATCTTTTCCAACTGCATTCTGCAGAGTCTGTGGCGAGTAGTAAAATAGCTCCAGCATCATTTAAGTCCATGCAAACACATTAAAGGAATATTTAAAATGTAATCACATGGCCTTTGTATTTAAAATATTTTCCATGGTTTTGCATCTAACAATAATCCCTGGGCAATGCCGGGAGCTTCAGCTATTATGGAAAATTGTTAGGTGGATAATATTAATGATGTATTTATATTTATATGGATATATGCTTAGTTCCTGCATATATATTATACTACATCATGTTGTATTGTGAAATAAAGATGATGATAAGACGAAGATAAATAATGTTTGCTTTTATATTTTGTATTTTATAAATATTTGTATGGATATTTTATTGATTATGTGTTAAATATTTTGCACAGACTGAAGGTTGGTTAAAAAGTGTTAAAAGTATTTATACTTCTTCCCAATCTTTTTTCAAACTACATTGTTTGGTTATGCTTTATTTGTGCCTGTACCAGTATCTAATTTATTTATTCAGATTTTGGGCAGTTTGGCCAGCAGAGGACAAAAAGGTTTCAGTTCTGAATTTATTTTTTAAATATATTTTTTTCACAGATGCTCCTGACGTTTCCAACTATCAGTACGACGAGTCGTCCGGCTACTACTTTGATCCTCAAACTGGCCTTTACTATGATCCTAACACACACGTGAGATTCTTGAACGATGCCACTTATGTAACGTTTGAAATGATTTATTTGAAATAAATGTCCAAATATCCTTCATTTCCAGTACTACTACAACTCTCAGACTCAGCAGTATCTCTACTGGGACAGCGAGAAACAGACGTACGTTCCGGCCTCAGGCGACGCGGGACAAAGTGCCAACAACACGCCCGGCAGCAAAGAACCGAAGGAGAAGAAGGAAAAGCCAAAGAGTAAAACGGCTCAACAGGTACTTTGACAAACACGATAACGAACACTGGCATTTCCTTGCACTCCTGACTGATCCGTCTGGCTCTCGTAGATCGCTAAAGACATGGAGCGTTGGGCCAAAGGTCTGAATAAGCAGAAGGAGAATTTCAAAAGTAGCTTTCAACCGATTTCCCAAGAGGAGCGGAAGGAGACTGCAGCTGCTGATGCAGGCTATTTACTGTTTGAGAAAAAGGTACGTCTGGGTTGACCTTGTTTCTACTGGTCTTGAAATGTTTTTTAAATGATCTTTAAGTCCTAAAGTGTCTGTATTCACAGCAGGCCGGTCTCCTCGAGGAAGTTGATTCACCAGAAGAGGAGGCACCAGCAACTTCGGCCAGCTCCTCCAAGGTGAACCCCTGAGACCAATAAAGCCTGTTTCTGCGGTTGTGGATCCGGAGATTTAACATGAGTTCTGCTCCTCCAGTCGGGCCTGGTGGCAGCTTACTGTGGAGACAGTGATCCAGAAGAGGGAGGAGCCGAGCCAGAAGGTGCAGAAGGAGGCGTGGACAAGATGACGGACTGGAAAAAGCTGGCTTGTCTGTTGTGTCGGAGACAGTTTCCCAACAAGGAAGGGCTGCTCAGACACCAACAGCTCTCTGACCTCCACAAGGTAACGTTTCCACCAAACTTGTTTCGCTTTGCTTCGTTTGAAACGTTGATCAATTGAACAAATCAAATTGTCCTTTTTCAGAAAAACCTGGAGGTTCTACGTCGGATAAAGCTGAGTGAGGCTGAGCTGGAAGAGTTGGAGCGACAAGAGTCTGAGGTTGGAACGACTCTTGACTCTTTTCTGTAACTGGCAAAACTAATGGAAGTGATATTGTGTTCTTAGGGTCAAATCTAGCATGATTGATTTTTGTTTTCTAACATTACAAAAGCTTTTTTGACCCATTTTAAACAATCGCATCTTCATACATTACTCTATCAACTAGACATGACGCATATCACGATACTGGGTCCATGATACTATATATAGCGATACTGTAGTAACGAGTATATGTGTAGTATTGTCGAGTATTTGACTGTTGCAGAATTTACGGACCACATGACTCTTGGCGAAGTCGTAACTGCTTTCATTTGTTTTGAAACCAGAATCTGTCCAAACATGAGCTTTCAAAGCTGCTGGAGTCACTGTATCCTCTCGTCCTCAGTCGTTGTCGGAATCTAGCAGGATTTAATTATTCTTTAAGCTTCAAGTGACTTAATTAATATTATGATATTTAAATGTATTTATATTTTATTTACACCCGGAATATCAACGCGAGTCTATATTGGCTTAAATTGACCATCTTAGGGTCGTATAACATAACTTGATGTTATGATTGTGTAACAAAATGTTGTCTTCTTCTAGCTGAAGTACAGGGACAGAGCTGCCGAGAGGCGGGAAAAATATGGAATACCTGAACCTCCGGCGCCCAAGAAGAAGAAGTTTAGCCAACCAACTCCTGTCGTGTAAGTTCAAGACTTGTCCATTTGTTTTAGTTTTGAGTTAAAATTCGGCTCATGTTTTACAACAGGAACTACGAGCAACCCACGAAAGACGGCCTGAGCAGCGACAACATCGGCAACAAGATGCTGCAGGCGATGGGCTGGAAAGAAGGGAAAGGTCTGGGTCGTAATCAGCAAGGCATCACCGCACCTATAGAGGTATGTGAGGCTGAATATTGATCTACTACACGTTTGTTACAGTCTTTAAAAGTGTTTGTGTTGCATCTATAGAGGTATATGAGGCTGAATATTGATCTACTACACGTTTGTTACAGTCTTTAAAAGTGTTTGTGTTGCACCTATAGAGGTATATGAGGCTGAATATTGATCTACTACACGTTTGTTACAGTCTTTAAAAGTGTTTGTGTTGCACCTATAGAGGTATATGAGGCTGAATATTGATCTACTACACGTTTGTTACAGTCTTTAAAAGTGTTTGTGTTGCACCTATAGAGGTATATGAGGCTGAATATTGATCTACTACACGTTTGTTACAGTCTTTAAAAGTGTTTGTGTTGCACCTATAGAGGTATATGAGGCTGAATATTGATCTACTACACGTTTGTTACAGTCTTTAAAGGTGTTTGTGTTGCACCTATAGAGGTATATGAGGCTGAATATTGAGCTACAACATGTCTGTTACAGTCTTTAAAAGTGTTTGTGTTGCACCTATAGAGGTATGTGAGGCTGAATATTGAGCTACAACATGTTTGTTAGAGTCTTTAAAAGTGTTTGTGTTGCATCTATAGAGGTATATGAGGCTGAATATTGAGCTACAACATGTTTGTTACAGTCTTTAAAAGTGTTTGTGTTGCACCTATAGAGGTATATGAGGCTGAATATTGAGCTACAACATGTTTGTTACAGTCTTTAAAAGTGTTCGTGTTGCACCTATAGAGGTATATGAGGCTGAATATTGATCTACTACACGTTTGTTACAGTCTTTAAAAGTGTTCGTGTTGCACCTATAGAGGTATATGAGGCTGAATATTGATCTACTACACGTTTGTTACAGTCTTTAAAGGTGTTTGTGTTGCACCTATAGAGGTATATGAGGCTGAATATTGAGCTACAACATGTCTGTTACAGTCTTTAAAAGTGTTTGTGTTGCACCTATAGAGGTATATGAGGCTGAATATTGATCTACTACACGTTTGTTACAGTCTTTAAAAGTGTTCGTGTTGCACCTATAGAGGTATATGAGGCTGAATATTGATCTACTACACGTTTGTTACAGTCTTTAAAAGTGTTTGTGTTGCACCTATAGAGGTATATGAGGCTGAATATTGATCTACTACACGTTTGTTACAGTCTTTAAAAGTGTTTGTGTTGCACCTATAGAGGTATATGAGGCTGAATATTGATCTACTACACGTTTGTTACAGTCTTTAAAAGTGTTTGTGTTGCATCTATAGAGGTATATGAGGCTGAATATTGATCTACTACACGTTTGTTACAGTCTTTAAAAGTGTTTGTGTTGCACCTATAGAGGTATATGAGGCTGAATATTGATCTACTACACGTTTGTTACAGTCTTTAAAGGTGTTTGTGTTGCACCTATAGAGGTATATGAGGCTGAATATTGAGCTACAACATGTCTGTTACAGTCTTTAAAAGTGTTTGTGTTGCATCTATAGAGGTATATGAGGCTGAATATTGAGCTACAACATGTTTGTTAGAGTCTTTAAAAGTGTTTGTGTTGCATCTATAGAGGTATATGAGGCTGAATATTGAGCTACAACATGTTTGTTACAGTCTTTAAAAGTGTTTGTGTTGCACCTATAGAGGTATGTGAGGCTGAATATTGAGCTACAACATGTTTGTTAGAGTCTTTAAAAGTGTTTGTGTTGCATCTATAGAGGTATATGAGGCTGAATATTGAGCTACAACATGTTTGTTACAGTCTTTAAAAGTGTTTGTGTTGCACCTATAGAGGTATATGAGGCTGAATATTGAGCTACAACATGTTTGTTACAGTCTTTAAAAGTGTTCGTGTTGCACCTATAGAGGTATATGAGGCTGAATATTGATCTACTACACGTTTGTTACAGTCTTTAAAAGTGTTCGTGTTGCACCTATAGAGGTATATGAGACTGAATATTGATCTACTACACGTTTGTTACAGTCTTTAAAAGTGTTTGTGTTGCACCTATAGAGGTATATGAGGCTGAATATTGATCTACTACACGTTTGTTACAGTCTTTAAAAGTGTTTGTGTTGCACCTATAGAGGTATATGAGGCTGAATATTGATCTACTACACGTTTGTTAGTCTTTAAAAGTGTTTGTGTTGCACCTATAGAGGTATATGAGGCTGAATATTGAGCTACAACATGTTTGTTACAGTCTTTAAAAGTGTTTGTGTTGCACCTATAGAGGTATATGAGGCTGAATATTGATCTACTACACGTTTGTTACAGTCTTTAAAAGTGTTTGTGTTGCATCTATAGAGGTATATGAGGCTGAATATTGATCTACTACACGTTTGTTACAGTCTTTAAAAGTGTTTGTGTTGCATCTGTAGAGGTATATGAGGCTGAATATTGATCTACTACACGTTTGTTACAGTCTTTAAAAGTGTTTGTGTTGCATCTATAGAGGTATATGAGGCTGAATATTGAGCTACAACACGTTTGTTACAGTCTTTAAAAGTGTTTGTGTTGCATCTATAGAGGTATATGAGGCTGAATATTGAGCTACAACATGTTTGTTACAGTCTTTAAAAGTGTTTGTGTTGCACCTATAGAGGTATATGAGGCTGAATATTGAGCTACAACATGTTTGTTACAGTCTTTAAAAGTGTTCGTGTTGCACCTATAGAGGTATATGAGGCTGAATATTGATCTACTACACGTTTGTTACAGTCTTTAAAAGTGTTCGTGTTGCACCTATAGAGGTATATGAGACTGAATATTGATCTACTACACGTTTGTTACAGTCTTTAAAAGTGTTTGTGTTGCACCTATAGAGGTATATGAGGCTGAATATTGATCTACTACACGTTTGTTACAGTCTTTAAAAGTGTTTGTGTTGCACCTATAGAGGTATATGAGGCTGAATATTGATCTACTACACGTTTGTTAGTCTTTAAAAGTGTTTGTGTTGCACCTATAGAGGTATATGAGGCTGAATATTGAGCTACAACATGTTTGTTACAGTCTTTAAAAGTGTTTGTGTTGCACCTATAGAGGTATATGAGGCTGAATATTGATCTACTACACGTTTGTTACAGTCTTTAAAAGTGTTTGTGTTGCATCTATAGAGGTATATGAGGCTGAATATTGATCTACTACACGTTTGTTACAGTCTTTAAAAGTGTTTGTGTTGCATCTGTAGAGGTATATGAGGCTGAATATTGATCTACTACACGTTTGTTACAGTCTTTAAAAGTGTTTGTGTTGCATCTATAGAGGTATATGAGGCTGAATATTGAGCTACAACACGTTTGTTACAGTCTTTAAAAGTGTTTGTGTTGCATCTATAGAGGTATGTGAGGCTGAATATTGATCTACTACACGTTTGTTACAGTCTTTAAAAGTGTTTGTCGTTCTCAGGCGCAGCTCAGGACCAAAGGAGCAGGTCTGGGCATCAAAGGCAGCAACTACACTCTCACCTCCTCCGACACGTACAAAGACGCCGTTCGAAAAGCCATGTTCGCTCGTTTCACGGAGCTGGAGTGAGTCCCGGGATCCGAACCGACCGACTCGAACCACCTCCCGCCTTATCGGCTCCACATTTTCTCAATAGACTCGTTATCATGAATTTAATTTATGTTGTACAAACCATCTCGTCGACCGGCTGAAAGTTTCATTTTCCTCGTTTGCGTTTGTTGAAGTGAATGTACAGTTTATACTTTGAATATTTGTGTTTGTACAGAGAATAAATGACACAAATGAATGTTGTGCTGCTGATTATTTTTAATCAAAGAAATGCAAGTTTCAGGTCTGACGTTCTTATTACGCTCAATATAAAGCTCGCCAGTAGGGGGTGCTGGTTGCCAAAGGAGTCTGATACTCATGGTGTGGAAGCAGATCAGAGTCTTATATATTGAAAGATTGAATTGAAATCACAGTTTAAAGGTTGACTTTTTTAAATTAATAAATTTCCTTAAATTATTGCATTCAAGATTTGTACATTAATGGGTTGAATTTGTTTTCCGAATATGGTTAAAAAAATATATTTTCATAAAGAATTATTTATTTTAATATTGAATTTAAAATGCTTCGAATCAAGAGTATATTTTTGAATATTCATTAGTTTTTATTAGTGTCATTAGAATATCAGTGTATGTAAAACAAGCTAGACTAACCTTTCAGTATATCAATTATTGAATTTAATTATTTTTTCATATAATGCTAAAAAATAAAATCAATAAGTCAATTAAAAGCGTTTGCGTTTGAAATGTAGAATTCAACCCTTCAATATTCTGATGGCTTGTGACGTGTTGATGAAGCTTCATGAAACAGTGTCATTATCTTCAGAGTCCACTAGATGGCGTATCTGCACTATTTTCCTTTGTTTTTAACAAGTTTTCTAATGAAACATGATTTTTAAACTAATGGCGCCACCTACTGACCTCTGAACAACATGACACTGTTTCATGAAGCTTCACCAGCACATCACTACTGATGGCACCTATGTACTTCTATCAACTTCAACTCAGATTGAACCAGACTTCGTGTCGAGTGAGTTCATCTGCGTCCACACGTCTTGGGCCGTCCCTTGTCTTCCACCCACTCGTGAGGTCCGAGGAGAAATCCATCTGGAACATCGGATCGACGTGTACGAGGCTTCGTGACCTGAAGTCACCTCGGACGTCGCGGTGGATCATAGTCTAAAGGTTCAAAACGCAACGGTTTGCCTGGATGTGTACATTGTGTGTAGATGTGAGAACAGGCATCACGTTGTTGTGCGGCTGTAACAAGTACACGTCTGCAAATACACACGTTTAAAAGTCTCAAAACTTTTGACTTACCATCGAATCTAGCGGCGACAGATTTGAATGTATTTGTATTCCTTAAACTGTGTGACTGTTCAATCTCACTCTAGGGTCAACACGGGAGTGTGTTGTTGTTTTTGTCGTCAGTTGCCACAACTGTGATCCCCTCGAGCTCCTCTGTGCTGACGACTGTTGATTGACAGGTGAAGCAGGATTAACATATAAAATAACTGCGAGCGTCCGAGGGATCAAGTGTTCGCAGTACTGATGCGCGGCATGAGGCGTAAAATCTCTCGCGAGTTTTGTTTTTATATCGTTATAAAAGAGCAACTCTGTTTATTAATACATTAATAAACAAGTTGCAAAGAAAATAATGTAGCCACACCTAACCTTCCTTTTAAATTATTCCATGTGTTGCATTTTTCTCATTCACATTTGATTCCTTTAAACCATGTTCCTGGAAACTGGACACAATACTGTCTTTCATTGAGGAGCAGAGGGACACCCTGGAAAGGTCAGGAAGAGAAACTTTTAATAGAGTTGTAAATAATAGTGGATTCAAAGTTCAAGTTTCAACTTTAATCAAACAATTTTCAACTTTAATCAAACAATTTTCAAATATAATCAAACAATTTTCAACTAGAATCAAACAATTTTCAACTAAAATCAAACCATTTTCAACTATAATCAAACCATTTTCAACTATAATCCAACAATTTTCAACTATAATCCAACAATTTTCAACTATAATCAAACAATTTTCAACTATAATCCAACAATTTTCAAACATAATCCAACAATTTTCAACTATAATCAAACCATTTTCAACTATAATCAAACTATTTTTAACTATAATCCAACAATTTTCCACTATAATCAAACACTTTTCAACTATAATCAAACAATTTTCAACTATAATCCAACAATTTTCAACTATAATCAAACCATTTTCAACTATAATCAAACAATTTTTAACTATAATCAAACCATTTTCAACTATAATCCAACAATTTTCAACTATAATCAAACCATTTTCAACTATAATCCAACAATTTTCAACTATAATCAAACCATTTTCAACTATAATCCAACAATTTTCAACTATAATCAAACCATTTTCAACTATAATCCAACAATTTTCAAGTATAATCAAACCATTTTCAACTATAATCCAACAATTTTCAACTATAATCAAACCATTTTTAACTATAATCCAACAATTTTCAACTATAATCAAACCATTTTCAACTATAATCAAACCATTTTCAACTGTAATCAAACCATTTTCAACTATAATCCAACAATTTTCAACTATAATCAAACCATTTTCAACTATAATCAAACCATTTTCCACTATAATCCAACAATTTTCAACTGTAATCAAACCATTTTCAATTATAATCCAACAATTTTCAACTATAATCCAACAATTTCCCACTATAATCAAACCATTTTCAACTATAATCCAACAATTTTCAACTATAATCAAACCATTTTCAACTATAATCCAACAATTTTCAACTATAATCAAACCATTTTCAACTATAATCCAACAATTTTCAACTGTAATCAAACCATTTTCAACTATAATCAAACCATTTTCAACTATAATCCAACAATTTTTAACTATAATCAAACCATTTTCAACTATAATCCAACAATTTTCAACTATAATCCAACAATTTTCAACTATAATCAAACCATTTTCAACTATAATCCAACAATTTTTAACTATAATCAAACCATTTTCAACTATAATCCAACAATTTTCAACTATAATCAAACCATTTTCCACTATAATCCAACAATTTTCAACTGTAATCAAACCATTTTCAATTATAATCCAACAATTTTCAACTATAATCCAACAATTTCCCACTATAATCAAACCATTTTCAACTATAATCCAACAATTTTCAACTATAATCAAACCATTTTCAACTATAATCCAACAATTTTCAACTATAATCAAACCATTTTCAACTATAATCCAACAATTTTCAACTGTAATCAAACCATTTTCAACTATAATCCAACAATTTTCAACTATAATCCAACAATTTTCAACTATAATCAAACCATTTTCAACTATAATCCAACAATTTTTAACTATAATCAAACCATTTTCAATTATAATCCAACAATTTTCAACTATAATCAAACCATTTTCAACTATAATCCAACAATTTTCCACTATAATCAAACCATTTTCAACTATAATCCAACAATTTTTAACTATAATCAAACCATTTTCAATTATAATCCAACAATTTTCAACTATAATCAAACCATTTTCAACTATAATCCAACAATTTTCCACTATAATCAAACAATTTTTAACTATAATCCAACAATTTTAAACTGTAATCAAACCATTTTCAACTATAATCCAACAATTTTCAACTATAATAAAAAAAATCAACTATAATCAAACAATTTTCCAATTATAACCGATCAATGTTCAACTGGTCCAAATCCAACAAGTTCGTTTTGAGTCATTCACGCTCAAAACCTCCTCCACAGGCTCGTGTTCCCGGCTGAAGGTGGTCCTTCTCCTTCTCTCCCCCTCACGGAGGCAGGAGGAAGCCAAAGAGGCGGACCTTAGTGAAAGCAGCGACCCCCACCACAGACTCCACACCGAAGCATTTCTCTCGAGCCTCTTCCTCGAAGAGCGACGTTCCACGATCCAGATCTCCAGACCCTCTCTATCGGAGGAGAACCTCAGCGGGAGAACCTCATCCAGGAGAACCTCAAGCAGGAGAACCTCAGGAGGACACGAACCTTCTCCTTCTCCGGTGAGATCCACGACATTTTCCTTTTCTTTTCCCAAAGAACTACTGACGTGTTCTCGTCTTTGTGCGGGTTTTTAAAAAGACGCGTCACTTGAGCGACGAAACGACGTGGATTTGAAAGACGATTAATTTCGTATCGATCGGATCGATCGGATCGATAAGCGGGCGATCGGTTCGTCCAGATGTCACCACCATGTGGCCCCGTGAGTGACAGATCGTGTCCATCTATTGTCCATAAATACGAGCGTGACTAGAGTCTGCTTTTATTTCAACACGTTCCTAACAAACACCAGTGACTTGATTTACTTATTTTAGTGTTTAAGGAGTTTCAGTGGGAACGCGTGTGTCACATGGTACTGTTCTCTCTCTCACACACACACACACACACACACACACACACACACACACACACACACACACACACCTCAAGGATAATATGGAAAAAACACGCAAATGCGACTAAATCAACAGTTGAAGTTCTAAATATACTGGTGTGTGGGAGGATCGTGTTCCCAGAGAGTTTACTGCAGTTTTATCAAGTTTAATCCAAAGAAAAGTATATATATTTTTTTATCCAGGTTACCTTGGCAACACTGAGATTACAAGTGCACAAGCGTGGCGCACTGTTCGAATCCAACTTTATTTAAAACGTCTCTTCAACACAATGGTTTCTAAATGAGTTCATTGGGTGAAAAATTAAATTAAAAAAAAAGAAAAATACGGAAAGAACCAGAGGAAATATGGAATTGTTCAGTAAATAATGGGATTATAATAAAAGAAAAATCAACTATAATCAAACAATTTTCAACTATAATCAAACAATTTTCAACTAAAATCAAACAATTTTCAACTTTAATCAAACAATTTTCAACTAAAATCAAACAATTTTCAACTTTAATCAAACAATTTTCAAACATAATGAAAAAATTCAACTTTAATCAAACAATTTTCAACTGTAATCAAACAATTAAACTATAATCAAACTATTTTCAACTTTAATCAAACTATTTTCAACTTTAATCAAAGAATTTTCAACTATAATCAAACAATTTAAAATATAATCAAACAATTTTCAACTTTAATCAAACAATTTTCAACTATAATCAAACAATTTAAAATATAATCAAACAATTTTCAACTATAATCCAACAATTTTCAACTGTAATCCAACTATTTTCAACTATAATCAAACAATTTTCAACTTTAATCAAACAATTTTCAACTTTAATCAAACAATTTTCAACTATAATCAAACAATTTTCAACTTTAATCAAACAATGTTCAACTATAATCAAACAATTTTCAACTATAATCAAACAATTTAAAATATAATCCAACAATTTTTAACTATAATCAAACAATTTTCAACTATAATCAAACAATTTTCAACTATAATCAAACCATTTTCAACTGAAATTAAATTATTAAAAATAATAAGGAAACTCAACTTGTACTAAAGATACAAACAAAGAAACGAAAAAACACTAAATATCCGTCTTAAACATTTAGAAACAAAATAAAATATATTGATTTAAAAGCGAGTCGACAACAGCCTTCATGGTTCTGGGTTCATCTCAATGTACACAAGTGTCGCAGCGGTCAGTGGCCTCCGCACAGGCGTGTGTGTGTGTGTGGGGGTGTGTGTGTGTGTGTGTGTGTGTGTGTGTGTGTGTGTGTGTGTGTGTGTGTGTGTGTGTGTGGCAGATGTTTAATCAATGTGGGAAGCCGCCAGCTGACCTGAGAATATAAAGAGCTCAAGTGTTGAGTGTCAAACACTCGAGGCGGTTTAATAATAGTTTTGAGCTCAGGAACGTTCCTGTCGCTCGAGCGATGATTTGATCGGACGATGCATTTGAATCGTAGCGTCTGCTCGTATACGTCTCTCGCGTCCGACTGTAAATATTGCTTCACCAAAAGTAAAGTCCAGATGCCGGTTAGAAAAAATCATCTCAGGCTCACGTGTACAAGAGTAACTGATGATGTTTCAATGGATATAATGTGAAAATACATCCAAAGAATAAACAAAACAGTGAATAAATACAATACATGAGTCTCTAGACAATTGTGAAAAAAATTGTGTAGTGCTTTTTTAAAAAGAATATATTTAAACTATCGTTAACTACGACACACAGTCCAAAAACATACAAAGGTTGATGATCACATCTTGAATAGCTTTGCGTGAATGGGTTTTAACTCTTTATCCTAAGCTTTGTTTAACAGTGGAATGTAGTCGTGAAACCTTTCGCGATATCAAAGTCGTCTTTAGGATAAAGTTCGGGGTTTTCACTCTCGTGCCTTTTAAGTAAAACACAGTCAAGGCCAAGGGAGCCAAATCTGGTCATTTTAGATAAAACAAAGATAAAAAATGTTGTTTAAGGCTCTTTAAAAACAATATTTTTTAAAAATGTGTCTTTTACTACGAAAAAACCTTTATAGATGATTCATGTGAACTCAAACTTACATTTAGCTTTAGTCGACACAAACGCACACAGTCCGAAAACATACAGAGGTGGATGATCACAAGTTGAATAGCTTTGCATGAATAGGTTTTAATTTTTTTTTTTAAATCTTAAACTTTGTTTACCAATGGATTGTAGTCGTGAATAACTGTGAAACTTTTGTGATTATCAAAGTCGTCTTTACGTAAGTCGTCTTGAAACAGTGTCATTATTTTCAGAGTCCACTAGATGGCGTCTCTGCACTGTTTTCCTTTGTTTTGAACAATTGTTCTAATGAAACATCCTTTTAAAACTGATGGCGCCACCTACTGACCACTGAACATGACACGGGTTTCATGAAGCTTCACCAACACATCAGTATATTATTATTATATTATATTATTATGTATTAATATATAAGGATCTTTTTGTTCATGTTACTGTGTCAACATTCAACAGCACTGTATCACATTTTTTATTTTGGGCTTACATTAAAAAAAAAAACATATATATACTTATATTACAATAGTGTTTTTTAAACAAAAAATATGTATTTTTTTTCACGATTAACATGCAAAAATGAAATGCGATGGTTAATTTCGGTTGCAATTAAACTCCTTCCCAGTTAAAAGAGTACTGAAACTGCGATGGCTGAGGACGAGAGGATACAGTCGACTCCAGCAACTTTTGGTTGAAGTTCTGACATATTATATATCTTTATTTTCAGTCCTATATAAATAAACAAAAAGAGAGTGGAACAATCAGGAAGTCTCTCTAGAAGTTTTTAAGTTATTGTTTATTAAGTGTGTGTTGTTTGTGTGTGTTCAAAGATGTTGTTCCCTTGTGCGACTACACTTCTCAAGATAAAGTGTAAATAAGTAAATATGATCCAATTTAGCTTAACAACTCGTACACACGTTTACATAATGAAGTATTAAAGTCGAGGTGAAATATTCGACCAGAACCTCCAGCGTTTCTTCCAAACGCACTTTCAAACTCCAGTGAGTGAGTTCAGCTCGGCTGCTATTTTCACCAACAAAGTCCATGTTTACATTTGAGCGTCACGGTGCAGCTCCAGAGGTGAGTCTTTAGTGTCGCATGTTCCTCTGACGTCTCACGGCGACTCCGGTTTCAAACCTATGGATGTTAATTAATGACTTGAAAACTGACGGACGAGCGCTTTTCTATCTATAGGTGTTCTGGTGTAGGTTACGTCTGGCTGCGTAGCACCAATACTTGCTGGACATGAATGAAGGCTTCTAGTTCTTTTTTTTTGGATATATATTCGCTCAGAACAAGGTATTACAGATATAAATATGTTATATGTTACAAAAATATATATTATTTCGAATATATATTACTTCTTACTCATCTTTCTAACTAGATTTAATATTATTTTTGCTTTCTTAGTAAGAAATACTATATATATTCGAAATACTAGATATCTTTTTTTGTGGTTTTATGAATATATATCCTAAAAGAGAATATACAAAATATATATATACATATATAACAATATTTTGTATATATATTTATATATATACTGTATATATATATATATATATATATATATATATATATATATATATATATATATATAGTATTTCATATATGTCTTTTTTCTGACAGAAACTCGTTTTTTATTAATGACATATTGACCTTTTTAATGTCGGCATTAACTTCAGATAAAATCATCATCAATTTATAATATAGAGTTTGTGTTTTTCCTGGTTATTTTTTATTAACCTGATTTAAAATGAGCATCTTCGAGTCAAGAGTCACATGATAATATATATATATTATATATTTACATATATATGTAAAATCAAACAGTAATAGAACAGAAAATATTTCAATCATTTTCTTTCCACTTGATTCGTCACTAGAATGTGAGAAAATAAAGGCACAGCTGATGTCATCATTTACAAAAATAATGAGTTTTTATTAACTAACAAAATTCCAATTTTGGAACGAGTCACAAAGAAACAAAGCAGTGTTTTAATGGCCGAATGTTCTGTTTAAAATGTTGTTTTTTTATTTCGTCTATATCTTGTTTCAACTCTAGCACTTTGAGATTTGTTGTCAGAATAGAAAGTGTAATAAAAAATTAAATCTATTTGTATTGTTAATAGATTCGACAACTTAAATAATTTCAGTTTTTGTTAACTTTATACGTCTTGAACAAATTTTTTTTTGAGAGACGAGACTCTAATTAGCAAAAAAACATAAATTCTGAATCCAAATATTTAGTATTTTCCAATTTTAACTGAAACTTTCTTTCCGTCAGCAGACACTGAAAACTATTGAAGCAAATCAATTAGTTTTTGTCAAAACTATGTTTGAACATTCAGGAGCTTATTTAGTAGAAAATTAGGACTTGAAGTTTGGCCACGCCCATTTCTTCTCGCTCGCTCAAGGTCATGTGTCCGTCATGCAAGTCTGGTTCGACTCATTCATGAGATAATCTGTGTTTTCAAGTTGACATTCAAGAAGTTCGAAGCTGTCAATCATTCGTCAGATTCTCATTATATATTTCCTCGTGTTAAAAAAGTGTATTGAACCGTAACAGTAAGTAAGTAAGTAATATTTATTTATATATCGCTTTTCCAGACCAGGGTCACAAAGCGCTTTAACAATCAAAACAATACTCAAAAAAGTACATACTTTAAAGATCAAGATAATACTGAGAAACCAGAAAATCAAGGAAAAGCCTGAACAAATAGAAACGTGATGTGAGTCCGTTAAATGAAATCCAACACGGTCGTGACACACAAACCTCCTGATGTCACACTTCATTAAAAGCAAAAATACAACTTTGTAAAGTTGATAAATTAACTTTAATTTATTAATCAATTGTTTACTGTTTTCTTTAAAATCCTTCACTTTACGAGACTTGTGTTGCTCAAGAGCGCGTCAAACATTCGTCTGAATTCCTATTTTGACTTCAACGCCCTCGTATGACCCGTTACGATGTTCTTCGACATGTGAGCGGAGAAAGAGAAGGAATTAGAAGAATGAGAGGAGGCGTCTGAAGGAGAGCAGGAAATACTTACAACTGTATCTCTTTTTCTTATGATTTGATACTGTTTTTTTTGTATTTTCAATAGAAGTGATGAAGATAAACTGATGTTTCGAACCAAAATATGTTTTAAAAAATGGCCTGTTGCATGATGGGATGTCTAGTCATCCGCCTCTTCCTCCTCCGAGATGATATGAGGAAGATTGAGGAAATATGGTGGAAAAATAGGCAGATAAGTAGAAAATATGGCAAAGAATTCAAAAATATCAGGTAATGTTGTGAAAAGTATGAAGTACAAGTTTATGATTTTATTGAAATTATTATATGAAAAGGACGTGAATCAATAGATATGTAACAATAAATACAAAGTAATAATAAAAATATAAGGGATAACAAATACATAATTATATTAAAAGTTATTTTTGTAAATAGAAAATCTAATTTAAGTCAAATTTGTTTAAAAGAATAAAAATTGTCGATAGAAAACTTGCAATTTATTCGATGAACAAAAAATATACTCTTAAGACGTTTTTTTAATGAAGCAAAAAATAACAACGACTATAAGTATGTTGTATATTTTGAAGGCATTTGTTTGGCTTATTGTACATTGCAACCTATAGTTTAAAGCAGTAGAAATATTACAAATCGGTGTAGTTTCGTAATATTGGTCTCCCATCCAAGCAGTCAATGTCAAAGTATCAATATACTCAATAAATAATACAATTCTAGAATCATGAACACCAGTAATAACGGGAGTGTATTGGCACATACTGACAGTACATATCACGTTAAAGGGGCAGCGATACAGTATATCGTGATACAGTAGTAACAAGTATATATTTGCAGTATTGTCGAGTACTTGATGCAATATTTACAGACCACATGACTCTTGACGAAGTCGTAACTGCTCTCACTTAAAACATCTCCAAACGTCAGCTTTAAAAGCTGCAGGAGTCAACTGTATCCTCTCGTCCTCAGTCATCCCCAGGATCTCAGTGTTCCTGTAGCTCTGGAGCTGGACGTAATTACCGACGCCATCTAGCGGCCGTATGGATTAATTGCAACACAAAAATAAAAAAAATTGCTGTGACTATTTGCTAAAAAGAAAAGTCAAACTATTTATTTTATACATGTAATGTATAAAAAATATATAACATAAAAAACTACCATTTAAAAATAAAATATGATCTGAAACGATTTTCTTTATTGATACGTCACTGTTAGAAAATCAATAATGTATTGTGAAAAAACTCAAGCGTGTCACTAACTGCACGCTTTAATCAAACACTTGAGAGTTTGACGGGTGAGTTTGTGGTTTGGTTGGAGGAGGAGAAGGGTGTGTGTGAGGGGGGAGTGTGTGTGTGTGTTTGTGAGGGGGGAGTGTGTGTGTGTGTGTGTGGGGGGGGGGGGGGGGTCACAGGACACAAGCATACCCCCCTCTGTCCCCGAGAGGCACGTGGCCCAGGATGAGCTGGTGCTGCCAGGCGCTCTCGGGTCAACCTCGTGCCGTGCTCCTGACACACCAGCGCCACATGTGCTCCTCGCCCCGATCCTGGCCCAGATCCTGGCCCCGATCCTGGCCCCGATCCTGGCCCAGATCCTCGCCCAGATCCTGGCCCCGATCCTCGCCCAGATCCTCGCCCCGGTCCTGGCCCAGGTCCTCGCCCAGATCCTCGCCCCGGTCCTGGCCCAGGTCCTCGCCCCGGTCCTCGCCCCGATCCTCGCCCCGGTCCTCGCCCCCCCTTCTGCCTCGCATGGACGTCACCAAAAAAAAAACCTTGAACAAATGGAAAAAAAATTCTCAAATGGTTATTTGCTCGTCCACCTGTTCAAACATTTCGAATGTCATGCAAGTCCAGGAACTCTGAATGAGACGTTTCAACTCTCACGCCCCTCCGTGGCGGGCGCGTTACATAAGAGGTCCGACTGTGACGCACCATCAGCCACCCCACCACCACCACCGCCCCCCCCTGCCCTCCAGCCTCCGCCCCCAGTGCTGAAGAATTTTCTTAGAGAGACTTTTTCACATGAGAACCTCGGCCACAGTGCAGGGATCTCGCACCCGGAGACTCGCCGGCTTGTCGGGACTCGCTAACGTTTCGTCGATGCTAGTCGGATTAGCTCGTTTTTAGCTTCGCTCGGGTGTCCAGTTCTGACAGTAAATCACTTAAAAACGGTGAAAATATTAAGCGTAACTATAGAAGACGCTTCATTTTTCAAACCTGGGTAAAAGTTTAACTCTTGATTTTTTTTCTTCTTCTTTATATGTGTGTATTTTGGTCTTTCTTAGAAATCTGTACAGTTTTAAGACGTTCCCATTTTCCCATGTGATCCCTTTTAATATTATACTTATTATTGAGACCTATCAGTACTTAAGACCAGTGGTTCCCGTATAGAAAAAAGTTATTTTCTATTGATTTTTACTGCCTTAAAATTGTTTCATTTAGAAAAATAAAAATGTGTTTTTCTCTGATATAGCATTAGCTTGTGGCTCTTGGATAGTATACATGAGTAAAACATAAACTCTAGAAACAAAACTTCTGTTTTTGAGTCATTTCATTTAAATAATGCCTCAAAACAAACTCACACATCAGCTAAGAGACACACACATAGAGAACACCATCGTCTGCATACAATCAAACACACATCGATGCAAATCTACTTAATTGTACTTTGTTTTCAGGTCATGCTTTTGTACTTTTACTTTTTTCCGTGAATATAATCCTGACATTTAACTGGTACGAAAATAATAATAATAATCATACAATTGAAATAATGTTTGTGTTCACAAAGGAACAGAGATCATGGATGTCACCAAAAAAGTGTAAAAGTAAAATTAAGGATTTGAGCGTTTAAGTAAAGATTAGATTAAATTAGATTGGATGGACTTTATCAATCCCTCTGGAGATCTCCTTCGGTAAAATTAGGTTTCCAGTTCACAGCAGACGATAGTTTCATAAAAACAAGAACAAAGTGCAAGGGAAGTGCAAGTATAAAGAACACAAATCAAAAGGAAGCAACACAAATAAAAGCATGATTAACATAGAAGAGAGTCATCTTTTCAGCCTAATAGCACAAGGAATGGATGAGTCCCTGAGTCTATTAGTGTTGCAGTACAGATGAATTACTCCAAGAATGCAAAGACAATATCATACTTGTACTCCTGGTTAAACACACTTCTTGTTTTCGACCCGTGACCTCTATTGTTTAAAAATGTTTGTGCTTTGTTTTATTAAGTTCGACTCGCTTGGTTTAGAAGATACAATCACTTGATAATTTCATTTTTATCAAACTATAACAAACAAGATACACTTCATTTAGGACCTAATGTATAAAATGTATTTTTAAGATGTTGTAAAATGTCCAAATTATATTTTAGAAATCATAGTTTTCTTTTTTTTAATTTTAGATTTACAGAATTCAGATTTAAATCTCCAAAATAAACAAAGATACTAAGTGTTACGTGGGTGTTAATTACGCTTCAGTACAGCTAGCGTGGTTAGCCACTAGCTAAGCTAACAACAAAAAAAAAAGAAAAAAAAGAAGGAGCTAATGCAATATATTGTGTGGGAGATGCCTACTTGAGACCTTGGCTCCTTAGATATATCTTAAAGTAACAGTGTCAGATAGAATAGCCAGACTATGTAGGTGTTACGGGGTGCCATGTAAAACCTTACCGTTATTAGAGAAACATAAACGTAGCATCAAAAGCATCGTTTTAATAAACTTGACTATGAGGTTTTGTGTTATCTTGACATGGGACTTTCCAGACCTTATCAACATCCTTGACCAAAAACACATTTTGACACATTTATACGATCATCCGGGCTCATGAATGGATGTTGATCTGTAATGACCCGATCATTACCTCACGCATCAAACACAACATTTTTCTGTTTTGTCAACGTTTTCTCTGCAGTTACTCGAGGTCAGAAGATGCACAATTTAACCCGTGTTTGCCGACAATTATGTGAAGTGAAGTGAAGTGTTAAAGTTTCCATCACGTTTACCCCTCATTTTTTATTTTGTTCAATTTTTCTAAATAGGTTTTGTTATAGTGGGACAGTTGTGAGGGGCTGGAAGACCGAAAATCAAAGGAAACGAATAACAATTCTTGAAAAATAACACAAGAAAAGCAGAAATAAATAGGAATATCAACCAGTGTAATTAAGAAAAAGTATGTAAAAACTGGTTAAATTAGTAGATCATGATGATCATAGTTCATTTCATACACATTTTTTGAATAGTTTGTCACTGAACGTGTAACAGTTATGATTTTATTAGCAAAATATTATAGTCAAAACATTTAACTAAGGTTTACATTAAATATTTTATCATTTTTCATATTTTTTTAGGGTTAATTCTGTTCATTAATTATTTTTTATTTTTTATTAGATTAGATTGATTTGTACTTGGTCCAGTACACAGCAGACCGTAGTTTCATAAAAAACAAGAACAAAGTGCAAATCATTACTTTCAAAAATACAAATAAAAATAAAAGTTTTTTTTTACATAATATTCTTCATCTATTATCCACTTCTATATTTAAATACATTTATTTATATGTAAAAATATATGGATAATGTTGTTGTTTTTTCTAACATTACTGTAGCAATAGAAACTTTTAATTAAACTATAATTTATTTAAAAAATAAAAAGAGTAAAAAATGTTAATAACATTAATTCTTCATCTATCATCCACTAATATATAAAACTTAATTTTTTTATTTATTTAGATATATAAATATATATAGATAAGGGATGAAGGAGTGCAAATATAAAGAACAAAGTGCAAAGGATGACAAAGTGCAAATATAAAGAAGATTTATCAAATTCCTGTATAGTTTACAAAAGAAAACTTGTGTATATCTATTGCATGATGGTACGTTTGCTTATAAAACTTGTAAAACCTTAAACGAACGTTGTTCGGCGTAAACGTACTTCCCCACCCGGTGGTTGTTTTGAGTATCACACAGCGCGACTTGTTCTTCCGTTACTTTGCTAGCAGCGGGGGGGTGACATCAGCGAACCTCTTGAGTTCAACAGCAACACTGATCTCTTGCCTGGAGTGGAAACACAATCAGGATGTTGTGCTGCCGCCGCGGTGCAAACACAACAACATCCAGCATTGTGTTCGGGATCAGGCTTTAGGAAAGCACGAGGAGACGCCGTCGCTGTTGCGAAGGTTATGGAAACACCGGAGCGTTGTGAAACCAGATTTATACAACTTTCTCACATGATCCACGCCAGGAGAAAAAGTGGCGAACATTTGCGACTGTTACTGAGTGAATGGACGTGAACCAAAAGTGGGTCGTGGAGATGTTTTCATGGAACCTTTTGCCTTAACAGAAGAAACATGAGCTTTTGAAAATGTAATTTTTAAAGAAATTAACTTTATTTCCTTAACGTGGACAACACTGTCGACCAATGGTCGCCAACCAAAAAAATGATTTAATATCAACACTATTTTCAACGGATAAACGGATAAAACACGGATAAAAACAGCAAAACAATGGAAACACTAGTTGGTTTTTGATCAAAAATGTTCAATATGGATATTTTCACTTTAATACCAGTACATGAACGATACTTTTTTCCGATAAAATGTCATAAGAACAAAGAAAAGTAATTACAAAAAGTACAAATCCTTATATTTTTAATTATTATTTGTATCATCCTTTGTTCTTGTTCTTATTTTATTTTGATTTATTTTTTATGAAAAATTGCTGTATTTTCTGTGGCTATTGGAAAAAAACAAAAACCTCCTGAGGGATCAATAAAGTTTTACCTTACCTTACCTTAATCTTTGTATCTTATCTTTGTGTTATTTCCTTTGATCTATGTTCTTTATATTTGCACTTTGTCATCCCTTCCACTTTGTTCTTTATATTTGAACTTTGTTCTTGTTTTTATGAAGAACTAAAAAGAACTTGAAAAGTAAAAAAGAACTCGAGAACTTAAAAAGAACTCGAAAAGAACTCGAATGGTTAAAAGAACTCTAAAATAATAATAAAGATTTATGTGCACCAGAAGTGAGATGGACTGTCACGGGACTAAAGTGTAGATGAAACTGTATTTGTATATTTGGACTCGTCATGAATCACTGATGGACGAAACCATCCGTTTAGTTCCTAGTGTTGAATCCCTGGTGTTGCTGTAGCTTTACATGAAGTCCGTGGTTTGTCTGTTGTTGTCCTGCATCAGCCTGTTGTTTCCATGACAACACGCCAGACTTCACGTGTGTTTGCAAACAATTACGATAAATGAAGTGTAACATGTTGAATCTACAGGACAATCATCACCTGATGTTTTGAACTCGTATACACAATATATACATAGATGATTGTTTAGTTATTACGTTTCTATATAAGAAATGAAATGTTACTTTTTCCACATGTTTATTTAATGACATAATAATATGAATTAACTGTTCTCAACATTAAGATTTAAGATTAAATTGGATCAATGTGTTGTTGCAAAGTTACCTTTAAAACTATCAGTTTTAAGTTGTACTACTATAGATTATTCAGTTTAATTGTTGTGTAACATCGTAGACTTATGTAAATAAAGGCTATTTTGAAAGTTCTTAATGTAGCAGAAGTAAAACATACAACAGCAACAAGAAGACTAATGAGGAGCAAAGTAAAGGGATGATGTTTTTATATTTATATATATATTATTGTATATATTATATATATTGTATATATCTTATATGGTATATATTTATATTTATATCCTTTTAAGATATTTGTTTTATTTCCCTTGATCTATGCACTTTATATTTGCACTTTGACATCTCTTTGCAATTTGTTCTTTTTATTTGAGCTCTTTGAGCAAATTTCCAATATAACGGTTAAAGTACAAACTTCTAACTAAACATTTATTTAAAAAACAAAAAAAAGTCAAACTTTATTTTACTTAATATCATTTTTTCATCTATTAACTACCACTAAATATATATTTTGTTTAAAAATAAAAAATATATGGATAATGTTGTTGAATTTTCCAATAATACTTAAATAACATACACTTTTAATTAAACTATAATGTTTTTCAAAAATAAAAAATGGTAAAAATGTTTTTTTGCGTAATATTATTTCCTCATCCATCAATATATAAAATATTATAACGGTTATATATATATTTTTATATATATATAAATATAAGGATAAGGTTATTCATTTTCAATATTACTTTAATAATATAAACTTTTAATTAAACTATCATTTCAAAAAACGTTTTTTTCTAACATTATAATATTTCAATCGTCAATCAATTTATAAAATATATTTTTTATAAATAAAAATATATGGATACCATTGTTGAATTACTGTAATAATACAAACTTTTAACTTAAATATAATTTCTTTCAAAAATAAAAAGGGTCAAAGAACGAATTCTTTTTACATAATATCATAACAATTATTTATATACTATACTATATATATATATATATATATATATATATTTAAAGTACATTTACACACCCACTAGTCTAATAGATTCCATCCTCTTGCTGGTGTGAAACTCTCTCTTATCTCAGATCAGTGTTTAATGACCTCAGTGGAAACTCAGGAGGAAATCAAGCCGACGCACTTTAATAACCTTTAACCACCGGAGCTGTTGACACAAGTTACTCTACTGACAATCCTTCCAACAAGTTCTCCGTCTTCTCCTCCTCGTGTCTCTCCATCCTCTTCTTCAGGAACAAAGTTACTTCCATTGAAAATAAGGATTTAAAGAGAAAAGGATGTTTGACCAAAAACACATTTTTAATTAAAACAAGTTGCTTTATTAAAGAATTCGTTCAATAAAAAAAGATGTAAATTTTAAAAAGTTGCTTCAATAAAAAACAAAAAGTTGCCTCAACTGAAAAAAAATCAATAAAAGAAGAAACACATTTTCGATATATAAAAGTAGCCTTAAACAAAAAAATGCTTAAATTAAAAACAAAAGTCCAATAAAAACAATCCAATCATCAAAAACAGATTTTTTTAGACAATTTAAAAACATTGCTTCAATCATGAACACATTAAAAAAAACACAGACAAAAAAATCCTAAATAAAAAACAAAATAACATCAATATAAAAATATTGAAATGAAAGAAATTTGCCTTAACAAAAAAAACGTTGCTTTAATCATGAACACATTAAAAAAACAAAAAGAAAACAAAGACAAAAAAGTCTAAATAAAAAAACAAAAAAGAGTAAATAAAAAGATATTTAAATGAAAAAAAGTTGCTTTAATTAAAAAATGCTGCTTCAATCAAATGTTTTTATTAAAAAAAAACGTGTGAATAATCGACACATCTTCACCCGTCATGGAAAACGACGAACATCTAGTGAATCTAACACACGACGACTCATCTTCCTCTCAACAAACCCACAGTCGTCGACTCGTCCCACGGACGCGCCACCGTCATGGAGTCCGCCAACTCAGAGATGAACATCTTATCCAACGGCAAAGGTCACGACCTGCGAGACGAGATGGTCGTGCCCATGAAGCTGATGCCGGAAGACGATCAGTGAGTCTCAACTTTCCCTCTTTCTTGCGGCATGTTTTTTATTTTCTCTGCACGTATGACCGGTTTCACTAACGCGTGTCGTTCTGATGCATGTTCTGGATCTTCACGTAGCAATGGCACCGCCAGGTACGTCTCTAACCGCACGCCGTCCGCTCGGATCGTCGACCAATCAGGAGGGAGAAGCAACTTTTGTTTTTCTTCTTCCAGGCTGGACGACGTGGACGGAGGTCAAGAGAACCAGGAGTTTCTTCCCAATGCAGGCGGAAAGAAAACCATTAAATTCACAGACGTGAGTCGTGTGTTCAGGACGTAGATTAAAACTGTTATTAAACATGAAATTCATTTGATTTTCTTCTTTTTCTTGCTCAGTTTGAAGGCAAGACGTCCTTCGGCATGTCAGTGTTCAACCTCGGGAACGCCATCATGGGCAGTGGGATCCTGGGACTGGCGTACGCCATGGCCAACACGGGGATTCTGCTTTTCCTGTAAGAATCAAAGAATGTATGGAAGTTAATGAGTGAATATTGAGGTTGAATTTAACAATTTAAATGTTTACTTTGAAAGGTTTTAATTGAAATATATTTTTTATTTAATTCTTGCATTATTAAAAACATTTTTTTAACTAATAATAATAAATTAATTAATTTTAAGGTGTAATTAGTTTTCTTCCAATTAAATAATTTGTATATTGAACGTTTAGTAAAAAATAAATAAATAATTTAACTCAATAATTTGTATTTTTAAATTTTATTTGAATTTTATTTGAATTATTTAATTAAACAATTTGTATATTGATTTTTAAAAAAAAAGTTATTTAACTCAATAATTTTTATATTTAAATTTTATTTAATTGTTTCTTTTTATTATTTAACTCAATAATTTGTATATTGAAATTTTATTAACAAAAAATAAATTATTTAACTCAATAATTTGTATATTAAAAGGTTGAATTGGTTTTCTTGACATCAAATTGAATTTAAAAAAACGAATATTTTCAAAAAAATACCTTATGTTTTACACGTAGAGTTTGATATTCTAATTCCATTAATTGAAAAACAAACGTTCTAAATTAAAAAATATTTAAACTTGTAGCCTTTTTAATTCAATATAAAAATATTGGTATAAAAGTGTCGCCAGACAATACTTAATAAGTACTTAAGTACTTGAGTTACTTCATCAAACTTTTAGCCAAATTACTAGTTTTTCTGTTCAAAAACATTGAATTCAACCAATAATATTCTGATTGCAATGATATACTTCCATAAACATGACTACCATTGAGATTGAAAACACAAGGGATACCACAAACACATTTGTTTTCGGGCCTTCGGGTCACCTTGACCCTGAGATAACACAAGTTTTAAATACTTGAGAAATTGTTCCAAAAAAACTTAAATAAGTTTGTATTTTACGCTTGTTTTTCCTCATTGAAGTGCGCAGGATTTAAGCAGCTAGCCTAGCAACATCCGCTAAAAACAAAATAAAAACTATAGAATTGTTTAAATATTCAGGAACATTTACTCGTGTCCAAGCTTTAATACAAGATGGACGTTACAGACGAGCAGTATTTGGAGGTATTTGGATGTTTTTTAAGTGTCTTTTTGGACGAAGACTAGTTAGCGCCGGTCGCTACATTAGCATAGACTTTACGTTCCATTCTATCCATTTTAACCGACGGTTCGTACTTAACCTGCAGTGAAAATAAACGCTTCTCACGTCGTGAACGCGACTCGACGCTGATTTATCGTCCGTCCCGGCGTCTGGTATCACGTCCTCTCCAATAACAACACAACCTCTATTTTTACTCACGCCCCCCCGACCCCCCACCAGATCCCCAAGAAGGTCCTCGCCCAGAATAACCGAACCTCCCATCAGTGGGTTTTTTTTTTGCTTCCGTCACCTTCTCGCCTCCAGCCTTGGTGGTCTGGGTCTGTGTCTCCAGACAATGATAAGTTTCGATCTTTGGCCCAGTCCTGGATCAGATCCCTCACGTGTCCCGGGACACACTGGTGGGAAAAAGAAGGTCTGAGAAAGGTGACCCGGGTGTGGGATCAGACCAGCAGGAATGCATGAAGAGAACACTGTGTGACCTGTGGCTCTGTGGGTCTGAGAAAATCACTCGTTCGGTTCTTCTAGTTTATCAATGGAGTCGAATTGTTTCTCGGTGGGACTCGAACATCTGAAGAATGTCTGTCGCTCTGGAGTCCATCGTGCTTTAGATGTTTGCTGAGCAGCAGCTTTTTACACTGAGAAAATGCAAATACAAGCAAAAAATGTAAGGAATGAAATCATTATGTAATGAACTCCGGGGGCCGAATCCAGACCATCTAAATATATAACATATTAATAAACAGTAATAATTATGGCATAAAAAAGTACATATAACATTTTAATAAACAGTAATAAATATAACATAAAAAATAAATATAACATAAAAAATATAACATTTAAAAAATATAATATTTTAATAAACCGTAATAAATTTGGCATAAAAATACATTTAACATTTAACAGTAAAAAATATAACATAAAAAATAAATATAACATTTTAAAAATATAATATTTTAATAGATAGTAATAAATATTGCATAAAAATAAATATAACATATTAATAAACAGTAATAATTATGGCATAAAAAAGTACATATAACATTTTAATAAACAGTAATAAATATAACATAAAAAATAAATATAACATAAAAAATATAACATTTAAAAAATATAATATTTTAATAAACCGTAATAAATTTGGCATAAAAATACATTTAACATTTAACAGTAAAAAATATAACATAAAAAATAAATATAACATTTTAAAAAATATAATATTTTAATAGATAGTAATAAATATTGCATAAAAATAAATATAACATATTAATAAACAGTAATAATTATGGCATAAAAAAGTACATATAACATTTTAATAAACAGTAATAAATATAACATAAAAAATAAATATAACATAAAAAATATAACATTTAAAAAATATAATATTTTAATAAACCGTAATATATTTGGCATAAAAATACATTTAACATTTAACAGTAAAAAATATAACATAAAAAATAAATATAACATTTTAAAAATATAATATTTTAATAGATAGTAATAAATATTGCATAAAAATAAATATAACATTTTAATAAACAGTAATAAATATAACACAAAAAATAAATATAACATTTAAAAATATATATATTTTAATAAACAGTTATAAATATGGCATAATATTTTTTTTATATAAATATATCATAAAAATAAATATAACATTTTAAAAATATAATATTTTAATAGATAACAAATAATAACAGTAATAAAAACAACATATAAAATAAATATAACATTTTAATAAACAGTAATAACATAACATTTTAATAAACATTAATAAATATGGCATAAAAAAATAAAATTTTAATAAACAGTAAAAAATATAACATAAAAAAATAAATATAACATAAAAAATATAAAATTTTAAAAATATAATATTTTAATAGATAGTAATAAATTTAACATAAAAAAACAGTAATAAAAACAACATATAAAATAAATATAACATTTTAATAAACCGTAATAAATATAACCTAAAAAATAAATATAACATAAAAAATATAACATTTTAAAAATATAATATTTTAATAGATAGTAATAAATTTAACATAAAAAAATAACTGTAATAAAAACAACATATAAAATAAATGTAAAATTTTATAAATATATATTTTTTTAATAAACAGTAATAATATAACATTGTAATAAAATATAAATATGACAAAAATAAATAGAACATATTAATACACATTAATAAAAATATATATTAAATATTAAAAATATAGCGTATTAAAAGCATTTTTTTGTTAAATATAAGACATTTACATTTTTTTTTACAAACGTCAACAAAGTGTCAAGCATGTGTTTGAGTCGCTCGTATGATTGAAACGTTCATTTCTTGGATCAGATTTCTTCTGACGGCGGTCGCAGCTTTGTCCTCTTATTCCATCCACCTGCTGCTCAAGTCGTCCGGCATCGTCGGTGAGTTTTCTTCAACGTCATCAAACATTTTTACCATTTTAATGGTCAGTTATTGAATATTTATTCCATCATTTCCCTCTGATCCACAGGAATCAGAGCCTATGAGCAGCTCGGATACAGAGCGTTTGGCAATCCTGGCAAAATGGCCGCCGGAATAGCCATTACCTTGCAGAATATCGGCGGTAAGGATAACAAGAATGAAAGACTAAAATATGATTTTTAAAATTCAAATTTCTCATTAACACCTTAAGCTCAGTAGTTGTTGCATGTACTCACTGTTGGCATATTCTTCATCTGTTGGAATATTACATTAAAGTGCCTTATTTTGCTTTTTGTTTTATTTTCTCTTTGAAAAAAACTTTATTTAAACATATTCTGAGTGATTCCAAAACACAAACCCACCGTCTGTGTCTCTCACAGTAAATTTGCCCCCAAAATAATTCTGACAAAACACAGTATATATGATATCTTTTTGGGACAAAATGTGAGTATTTTCCAATCTTTAAGGAACATTTTGGGGGCCATCTGGCTTGAATTATGTGGCCCTCAAGAGGTCAAAGGTGAAAATATAAAAATGATCATCGATTAAAGTTTCTGATGACAAACAATCGTATTATTTAAGTCATTAAATATGTTGGTTTTAGGCCAATATGTTTATAAAATGAATGAAAAATTACACAATACGCTTATTTTATGATGCACTTTTCAATTAATATATGAATTATTTTTATTACATTTTTTTCCCATCATATTAATTCTCTTTTTTTTCTTTTGGATTGACGGCCTCTTACAACAGTCACAATGCATAATGTGGCCCCTGAAGGAATCTACCTGCCCTGGTTTTAACACTAGTGATGGTTTGACGAAGCTTCATGACAAAACAAAAGAAAATAGTGCAGAGACGCCATCAATGGACTCTGAACATAATGACACTGTTTCATGAAGCTTCATCAACACATCACTACTATTTATTATTGTATTAAACACGTTTTTTCTTAGTTTTTTATTCTTTAACATGTGATGTTTTAGATGGATGAACCACATTTTTAAAAAGAGGGATTTAGAAAGTTTTTCAAATGTTCCACTTGTATGGCTTCTAGTCGCTGCTGCGCCCAGTTTCCCCAAATCTAGAAAAACAAAACAGGATTTTTAAAAAATATATATAAAACTCATATCCACGAGAATTCAGTGACAATATAAATACAAATTTGAGGAATTATTATGAATCTTTTAACATTGTGAAACGAGCTCCTTGGCAGAGGTATGCCCGGTTTCAGTGCTTCTCAAAACCAGCAACACCTTTACACCTTTTTTCCTCTCGTTCACGTTATTGTGATTCGATTATTTTATTTTTTATACCGCAGCCATGTCCAGCTACCTGTACATCGTCAAGTCCGAGCTCCCGCTCGTCATCCAGGCGTTCCTGAAGGAGGACCCCAACTCCGAGTGAGTCCCCCCTTTTTTTTATCCTGACTTTGCTCGCGAGCGATGGCGAAACACCGCGGCGTTCCGGGCGGCGAGCGAGAGGCTCGTGAGGCGGTTCTGATGTTTGTTTTACGTCATTCGTGGATGAGGCGAGGAAGGGGTGAGGAGGGGTCGGAGGGTGAGGGGGGGGGGGGGGTGTGTTGCGATGGCAAGCCTGTCATTGGCCGAGCGGCGTTCCCTGATATCTGCCGACTACGCATATACAAAAAATCTTCGCCTCTGACTGAAGCCGGCGTGACGCTGGTTAAACATACCATACGTCACGAGGTCACCGGGGTCAAGAGGAGTCGGGTCGCCTCACAAGTTCAAAAGCAGGGGGCGGGGGGGTTCAAGGTCATTGTCAACGACTCTTTACCGAGGTCGCACCTGATTGTCAACCGGAAATATGTGACATGTTTTTTCCACCTTGTGACCACCATGTGTGTGTTTGTGTGTGTGTGTGTGTGTGTGTGTGTGTGTGTGTGTGTGTGTGTGTGGACGCCCGGGTCAGCGGCCTGGCTGCCGTGAAATGTCCGCCGTATGATGACTGTAATCCTTCCTTGTCGGCACACAAACACCCGCAGACGTGACAGCAGCAGGTGGCGAGTCATGAGTGACGAATTCCTCGACAAGTAGCCGACGAGCAAAAACATACAGCGGTGTCAGGAGGAGGAGAGCGAGGACCCACCGGTGACTGTATTAATGGAAGCCTCCTTTAAATAGAGAGCAGGGGCCAGACTTGTACTTTCCAGGCCAGATAGCGTTCGAGAGCTGAGGGTGTTTTTTTTTTTTTAGACGCGTCGGGTGAACGTTCTCGGAATGATTGTATTTTTAAAAAACTTGCGCGTCAGACGTCGGGATTATTAGTTATCGATCGTACCAGACCGATGCAATCGAGCACCGAGTTACTCGAGCTAACTTTTCCATTTACACCAAACTGTAACGTTAGTTGCACATAATAGATTATATTTGACCACGAGACATCATGTGATCATCTCTGCGTCGTATGATTGGCTGACGGTGGGATCAAGTAACTCGGTACTCGTTTGGTATTGTCTGGTGGGAATTTAAAAACCAACGTTTTTATGTTGAATTTAAAAGACTAGGCTTTTACAAAATATTACATTGAACATTTATTTTTGAGTTTATAATTTATTTGTATCAGTGATTAACAAAAACAAATTCAACCTTTTAATGTAAGAATGATTGAATTTTAATGAATCAATAATTAAACATGGAAATATAGAAATAACCCAAATTAAATGTTAAAAATAATAATAAGAAATATTGTTTAATTCTGATAGATTTCCATATTTAAGGTCATTTAATTGTTGTTGAATAAATGCATCATAGCAAGAATCTGAAGCATCTTATGAAACGTTTGTAAGAATCTGTTACAAAACAGTTTAACGTCAGTCGTTCACTGTTAATAAAATTAAAATGTTATAAACGAAATTTACATTTGTTTACGTTTTGCTAAGTGTCTCCTTTTACCTAAAAACATGACATTAAAGTTGTTTTTTTTAGATAAAATGTTTAAGGCAGCGTTTATCTGTAAATGAGAAGAATATTTTTTTTCAAAGATACTGAAGGTTTTTCAGCAAAATTTTAAAAAAAGTTCAAAATCCAAGGCTTTATAAAAGTCAGAATTAGTCACTACATGAAATAAACTTTCACTATGATGAAAAAAAGGGGGTCATAGTTAAGAATACACATAAATGAAAATTCATGGCCGAAAACTCTAACAACAAGACCGAAAACACAGAAAAACATAATAATAATACTAATCATAATACTAATAATACTAGTACTTCTACTACTAATAATACTACTACTAATGATAATGATAATAAAAATGTATAAATATTACTGTGTCTAAACTCTCACTAAAATCAAGATGTTCTAATTACTTTTAAATTAATAGTTATAATTAATTACAAAGTTTTTACTGATATGTCAACAATGCACAATATAAAATTAAACTAAATGATAATTCAAGTTAATGAACTTATCCGTATTGAAAAGTCAAAATAAAAAAAGTTAATTAAAAACATTTTCTCTCATAAAAACAATTTGCATTCAAGGATATTTTAACATTTATGTGTAGAATTACTACTACAAAGTTCAACAAGTGCCACTGCTGAGAGATAAGATGAGCGGTTGTTCTGTCTGACATGATAAGGTTTTAAGGTGTTTTTTTTTATTAAAGGGACAGTACATAAATAAACATTTGTTTAATGTAAAATAATAATAGTTAAAAACTAATTTACCACATAAATAACAAATAAACCATTTAAAGAAAAAGAAAATCATCATTTGTGTTATATGTTATGAAATGAAGAACTTGAGACACTGTGTTTAACCATTAAAGTCAAACTTGATTCCTGGTCATTGAAGTATAAATAAAGCTCAGAACAAGACGCACATGAAAGACCCTCACGACGTAGAATCTCATTCTCTCACATGACCCGTCGGCCAAACGTCCGCAGAGGACGCGACCTTTTTACTCACGGGCTCCATGGACATACCGTTCTCCCCGAACACTTACACACAATCTAGGACACACACACACACACACACACACACACACACACACACACACACACACACACACACACACACACACACACACACACACACACACACACACACACACACACACTCATTATGACGCTCAGCGATAGTTCCAGGGTGTTGATAGTGATGCTGGGTCAGAGTGACACGAGGCATCGTGACTCAAGGAGACAATGTGAAGAAACACGGTTGTTGTCGATGAATTAAGTTGTGTTTCCTCTAAATCAAGTGCTAAAGATTCATTTATTTATCACTGGATTTACGTCAAATCGTTTCTTGGCTTTATTCTGACATATTTTAATTCCACCAGGGAAGTTTAATGTTTTATGCTTGCATGTTTACAGATAAACATCCAGATAAATTTGATTTTGAAAAAACTCTAAAAAGACTCCCAGCTCACATTTAAAGACTAGAGTTCAACCGTTTTAGTCCCAGAATTTGACCAAGAATTAATCTCAGGGTCAATAATTACAAAGACTACAACTAGATTATTTTGCGTGAAAATAACGCAACAAAATAAAAACACCAGACTGTTATATATTATTCATAGGTTAGTATTATTATAGGACATAATAAAAAAAAAATACAATATTTTGAAGAAATAGTTTATTTTATAGTTATATTTTAAATAATACTTTTTTATATATATGTTTGAATAATAATAATAATAAAAAACAAAAGTGGTATTTTTATGTTTTTCTATTAATAATATTTTGAGTAATTAATTAAAATTAAAAATACAATAAATATATATATATATATATATATATATATATTAATTCTATAGCTAGTTGACATCAAAGAGACACATCTGTTTTCCACTGATCATCGCCGGTGATCGTTCTTCAACGTCCATAATCATAATGATATAATATATTTATAATGACAATGACTGTCTGGTTTCTTGCTTCCGTTTTGTCCTCAGAGCAATTATATTTGGTCGTTGATGGTGTTACGTCACCGCAATAGTAGTTTCCACGCTTTTATATTTCTCCATCATTCAAGACTAGGAGAGCCTGGCACGAACACGATTGGACCGTTGAGCTAAATTCATCCTGTTCGTATTTCAAACTTTAAAGTGGAATAAAGAAGAGAATGATTATCACAGTATGTGTGGAAACGAGCTGCTCGGTGGAGGTCTGCCCTGTTATAAAGTGAGACGACGACTGTGGGAAACTGGGTTCTTAAGACACGAGTAAAGATTGTTTATTTGTATAACTGTTACATAAAGTGTGTATTCCAGACCTTCTCTTGTTTGTGTTTGATACACTGAGCCCTCCAGAGCCAACTGTTCCTTTTCTTTCACAGTCTCTGGTACATTAACGGAAACTATCTGGTCATCATCGTCTCTGCCAGTGTCATCCTGCCACTGGCTCTGATGAAGCAACTCGGTGAGTCAAAGTTTCCTTCATTTTTTTTTCAAAATAAAACATGATAATAAGAAATGACAAAAAGATATTTCCATTACTTCATTTAAGAATTATTTATTATGATTATCTTACAAAAACATTCGTAATGTCTCTCTTCTAGTCTAAGAAATTATAATATACAGAGGTAGTTCAGTCTTATATAAATAATGCATAAACAAAATTTAAAAAAGAGAGTTAACCTATTTTTAAATGTTTAGTTAATCCTTAAAATAATGTATTTTATTATGGCTAGCGCAAAATAATGCAAAACTAATTCACTAAATACCGCAAAAAAAGAATGTTACATTTTAAAAAAGTAATATTATTGATGTAAGACTCCGGGCGACAGCTTCACTGAGCGCTTGAAATCTTTTGCATTTTATGTTTGGGCGCCAAATTTGCGCCCAATTAGGAGCGAAAGGCGAAACCGACATCTAATCGTTCTGAAATATTTTGTGGTATACCTTAATAAATAAAATTAGCTAATTATTCTATTTCCTATACTAGGTCTGTTTGGGATTTCTTTTTAAGCGCAATTTTGGGTGCCTTTTTTCGGCACAAAATGGCCGCAAATCTTTTGTTGTTTTTTTTGTGCAAACTTCACAACCTTCACGTACAACCTAAAAGCTACAAATTTTCGCACCGAAAACGATGTGTGACCTCCCAAAATTTGGGGCGGCCTAAGTCTGCTTGTTCGGCCACAGTAACATTGACGATGGCGCCGACCCGCCGACCCAGTGACCCCTGACTTTTTGGAGGGGGAATTTATCTGCGTTACGTACAGACGGCCATTGTTTTCAGTATAATAAAGATAATTTATTAAAGAGTTTGAGAGCAAGTCATCATTTTAATCCATCTTGAAGATTGTTCATTACACAGTTGTCAAAATAGTTATATAATTTAACTTTTAAGCTCCTGTCCGAAGTCTTTTTTTTGTCAATTACCTGCTTGTTTAGTTGGTATTGGCAGTGGTCCAGCTTACATAAAGTTTTTAACTGGTTTGAGTCAGCTGGTTTCCAATTAACATTTAATCCGACGATCAACATCCTGCCACACAGCCGAATGGAAACTGACTTTTATTATCTTCTTGTTTCACTTTCACTTCCTGTCTAAACGTCATGAACCGTCAGTAAGTCGGGGTTTGGACGGACTTGCAAAAAACCAATGAGCGAAAATAAAATGTTGTGTTTTGTTGCCTCGAATCGAAAACCTCTGATGACTCAATTCCCTCTCGCCAGGTTACCTTGGCTACACCAGTGGATTTTCCCTCGGCTGCATGGTTTTCTTCCTCAGTGCTGTGAGTCACATCATCACTTCTCTCACCTCTCCACTGTTCAAGCTCCTGATCTCTTTTTTTTTTAGTACTTTTTAAGCCTTTTTGTACCTTTCACACGCTGACAATTTTGTCAGGTTTGATCTCGGTCCGATCGCAGGAAACTCCGCTTGGCTTCACCGGAGCAGCCGTGAGAACGCGGGTCATGCTCGGCTGCGCTTCACAAGAATTAGTCCAGGATTGATTGCGTGAATGAAGGAGGGATGAAAGGTTCGCTCCTGGTCTAGTCGTCGTCGGACGGGTAATGCGTGGAGTTAGCTTGGAAACACATCCATTTACTTAAGTGTCTTCAGGAGCTCTGAGAGTTTTATCCAATAAAAAGGTAGTTGCTAGTGTTCAACAGGAAGTATGTCAGGTAGTGTTACTGATAGGAAGGTGTGGAGGTGGATGAACCTAACATCAGACCAGAACCAAAGATCCAAGATCTGCTGAATAAAAAACATCTTTATTATCATTATTATTTTAATCTTTATTCTACTTGGATAAAGGGGTAAATTCTGCCCCCGCCATTTTTAACTTTCCACTCATTTTAGACCCCTCTACCAGGAATAATTAAAGTTATAGTTCACCCAATAATCTGAACAGACTCAACCGTTGCATGTCTTGATTAAAAAACTAGTTCCCAGTATTACTCAAGCTACTTTTGTCCCTGAGACTCTATTTTCACATTATTAAACTTCTAGCTGAAGTACCTGGGATTTCCCAGGGATCTTTGCTCTGCTAAGGGAAAAACAATTTTGGAGGATTTGTAAGTAAGTAAGTAAGTAAGTAAGTAATATTTATTTATATAGCGCTTTTCCAGACCAGGGTCACAAAGAGCTTAAACAAACAAAACAATACTCAAAAAAGTATACACTTTAAAGATCAAGATAATACTGAGAACAACACAGGAGTTCCAGAAAATCAAGGAAAAGCCTGAACAAATAGAAACGTCTTATTTGTGGATAACTTTATTGGATTTGTGGCTTTTAAAATGCTGTAACTTTCTTTAATATTTACAGAGTTTGGTCCAGTTTAGTTTCAAATCTTTCTTGAAATGGGACGAAGAAAATGAGCCTATTCAGGCTATTGTACTATGAGTATCAATAGTAATAACTGAGTAGTAAGCGCATGGCCATTTTCGGCCTGAAAATCCTGGATTAGTCCAGACCCAGAGAAAGGTCATGGGGGTCATTTTTAGCCCGAGAAGAGCTCAGTAGGACCCCTGTGGCACCTGTTATAGAACTCAGCTGACTCATGGATTTTGTTTCACCACAGTAACTTTATATCAAACTAGTTAGCATGAAAGCTAAGGTAAATTAGCTGGAAAATAATCATGAATTCACGTCAAAACTCACCCGTAACACCAGCTGTCTCTCAGCGACAGTATCTTCCCAATTCCGTAGCGATAGAACAGACGTTTCGGTTCATTTGTAATTGGCGAACGCAACAATTAGTTTGTCCTCCATGTTGAGTATCCCCTCTGTGCATACCCTACTTTGAAGTCACGGTTCTGATCGGCTAATGCCAAACTTGTACCCAACTAACGTCTGGAAATGGACGCCACTATCTCGTCCCTCATCTACCATGCGTACCCTTCACTTGAGACGAACCCCATTTAGATGCCACAAAGTTGTGACACCAACTGGCGTGAAGTGTGAACGTACCTCGATCTACATGGATTGACGTATGGTTGCTGAGAACCTTCTCTCTTCTTCTACAGGTCATATACAAGAAGTTCCACATCCCCTGCCCCTTCGACGAGTACTACTCCAACAGCACCGCCGCCCACCCCATCCAGAACTTCTCGCACCAGGTCCACGACGCCGACCACCACGCCGATGAGGACTCGGACTGCTACCCCCGCTTGTTCACCATCAACTCGCAGGTTGGTAGGATGAATCCCTAACCGGGGGAATTTCTTTATCTTCACCGATTGCTCTGGTTCAGACGGCGTACACCATTCCCATCCTGGCTTTCGCCTTCGTCTGCCACCCTGAGGTTCTTCCCATCTACACCGAGCTCAGCCAGTAAGTCGGCGGAGATTATCCGGACTCAAATTCGACACCCTGACTCGTGAGTTCTTCTTTAATTTTAGACCGACGAAGAAAAGGATGCAACGGGTGTCCAACATCTCCATCTTTGTCATGTACACCATGTACTTCCTGGCGGCCCTCTTCGGCTACCTGACCTTTTATGGTGAGTTATGGTTGAATTAAAGAAGCGTTATGTAAGCTTTTTATTATATTATCTGTAATTATTGGTTTGATTTCAAACAGACATGAGTAGAAGTCACACTATTATTTAATGGTGATCTTAACTACTTTACTATGTAACTAACCACACTTTTGTAACAAACACTTGTGTTTTCATCAGAAGTACTTGGAGACTTTTTGAAGTTGCCAATTTTATGCATGTTCATTCGTTACAATTTTTTTTTTGTCACTTAATCTTTTTGGTAACAGCAATACCATATTTATTTTATATTGCAGTTACATTATTCTGACAATAGGCGAGCCAAAAACACTACTAAAGTTTCTACAGATTGTGTTTTTAACTGTAGTTTCATAGTTATAGTTATAGTTAAATAACACAATATATTTCACATCTACTGTCTTTTTGGGAGTAATTGGTATCAAAGCAAACAAGATGTTGTAGACTTATATGCCTTGTTTGTCTCTGGGTCAAGGTGACCCATTGGGATACCATCTCTGGATCACTTTGACTAAGAGACCGCTCAAGGGTTAAATCTATATAATGGATATAAACTACTAGCAGAAGTACCTTGGTTTTTTTTTTTACAAGATCCAAAACCGTGAAAGATATTTTAAATAGAACGTGAAAAAGCCATGTAATTTAGCTTAAAATATTTTATTGTACCTTCAAAATGTTGGCTGATCCCGAGAGATTCCAAAAAAAGGACGTAGAAACTAAAAGAAGGCTAAAAGTCTTAATGAAATTGTGAGTTTTTTATAAGGCTGTTACTTCAACTTCAACTAGTAGTATATATATATACAGTTTATAGATTTAACTCTTGTCGGCCTATGGTTCAAGGTGGCCAGAGACTGTATCCCACCGGGTCACTTTGACCCGGACACCGCACAAGGGACATAAGTCTAAAACATTTTTTTGCTTTGCTACAAATTAACTACAAAAAGACAGTAGATGTGAAATATATTGTGTTATTTAACTTATGAAAACTACAGTTAAAAAGGACAATCTGTGGGACATTAAGACATGTTTTTGGCTCCCCTAGTGTCAAAATACTGTAACTGCAATATATCAAAATAAGGTATTGCTGTTACCAGAAAGATAAAATCACAAAAATAGTCTTTATTTAGTTTTGTAAACAAATATTTAAGCTATTGTAGCTTTGATTATAAGGTATCAATTAGCGTTCTACAGTTTTTGGCCTTTTTGGCCCTTGTGGACGATTAAAGCTGACACCAAAAAATGTGGCTTAGTCCAGACACGGATCAGTTCATGATGGTCATTTCGAGCCTAAGAAGATTTCAGTAGAACCCGCGAGGGAACCGAGCTAAACTCTATAAAACAGTTAACGCAACAATAATCCCGATTTTCTTGTGGTTTCTCAGGCAGAGTGGAGCCAGAACTGCTGCACACCTACAGCCGCATCGACCCGTACGACACTCTCATCCTCTGCGTACGAGTCGCCGTCTTGACCGCCGTCACTCTGACCGTCCCCATCGTGTTGTTCCCCGTAAGTGGATTTATTTTTCTCCCCGACAACGTTTTTATTTTCTCTCGCTTAAACCATTTTGTCGTCTTCGCCACCGCAGGTGCGCAGAGCCATCCAGCAGATGCTGTTCCCCACTAAGGCGTTCAACTGGTTGCGTCACACCGCCATCGCCGTCATCCTGTTGACCTTCATCAACATGCTCGTCATCTTTGCGCCCAACATTCTGGGCATTTTCGGCATCATTGGTGAGTACTGTTCTCATAGTGAAGCCTTTTCCATCTTTTCCAAATTCCTTTAAGTCTTTCTTTCCAAAAGGATGGTTGATATAATTGATTTTGTTCAACCATCTTTTGATTGACAACGTAGATGGTCAATAATGTGTAATAATTTACACGTGACCCCGCCCCCTTGACTGAAAGCCAGTTAGTCGAGCTTACGTTTAAAAAAAAAGTATTAAATATGAAACTCAGTTCCAAACTCACAAGTTCTACTGATGCTAAATCCAAATTAGCCGAAGTTATGCTAACAAATTCACTGGTGCTGTGTCTCAAATCGCATACTAGCGTACTAAAAGTTAGTATTTTTAGTGCGTTAGTGCGTCTCAATTCTTAGTATGCGAAATTTAGTGCGCCATGCACACTTAATTGGCGTCCTAACAAGCCCACAAAACTGAGCATGGTTCGATGGACACTAACCACACTAAACAGCCGCCATCTTAGTGACGTTTTAAACGGAAGTTACGTCATATATAAATGCATATATATTCATATACTTACAGGTGCATTTTCAGCAGCAGTAGGAGGATAAACACGTCTTCGCTGCTGATACCAGCTTAAATATCTCGCGATTATTTAGATTCTCATATTTTTTCTTTATTTCTTTTTCCAAAGTTGCAATACGTGCTGCCAGCAGGTGGTGATAGTGTTCAAACAGCTGGTTGAAACATCGTTAAATAGAAGTAGAAGAAGAAGCTGTCATGTAATCTCCGGTTAGTGTGTAGCATCAGTGTTTGATTTGAGACATACTATCTGTGGAGAATTTGCGTACTAGTTAGTACGTACACTAAACTGATGCATACTAACTTCTAGCATACTAAGAGTAGTATGCGACAGCATGGGGCTGTGTCTCAAATCTCGCAAATTGTCGGTATGCTAGCGCTAACACTGGAAACAGAAGATAAAACACAGATTCAATACGCTTATAACGCTTCTTTCTTCATATTCTTGTATCATATTTGATCGTTTGATTTTATTCCCTTTCTCTGTAATTGTGAAACTAAGTTTCTTTAAGAATGTTTTTTTCGGAGAATTAATTATTTGATTTACATTTACATTTTATATAGTTAAAATGCTCTGCTCTCTAAAATATATGTATATATTTTTTAAACATAATTCTGTATCTCACATAATTTAATTTGTAAATTAAATTTTTTTAAAAAATCTCACGGTTGAAAAAGTTATATTTAGGAGTTTCAAGAAACAATTCAGTTTGACAGAAAATTGTTATATACTGTCTTATATGTTGATTTAAAAAATATATATACCCTGTTTGTTTTTTAATAAGTCCACCCAACTAAAAAGAAAATACATCTGTATTTTGTGAGAAAGATTTTAAATGATATAACAATGAAATTTAGTGTTTTTATGTGGATTTTGTCAAGAGTATTTAATCCAGGGACACGTCAATAGCTTTCCTTCCTTGACTCCGGAGATAACATAAGATACCGACAGGATGTTGATGAAGTTTGTCACCATTGTTGACGTACAGAGAGAATCCGAACATTTGAAGTCGGGTCAGAACGGCCGCCGCTCTCGTTCCAAAACATAAAAGAGAAGAATGAAAACGTGACAGTGTTGACCGACTGATTAACTGTGTCAATATTTGTGTCGCCGTGTGCGCTCGAAAGAGGGAGATCTGGGTCGAAGGTGAAAGTTGACGACTTCAAAGGCGAAAGAACACGAAATGATCAAGAAAATGGTCGTTTTGGATTTGTTTGTTTTTTCGAGATATGTTTCTCACATTTTCCACCAGTGAACCTCTGAGAATCACAAAGTTTTAGAAATTCAACCATATTATCTTTACGACTGAAACACATCAGAAAATATTGATTTATTCGTCATTTTGTTTGCTTTTCCACATTAATGTTACGAGGTAGAACGTTTCCAGTGACGCAACGTTCAGGTACAGTTCGGTAAACTCATGAGCGGAAACCGTCTTTAGACCCAAGTCCACTCGTTGTTGTCCTACTTTTATTTTATCTATATAATTACATTTTTGTTTGCATTTAAAGTCTTATTAATATTATTTATAGATATTTTTTCAATGTTCTCAGTTGCTTAGGAGATGGTAGCGTTCAAGAACTCACCTGCACAACACAGACATGAAACAAATCCTTCCGGATATTTGTGGATCCAGATGGTTCGTCAGAATTTTAGTTTTTCCAGAACTCACTTCACAACAGAAACACAAAACAACTCACAAAACATTCAAAATAATTGAAGATCCGGTTGATGATTCAGAATTTTAGCGTTCCAGAACTTACTTCACAACACAAACACGGAACCAGTCGAAAATCATTCAAAAAAATGTGAAAATCCAGATGGTTGTTCAGAATTGTTGTGTTCCAGAACTTACCTGCACAAAACAATCACGAAATTAGTAACAAATCCTTCAAAATAATTGAAGATCCAGATGGTGGTTCAGAATTGTTGTGTTCCAGAACTTACCTGCACGAAACAATCACGAAATTAGTCACAAATCCTTCAAAATAATTGAAGATCCAGATGGTGGTTTAGAATTGTTGTGTTCCAGAACTTACCTGCACAAAACAATCACGAAATTAGTCACAAATCCTTCAAAATAATTGAAGATCCAGATGGTGGTTTAGAATTGTTGTGTTCCAGAACTTACCTGCACAAAACAATCACGAAATTAGTCACAAATCCTTCAAAATAATTGAAGATCCAGATGGTGGTTTAGAATTGTTGTGTTCCAGAACTTACCTGCACAAAACAACCACAAAATTGGTCACAAATCCTTCAAAATAGTTAAAGATCCAGATGTGTGGTTCAGAGTTTTAGCGTTCCAGAAATGCAAAAAACAAACACGAAACGAGTCAAGAATCCTTCAACTGAATTGAAGATCTAGATGGTGATTCAGAATTTTAGCATTTCAGAAATCTTATGCACAACAAAAACACAAAATGAATCACAAATCTTTCAGAATATGTGTGGATCCAGATGGTTATTCAGAAATTTAGTTTTCAAGAACTCACTTCACCTCATAAACACAAAACAATTCAGAAATCCTTCAAAAGATTTAAAGATCCAGATTGTGATTCAGATTTCTAGTGTTCCAAAACTTTCCTGCACAAAACAAAGATGTAAGATAAGATATATAGATAAGATAACAAATCCTTCAGCATATTTGTGGATCCAGATGGTTCGTCAGAATTTTAGTTTTTCCGGAACTCACTTCACAACACAAAGACGAAACGATTCACAAATCCTTCAAAATAATTGAAAATCCAGATGGTGGTTCAGAATTGTTGTGTTCCAGAACTTACCTGCACAAAACAACCACGAAATTGGTCACAAATCCTTCAAAATAATTTAAGATCCAGATGGTGGTTCAGAGTTTTAGCGTTCCAGAAATGCAAAAAACAAACACAAAACGAACTACTATCAATGTTTAGCTCATAGATTTGTTATAATATTTGTAAAACTGCTAGTTTCTTCAGCTGCTTTATCCTCCGTTCCATTATTTCCGCTTCGTAGCATTTTATTAGCATAAATGCTAAAAAGGTGATTTGCTAATATTTTTCATTACATCTTTTTTTTAGCATGGTGGGCTGAACCACCGATTGTGGAATTACTAAGATTGCTAGTTGGATCTTAAACAAGGGGAAAAATCGTTTGTAATCCAACATGCTAACAATATTAGCATGTATCTTTTTTAGCGTTCCAGAAATGCAAAAAACAAACACAAAACAAGTCAAGAATCCTTCAAATGAATTGAAGATCTAGATGGTGATTCAGAATTTTACCATTTCAGAAATCTCCTGCACAACAAAAACACAAAATGAATCACAAATCTTTCAGAATATATGTGGATCCAGATGGTTATTCAGAAATTTAGTTTTCAAGAACTCACTTCACCTCATAAACACAAAACAATTCAGAAATCCTTCAAAAGAATTAAAGATCCAGATTGTGATTCAGATTTCTAGTGTTCCAAAAACTTTCCTGCACAAAACAAAGATAAAATGAGCCACACATCCTTAAAAGAATCAAATATCCAGATGGTGCTTAAGAATTTGATTTATCCTCCTTGGTAAATTAAAACACTATCTGAGTTAAAAAAAATCTTTGGTCTTATTCGTATAAGTAAGTAAGTAAGTAAGTAATTTTTATTAATATAGCGCTTTTCCAGACCAGGGTCACAAAGCGCTTTAACAATCAAAACAATATTCAATAAAGTATATACTTTAAAGGTCAAGATAAAACTGATAACACAACAGGAGTGAAAGAAAATCAAGGAAAAGCCTGAACAAATAAAAACGTCTTAAGATGTTTCTTGAAGGAGTCAGTAGATCATCAAACACAGAGATCGTTCCAAAGCTTAGGAGCAACAGTCTGGAAGGATTTCTCTCCTCTGGTCCTGAAGCGTGTTCAGGAACCATCAGTAGATTCTGATCCACAGACCTCAGAGCCTGAGCTGGGGTGTAAGGCTGGATCAGATAAGATTATTTAAATTAAAATACAGAAATATGACGTTTCAAATGTATTTGAATTTCTACTCTCCAGGTGCGACATCTGCTCCCTGCCTCATTTTTATCTTTCCGGCCATTTTCTACATCCGCATCGTTCCCAAAGACGAAGAGCCGATGAACTCCGTCCCAAAGATCATGGTACGGACTCATGGTGTATAATAAGTTGTGAGTCCATTATTGACCTGGTTTGTGTTCCTCACCAGGCTGCTTGTTTCGCTGCTCTGGGCTTCCTGTTCATGGTCATGAGTCTGAGCTTCATCATCATCGACTGGACGACGGGCGGCGGCATGGGTGCTGGCGGCCACTAGGCGGTGCTAGAGGCTCCAGCCGATGACAGCGTTGTAAAGGGAGCACTATGACCTCAGTGGAAACACGCTACAGAGCTTCCAAGTACAGCGTCCGCAAGAAAACACATCATTCACCAGGAGAACTACACACATATGCAGTTTTAACATCCGCGAATTCAATTCCGAAGCATTTCAAACAATGCAAAAGGATTTTTTTATGTCCTCTAGATACAAGTCAAAGAGAAAGGATATAAAAAGGTGCAGTTCCGAATCTGTCCAGGGTGGCGCTGTGACGTGCCTTCAAGAGCCACAGAAACACACACACACGAGTGCTTATTTATATTATATCTATGTTTTTAGTTTCAATTATACTGTATATGATGAAATTAATAATCAAATTAACTTATGTGTCGTTTTTTAAATATGGTTTGTGATGAAACCAAAAATGTTTTAGATTAAAAAAAAATGCATTTAATGAATTACACAGGCTGTGATTTTACTTCGAGTGAAGTTTTTTAAAATTCAAGCACATTAATGCCAACCCTGAGACCTTGAATATGAAGTTAGAGCCGTCTTTATTTTCGCGTCACTCTCTCTCAAACACCATCTTTGTGTTTTCTTTTTTTTCCCCCCACTTTACGATGCATTTACGAGATCATTACTGGATGGAAGACGTCCGGTCGTTTGTCACAGCTGCTTCTGAAGATATAAGATGTCGATTACCTCATATGTTAGCGTATCTTAGTGTTTAGTCGTTTATTTAATTAAGTTTTTGTGTAGAAATGTAGTCCACATGTATACACACCCTTGACAGTTATTTAGTTATAAAAGTACAAAATCAAATGAGTAATAATAAATATAATAATTTGAATATTACAAAATTATATATATATATATATAAATATTTAAATATATATACATAGGATGTCAAAGCCTTTTTTTTATTTTCTAATATTCAAATTAAAGTATTTTTTTGTGTTATTAAACGTATCAAACATCTGCAATACAACGAGACACTGCGAACATGTGGACGTAGCTCAACAACTAAAAGCACTTGATAGATACCGATCAACACAACAACATTAACACACCATAGATACGCCACGTGGCCCATCTAAAGGGTGGGTCCCCTCGTGTGGCCCCTCACGCAGCTTTCTGTCCATACTACTATCAATGTTTAGCTCATAGATTTGTTATAATATTTGTAAAACTGCTAGTTGTTTCAGCTGCTTTACCCTCCGTTCCATTATTTCCGCTTCGTAGCATGTCATTAGCATAAATGCTAATATTTTATTACATATTACATCTTTTTTTTTAGCATGGTGGGCTGAACCACCGATTGTGGAATTACTAAGATTGCTAGTTGGATCTTAAACAAGGGGAAAATCGTTTTTAATCCAACGTGCTAACAATATTAGCATGTATCTTTTCAGTGTGCTACATTTTTCTCGCGCAAAAGCCCTTCTATAAGCAGTTATTAGATATTTAAATATGAGACTGAATATTCATTAAGCCTTTGAATTGCATCTTTATATCCTTCATGGTTTAAGTACGAGCAAACAGTTCCGCCGCTAAATGCTACCTCTCTTAGCCGCCTTAATTCATTGTTATTATATAGTTATAATTATAATTATATGCATAGTATTCTAAGTTGATCGCATTTTATTTTTGCTAATTCTGTCTGTAATTTTACCAGTTTCTGACTGGAAGTTAATGGTTGTATATTGTACGTAATTTCAAGTATAGCAACAACCATATATGGCCGTTGGCTTGAAGACTGTATAGTATGGACAGAAACCATTATATATATTTAGAAAAAAAAAGATTGAATTCTGATCACGTGAAGGTACAAGTCATGTACTGGTTTGATGTATTTTAAATCTGTGCCGACACTTGTTGAGTACTTGACGCCCGCATGTCTTTGTAGCTCGAGAACCAACAGTTGCTCTCGAAGAAACGTGGATTTAAAGTCTAATTCTGTGCTACAGTATATCATGTTTTCAAAGTGTATCGATTACGAGGCTAGACTGACTCGTAAAGACACGGAACAGCGTCGAGTTCACCTGTTGAAAATAGGTTCGTAACCGATGGAAGCATTTTTATCGCTGGTACCAAAGATGGTTTTTATTTAAACACCGGCTGCAGAAACGTCCTGCCATCACTTATCTCCTGTTATTTATATGTTTGACTCTATTGTATGTGTTTAATTCACCGCCGAGCTACGTCCGAAATCACGAACGTACGACTCAGTGATATCCGTCCCTTTCGCGATCAGGTGTTTCGCCGTTTCTCAAACCAAGGGCTCGTTGTAACCCAGGCTTTCGAGGGACGACGCCAAAAATAACCGACTACCTACTGCTTGTTGCCTCGTCGCGGTCGTCACAGATGCATGCTGGGTCTCACGCAGATGCATGCTGGGTCTCACGCAGATGCATGCTGGGTCTCACACAGATGCATGCTGGGTCTCACACAGATGCGTAATTGTTTGGTGAATAACGTGTTGATTTATTCGTGTACATAAATGTAAACCTTTTATATTTGTGAGGCTTATTTACAGTAGCTTGTAAAGTGTAAATAGCTGGAACAGTTTTAGTTTGGCAATAAAATAATTAGATGTTTGTACATTGTTTTTTTTGTCTTCATTTATACTCACGATTGCAGTTGTTTCCCATGAAATATGTGCATATATTATATATATATATATATATATATATACTGTATATATATATATATATATATACAGTATATATACAGTATATATACGTATGTATATATATATATATATATATACTTCGGATATAAAAACGTTAAGGTGCAGTTCCGAATCTGTCCACGATGGCGCTGTGGATACTAGAATATACAGTATATATTCTCTGTGTAAATTCTTGTGTGTTTTTGTTTTTCTGGTCTAGGTTTCTGGAGGTTTATCAGTGTGTGTGTTCCTTGAACTTGAATCAGGTGCTCTCGCTTTGAACAGGTCATAAGCCGGTCGTTCTGTTTTGCTATAATGTAAAGATATATTTTTAAAAAATCATAAATAACTTATTATAAACAAGTCAAACTGGTCATTATTGATCTTACATTGCGATTGATATTCAAAATAACATTTTAAAATAAAAATAAACAAAGGTCTATATCTGTAAACATGGACGTTGGCTCTGATTTTAAAGGGCATGTTGAGCAAGTCGTGTTTTTTTAGTCCGGGGCAGGAAAGTCCCGGATTGGTCGGTAAATGGATGATGTTTCCAGGCAGAGTCGTGACAGCTGATGTAACTTAAGTGCAGGACCAGATAGTACAGTCGACATACATGTCTACTGTACGCATGTGACTTTTTTTGGGGTGTCAAGGAACACGTGTGTTTATTTGTAGGTAAAGAAATGAATTTATTTGACATTAAAGTATAAGGATGATCATATCAAACTTTATAGTACCTTGAGTGACTCAAAATATATTAAAAAGGGTCAAAATGGTTTTAATTATAAATTTAGTTTTTTAAACCAATATTTTATTAAGGTTATAATTAATAACTATGGATGTAATTGAAAGGCAACTTCAAACACAATTAAATATATTTTATTTTATTTTATTTCTCACCGCTAGATGGAGTCCATTGAGCATAATTCTGAAGTGATAATAAACCTTCAGTTTGAGTGTTAAACGCAAGTATATTTTGATTCTAAAGATGATTTATAACCACTTTATGTCTCTGTAATATTTTCTTTATTGTCTTTATTGGATAAATCTCTAACACACAAAACCTATGATCAAACTAATGACGAGGTTTTATGTCGAAATAAATTCATGCATTATGTCTCAAGTAGAAAACATATCTGTTATGGAGTTGTTTTTATTTATCAATTTTATTTGTATTCATTAAAAGCAGGGTCAAGTTCGGTCAAGGGACCACATGTGGCCCTTTGTGTGTATTTACAAAGCCCCTAATGAGGTCAAAGATAATGTAAAAATAACAATTTGATTTTTTTTTTAACATATATTTCTATTATTAATCACTACTGTTATTTTTAGGACTTGGCGAGTGTTTATTGCTGCTCAAAAAGATTGAAAGATGCATCTAACATGGGCCTCCGAAGTACTAGTGATGTACTGGTGAAGCTTCATGAAACAGCGTCATGTAGTTTAGAGGTCAGTAGGTGGCGCTATCAGTTTAAAAATGATGTTTCGTTAGAACAGGAAAATAGTGCAGAGACGCCATCTAGTGGACTCTGAACATAATGACACTGTTTCATGAAGCTTCACCAGACCATCACTTCTAAATACAGTCAAATGGAACAAGGATAAAATAAAACTATAAAAACTGAGCGTTTAACTCTTGTGCATATGTGTTTCTGGAAGCCACGGAGGTCGTTCACCTTGACCCAGAGGAGAACACAAGAGATACCACAAACACATTTGTTTACGGGCCTTCGGGTCACCTTGACCCTGAGATAACAAAAGGAATAAAAATGTTTCCGATGGTTTTTTAACACTTTTATTACGAGTTCAAATCAACATATAACTAGTTAAAGATATTTTTCCTTTTATTTTCCTTCTTTTTATTTGACCTTATATGGGCATTTAAAAAAAAAAGAAATCCCGTATTACTTTTACATTACACGTATTAAATTAAATGTATATCAAATTAAATACTACACTATTTATTTTATGGCATAGCAGCTCTTTTTTCCATTCGATCTTTTTTTATTTAGAATTATAAAACATTTGAAATATTCTTTTTTTTTCTTTCAACACAAAATGTATATTTTAATAAGTTAAATAATATACAATTAAATTAAGAGTCAAGCTAATTTTAAAATGTTATTTTTATTTTATGTTTTACATCATCATGGCACATATATCATTTCAATTTAAATACATATTATACTTTCAATTGTATTGTTTGTCAGCGGAAGAATGATAATAATAACGGATAATAATGACGCACAAAACAAAAACAATACAAAGGAAAAAGAAAGTGAACAAAAAAAATCAACAAGGTTCTCCTTTTATACATTATGTATCTGAGATTCACTTCAGCGTCTTTTTTTCCATAAACAAAAGGACAATGAAGGAATTTCAAAAAGTAAAAATAATTTAAAAATATATATAACAGTTATAATAATAGTAACATGAACTTTTAATTATTGCAGTATATTTTGGTCCACCGGGAGTCGCTGTAGTTCCACATAAGCGTTAAGGGCCTAATTAAGCGTGAAGGAGTTTTATAGCGTAAACAATCTCTGACTTAAAGACACGTGATCCATGTTTAGGGTACACCCTGCACCCGCAGACCCAGCAGAAGGACTGTAATTATGGGATGTTGGTGTCGGCGCACTGCATTGTTCCCGCCGCCGCCTCCTTCCCTTTAAGAGTACCCGCGCGTTTTTCCCGCGCTGGAACGATCAACTTCGCGCAGGTGTTTTTTTTTTTTGGGGGGGGGGGGGTATTTAAGCGTCGCTGTGTGACGTCACGTCAGATCTCGATCCGGAGGTCTTCAGGGGGGGTCCAGACGTCCATGGATGCAGGACAGTCGTCGAGCGAGCCTCGCGTGCGGACGAGTCACAGTCGAACACTCGATAGATCGCGGGGTGGGGGGGCAGGAGTGAGCGGTGGGGGGGGCAGGAGGGAGGTTGGATCCTGAAGACGGATCCTGCAGCAGCGGTTCTGGAGTCATGGGCTGCACGGTGAGCGCCGAGGACAAGGCGGCCGCCGAGAGGTCCAAGATGATCGACAAGAACCTGCGGGAGGACGGAGAGAAGGCGGCCAGAGAAGTCAAGCTGCTGCTGCTGGGTCAGAACCTTTTTTCTCTTTTGGTTCCGTTCATGCTTCTGACGAGATGCCATCAGTGCCTTCATCTCGCTGAGGGTCTCAGTGCCTTCATCTCGCTGAGGCTCTGAGAACATGAAGCTGTTTCCATTCATCTTACACTTGACATCATGGTAGGAAAGTTGTTCATTTATCGACTGGAAGATGCAGCTGATGCCATTTTACAGTTTGGAACTGGACGAACCAGCTGTAGTTACGTTTAAAAATCGAGACGAAAAGTTATTTGGAGTTTAAAATTGGATTTATTTTGGATTTCACTAGAGAATATTGTCTATAGAAACACTGGTGTCAGATATTTTTTTAAATGTTTTTTTATTTGTCAAATGCAACCATTTGAGTGTATTTATGTGGGTCTAAGGAAACAAGATCGTGTTGAAAGTAGCTGTTTAATTTCTTCTTATTCTTATTTTATTATTCGTTATCTCTAATAATGAATACATTGTTTTTGTATTACCACTTTTTTGCTCAATTTTTTGTGAGTATTTTTTGCAGCTATTTATTTTTTTTAATATTATTTTAATTATAGGACTTTTTTACTTGTTTTTGTTTTCATTTTTGCGTGTATTTTATGCAACTATTACATTTTTTTAGTATTCATTATCTGTAATAATGACTGCATAAAAAATTGCAGTTTTTTGCTCCATTTTCCTGTGAGTATTTTCTGCAGCTATTTTATTTTTTAATATTATTTTTATATTAAGAACTTTTATACTCTTTTTTGCGTGTATTCTTTGCAGCTATTTTATTTTTTATCATCCGTTATCTCAAAGAATATACAAGTAAATATTAGTTATTTTACATCAGATACATTTAGAAAAAAAGGGAAATCAAATACAGTTAAATAAATAAATAATATATGCCTTTTTTTAACTTAATTTCACCCGATTAAAAATGTAGTTTTTCTAAATTAATGATCACTTATCGCTCTTTTATGTTTTGCTTGACGGTCCCTAAGAGCTGTCGAAGTAAACGATGGCCCCTGAGAAAATGTAAAACCAACGATCTAATGACTCAACATATGATTCTTCTGCATTCATGAAGGTCTTCGTTCAAGCAGCTGACGGTTAAAAAAAAGAAAAAGAAAAAAGAAAAGACGTGTTTTAAATTTAAAGTCTAGTTTGTGAGTTTTGTTAAAACTTTCAATTCAGCAATATGTACGACCTACTTCCTGGTTGTGTTAATAGTAGTTTAAAACATTTATTTAACGTATTTTATGTCAACAAATATTTGCCTAATAACACGATCCCATATTAAATATCTCAAACAAATTGTGTACAGAACATTTTTCATAATTTTTTTTCACATCTTTCCTACGACTTCTGTGGCGTCAAAAGCCAAAATATATATATTTTTTACCAGAATATCATGGCATCGACTAACCTTTAAAAAAAAACTTTTAAAATCTTCCACATCAGAGACGACATATAGTTCAGGCGGTAGAATGTTTGGTTTGTCCCGTAAGAAGTTGCGTGTTCAGATAAAGATGGTGTCCCTGAGCAAGACGGTTAACCCTGATGGTGACCTAACGTGCTGCCTTACGGCCTACTCCCACCATTGTGTGATTGCGGGTTAACTTGCCATTTTAGATCCCACCTAAACATAATGACCTACTTTCTGTATGACTTCACTGACGGCGGGAAGTTATTTATTTCGCCCCAAAAAAACGACACTTGGGTGATACCGAAATATCCCGCAACCTTTTCATGGGAACCTGATGGTTCACTAGAATCCAATAGATGCCGAACGAAGAGACAAATGATGAACGATTCGACCAGATCTAAGGTTTTTATTTCACAGTATATTAAGTTTTTAAAAGGATGTTTTCTAAACTTCTACCCTTTGAACTCTCAGAGTTGAAGCTTCCACCACAGCTTATCTCTAATTCCCACCCAAGGCATCCCATAATGATAGTGATTCACAGACGTGACTCACGTCTCATGAGCGAGAGCTTTAGCCCGATCCACAGATGACGGTTCCAGAACCACCTCGTCCGCCGAGATGATACACTCCAGGTCCGTTAGTCATGAGTGCGTGTGTGTGTTTGTGCCGAGCCTGCAGAAAATATTGCAGTTTTTTCACAGCAGCAAACTCGACAATAGAGCGATTCCTGTCCCGACGTCGCCCCGGAACACCTTCGGAAAAAAACTGCTGACGTCTCCGTTGATGACAGAGCTTCGATCGAAACGCAATCTTGCATTTTTAATTCAGTGTTGAGATCAGCGCAGATTTCCACACTGAGCCGAAGAAAATAGGATCAAGTCGTGCCGTTGATTCACTGAGATATAAGTGGTTACTTTGATTTTGTCATGCAAGCGAGGGTTATTTACCACAAACAGAGAGAAATAACGTGTATTTTGGTAGGATTGACGTTTTTTTTAATTATTATTTTTAAAAAAATATATATTTTTAATAAAATATATATATATTTTATTAAAAATATATATATATTACATTTATTTTTAATATTTTTAATTAAAAATAAATGTATATATATATATATTATTAATAAAATATATATATATATATATATATTTTAATCTATAGTCCGCAACTAGCATGTTCATTTTAGCGTTGTTTCCAAAACATGATCTTTGTTCAGATTTAGTTTTCATGCCGTGAATAAAAAAAACTCTGATATAAGTGAGTCATTCGAAGTGACAGCTGTCGTCTCAGGAAATATCAAGGTCAACAAAATGACACGTCTTAAGTGTGTCGTCTGTGCAAAGTGTTGGAGTCACTTTTAAAATGTTTGAGTCATTTATTTAACTTTGGTGTAAGTAATACTTTATATCGTAGAAACGATTATTTTGGGTTTTTGTAAAGTAATGTGCTTTAAATTTAAAATATATTTGTGTGTGTTCACATCGTATTGAGTAATCGATATAAAATAAATATGTATATAATATAGTATATGTAGATATATGTTATTTCATAAGAATTGAATAATTAAATGAAGAATATATATATATATATATATTTTTATTTTACTATTACAAATTTGCAGTAAAAAGAACAAAGTTCTGATATATATTACATACAGTATATGAACTACATTTTCTATGTTCAGGAGAAAAAATATTTAATATTTAAAACACATAACTTCAAAATATTTTATCGTGATAATGATATAAATAATAATATAGTTAGGGCTGTGTATTGGCAAGAATCTGTCGATACGATGCGTATCACGATACATGTGTGACGATACGATATATTGCGATACTGTGGTAACAACCATCTATTGTTTCTTATAAAGAATCAACAATTTTCAGTAGTGATGTGCTGGTGAAGCTTCATGAAACAGTGTCATGTTGTTCAGAGGTCAGTAGGTGGCGCAACCAGTTTAAAAATGATGTGTTTCCCTAGAACATCTGTTCAAAACAAAGGGATATAGTGCAGAGACGCCATCTAGTGGACTCTGAACATAATGACACTGTTTCATGAAGCTTCATGCAAGCTTTTTTTTAAAACCAAATTAGTCCAAACATCATCTTTAAGAGCTGCTGTATTTTCACTCATCGTTGCCATGGTTTTGTTACTTTGACGCGAAGTAAAAAACGTATGTTGCCAACTAGTGGCCGGAGGTTTAATTGCACCAAACACATGAATAAATGCTGTGAATATTGTAATGCTAATTGTAAAATAAAACATCAAATGATCATCTTTTATACACACACTATTGAAATATAAACATATTTATATATATATATATATATATATATATAAAGGGAAGTTAGAATTTTGGCAAATAGTTGCTATAAAGATCTTCATGTTTTCTGATATTTTTTGGCTTATTTTTAAAACAAATTGATAAATGTGGTTGTATAATTCCAAGAGGCAGTGAACAAACAGTTGTGATTTTTCCATAAAATGGTGTGAAAAATGTACAAAAGCAAAACAATGTGGCAAAAATCCCTTGACAATAATGTGCGAAAGACAAACTGTTTGAATGAAGAGCTTCAAGATTATAAATATAAAATGACTTTTTAGTTTTTTAAAAGAGAAACAAGGATCTCTGATGCATTTTCAAATCCAGTATCTTCGAATGTAACACAACATTTAACTTGAACTCACACACACACACACACCCCCACACACACACACACACACACACACACCTTCTAATGACTGCCATCAGACACATTCATACTCCAGGACGTCTCTTCCGTCTTCACGTCGCAGGAAATAGAAAATCCACAGACGAGTCATTTATGAAAACATCGCGGCGTCGTCGTCGATCAATGAACTTGATTACTCAATAGTTGCTGGAGGAAGTGATCGATGATTCATCATGACTTCTGGAGGCTCGTAATTCACTTTAGTTTTCATCACCTGCTCAGATTCACTCTCACACTCTCACTGCTTCAGCAATAGTTTTGAAATATAAACACTGCTTTGACGTCCATGCGAGGCATCTCTGACTCGGGGGTTCTCCTGATGTTCCCGCACCAGAGTGGTGATCAATCCATCCTTTGTGGCGAGAGATTCTGGATGTGAAAGCAACAAATAAAACCCGGGTTACCTAACGTAACCATTGTTCTACGAATAATTAAGCCCAGCTAGAGGGCCTCGCATCATGAAGTAGAACTTTGGTTTTATTCCCGCCAGGTTCCATAATGCACTGCAACAGTTAATCTTCTATGTAATCTTGACAGTTGCCAGAAAGTTTTGCTTCCAAGATCGTTTTAGAGATTTACAGTGAGCTGTTTCTAGAAGGTGTTACATGGGGTTAGATCCCAAACCACGCACTTCTGCACTTACACTTATTTTGAGTGCACAAGTGCGTTCGGATGAGCAGTGTGCGAAAGTGTAGCTCAAAGTGTATCGATGGACACTTTCCACCCTCAACGTCCGCCATTTTAGTGACGTAGATGAAGCTAAACTGAAGCTACGTCACTGACGGAGCAGATACCGACGTAAATGTCTTGAGAAAACATTAATTTTACCACAGAACAACACAACAACAATAATAACACAATGTTACACAACTTAATAACTTGTTTCAATTGGCGAAAAGAGCTGTCAATAGTGTTTTAACGGCTGGTTGCCATCAGTGTTAAAAAGTAGTAGAAGAAGAAACTGTCGAGTCATTTCCTGTGAGTGTGTAGCAGCAGAGTTTGATTTGAGACAGAACTACACTGTTGAAATTTGCACACTGCAAGTAAGTGCATTGTCTTAAAGTGTACTGTAAAGCAGTGCACTTAGAAAAGTGCGAGATTTGAGACACAAAAATGATTTCCTGTAAACCTCATGTTATAGGATCCGACGTCTTTGTCTTGGCGTCTCAGACTTTACCAAAAATGTGTTTTTTCTCGTCTCCCCGGAGACCAGAGCTGTGTCTCAAATCTCACACTTCTCTCAGTGCACTAGAAGTTAGTATGCATCAGGATAGTGTACGTACTAACTAGTAACACATTCTCCACAGATAGTTTGTCTCAAATCAAACTCTGCTTCTACACACTAACAGGAAACGACGCGACAGCTTCTTCTTCTACTACTATTTAACGATGATTTCAACCAGCTGTAGGAACGCTATCGCCACCTGCTGGCAGCTCGTTTGGTTTGGATCAAGAAATATAAGAAACCAAAAACATGACATGAAAATCTTACATCGGTATGAAGATGAAATATTAACTGTCGCTCTCAACGTTTTCTCTCGCCGCCTTCATTTGAGCGGCAGTGACGAAACTTCCATTTACAACTTTGACTGTATTCAAATATGATCGTGTATAAATGGTTCTAATGCATTTACAGGTGTATCTTGTATGTATTATTCATTTCAATTTCAACACTTATTTACTTTTTGCGTGTCATTTTTCGACTATATATTAATCCCTCAAAACCTTTTTTATAAGTTAGTTGAAGAAATGTTTTGAAAAAAACTCATATGTACAATAAAAAAACAATAATAAATATAATAATATATATAATATAAAAATAAATAATTGCAGCTTATTCAGCTTCATAAAAGTCACAGCCTAATGACGAATTACTTTTTTTTTTTTTTAGGGATCTTTTCGTCTTTCTTTTTGCTTGACGGCCCCTAACAACTTCACATAATTTAATGTGGCCCTTGAAGAATTATAATTGCTGACCCCTGGTTTACAACATCAACGTCACTAAGATGGCGGTCGTTTAGGGTAGTAAGTGTCCATCGATCTATACTCAGTTTTGTTGGCGTTTTAGTGACAGTTTAGTGTGTATGGCGCACTACATTTCACATACTAAGAATTGAGACGCACTTATGCACTGAAAATACTAAGTTTAAGTACGCAAGTATGCGATTTGAGACACAGCTTCGGGTCGGAGTGACCCAGCTAAAATTTCAGCATACTAAGAATTCTTAGAATTTCGCATACTAAGATTCGAGACGCACTTATGCACTGAAACTAACTTCAAGTACGCAAGTATGCGATTTGAGACACGGCCTCGGGTCGGAATGACCCAGCTAAAAGTTCAGTACCTATCTTACAATCATGTTTTTATTGTTAATGGAAGCTTCCACCAATGATGAATCTCTTTAGGTACAAATGTGTTCAAATTGGAAAAACAACATCATAAACATAAATAAAAAACACAGTTTTACTATTATTTTATTTTTTTAAACGACTCATATCAATACGACCCGACAATGACTCGCTATTGTATCGACGCGTATGTGACTCGTATACAAGATAACCTTGACTTTGATTTGGTAACTATTGCTAGTGTGGATGAGTTTCTAAAGTCAACAATATCATCCGAGTAACTTCTGGTCTCAAATCTGTGATGAATTTTTTTTTTTTAACTGTTAAGTTCAACTTTTGTGTGTTTTTATTGACGTTATTTCTATGTTTTCTCGGGGTGTTCAACAATTTAACGTGTTTAATTAACTTCCCTTTCATCCAGAAAACATTCACGTTAGATTTACGTGATTAAAAAACAACCGTATCATGAAGCGTGTAAGTAAGTAAGTAAGTAATATTTATTTGTATAGCGATTTTCGAGACCAGGGTCACAAAGCGCTTAAACAATCAAAACAATACTCAAAAAAGAACATACTTTAAAGATCAAGATAATACTGAGAACAACACAGGAATTCAAGGAAAAGCCTGAACAAATAGAAACGTCTTAAGATGTTTCTTAAAGGAGTCAGTAGATCCATCAAGCGCAAAGAGAGAGAAGATGGTTCCAAAGCTTAGGAGCAACAGCCTGAAAAGATTTCTCTCCTCTGGTCCTGAACCGTGTTCAGGAACCATAAGTAGATTCTGATCCACAGACCTCAGAGCCCGAGCTGGGGTGTAAGGCTGGATCAGATCAGTGATGTAAGGAGGAGCCTGACCATGAATAGATCTGAAAGTAAGAACCAGAATTTTAAAGTTGATCCTGAAAGAAACTGGAAGCCAGTGAAGAGTTTTAAGGATCAGAGAAATGTGAGTTCTTCTACTTTTCTGCAACGTCGAACAAGAGACATGTCTTTATCAATAACAAGTTGTGTGTGTGTGTGTGTGTGTGTGTGTGTGTGTGTGTGTGTGTGTGTGTGTGTGTGTGTGTGTGTGTGTGTGTGTGTGTGTGTGTGTGTGTGTGTGTGTGTGTGTGTGTGTGTGTGTGTGTGTGTGTGTGTGTGTGTGTGTGTGTGTGTGTGTGTGTGTGTGTGTGTGTGTGTGTGTGTGTGTGTGTGTGAGACAATTCCTGTGTTGTGCTGATGGGTCGAAGGTTCCTGTGGTTCACTGGTGCGTCTGCACACGTATGTCTGATTGTCGTCTAGAGAAATACATCTATTTTCCTTCTTCTGTGACCTGTAGTGATGTGTCGATGAAGCTTCATGAAACAGTGTCATGTTGTTCAGAGGTCAGTAGGTGGCGCAACCAGTTTAAAAATGATGTGTTTCATTAGAACATCTGTTTAAAACAAAGGGATATAGTGCAGAGACGTCATCTAGTGGACTCTGAACATAATGACACTGTTTCATGAAGCTTCATGCAAACTTTTTTTTAAAACCAAATTAGTCCAAACATCATCTTTAAGAGCTGCTGTGTTTTCACTCATCGTTGCCATTTCAACGGTTTTGTTACTTTGACGCGAAGGAAATGACGTATGATGCCAACTAGTGGCCGGAGGTTTAATTGCACCACACACATGAATAAATGCTGTGAATATTGTAGTGCTAATTGTAAAATAAAACATCAAATGATCATCTTTTATACACACACTATTGAAATATAAACATATATATATATATATATAGTCTGCACACGTATGTCTGATTGTCGTCTAGAGAAATACATCTATTTTCCTTCTTCTGTGACGATGACATTCAAATAAAAACATGTTGTTCGTAAGACTCTGGTCATGCTCTGATTTTTATAGGAATAAAAAAAAAAAACGCTGCAGACTCTTCGTAGACGTCGTGTCTATCAAAGAAACATCGCGATTTAACATCCATAAAATTGGCAGCTCGTCAGGAGATTAGATTCTTTTTCTTCTCTTGCCAAGAAAAAAATAGAGTTTATTATAGAGTTTATTAAAACGGTTCTTATCTGTGTTCGTCATCATCGATGGAGAAATAGATCCGAGATTCATCAGCATCGCTTAAGCCTCAAGTACTTTCATTTCAAGATCTTAACCCTTGTGCTGTCTAAGGGTCAAGGTGACCTGAAAACAAATGTGTTTGAGGTATCCCTTGTGTTGTCTTTGGGTCAAGTTGACCCGAAAACAAATGTGTTTGAGTTATCACTTGTGTTGTCTCTGGGTCAAGTTGACCCGAAAACAAATGTGTTTGAGGTATCCCTTGTGTTGTCTTTGGGTCAAGTTGACCCGAAAACAAATGTGTTTGAGTTATCACTTGTGTTGTCTCTGGGTCAAGTTGACCCGAAAACAAATGTGTTTGAGGTATCCCTTGTGTTGTCTTTGGGTCAAGTTGACCCGAAAACAAATGTGTTTGAGTTATCACTTGTGTTGTCTCTGGGTCAAGTTGACCCGAAAACAAATGTGTTTGTGGTATCCCTTGTGTTGTCTCTGGGTTAAGTTGACCCAAAGGCCTGAAAACCAACGTGTTTGTGGTATCCCTTGTGTTGTCTCTGGGTTAAGTTGACCCAAAGGCCTGAAAACAAATGTGTTTGAGGTATCCCTTGTGTTGTCTTTGGGTCAAGTTGACCCGAAAACAAATGTGTTTGTGGTATCCCTTGTGTTGTCTCTGGGCTAAGCTAACCCGGAGGCCGAATACAAATGTGTTTGTGGTATCCCTTCTGTTGTCTCAGGGTCAAGTTGACCCGAAAACAAATGTGTTTGTGGTATCCCTTGTGTTGTCTCTGGGTTAAGTTGACCCAAAGGCCTGAAAACCAACGTGTTTGTGGTATCCCTTGTGTTGTCTCTGGGTTAAGTTGACCCAAAGGCCTGAAAACCAACGTGTTTGTGGTATCCCTTGTGTTGTCTCAGGGTCAAGGTGACCCAAAGGACTGAAAACAAACATGTTTGTGGTATCCCTTGTGTTGTCTTAGGGTCAAGTTGTTTTTTGGGGGGTCTTTGGGTCATCTTGACCCTGCGATAACACAATGGTTAAATTCAGGTTGTATTTTTTTTTAAAAAGGTTAGAAGACTCTTGTTTGAGGACATTTTTGAAACTTATCAAAAGCAGTCTTGTAAATATTTAAAGGTTTTTGAAGTTGCACTTTTAGTTTAGGACACGCAAAAAGACCACAATATTTTAGGGTTGACCTTTCTTCACAGAGTTTAGCCACTTTATCATGGAATCTGTTGTTGAAAGACCTGACAAATATCTGAGCTGCAAGTCCAAGAGAACCAGACTCGGGTCAGTACCTTCCCTGGTCGGGCACAAACACCAAATGAATGGACGCACTAATGCCGGGTGAAGCCGATCGTGGGCGTGAAGGAAACAATCACTTTGTCTGATTAAATCACAGCAGGTTGTGTGTTGTTGACGCTCCGGCGATCCAACAACGCTGCTTCTGAAGTGAGATTCCCAACTTTGTTACGGTTTTCTTGCTACTTTTAAGTTGACTTTAAGGACCATTTTTGGGTTCAAGACATACATGTTTGTTGTCAAAGACGACCCAAGGCTCGGGGGCCAAATCTGGTCGTCAAATACAAAGACGAGCAGTACAGAGGTATTTGGATGTTTTTAAGTGTATTTTTGGATGAAGACGAAGACAATTGAGCTCCAGTCGCTACATTAAAATGAACATTTTTGTCTATAACTCTAAAAAAGAACAGACTACTCTGAAAATGAACACAACTCTGAGTAGAAAATGAGGTTTGAATTTATATATACATAGGTTTGGAGCTAGTTTATGTTATGGAATTTCATTAATTTATATTGATGAGTTAATAAGATGGTAATAACACAATATTAAACTCATGATTTACTCAAAACTTCATCTTTGAATTTCCAAGAACGAGCAGTGGTAATAGGTCCAGTCTTTCCTCTCCCCAAAAACCCGCCCAAGGTCCAGGAGTCCACCTAAAAATGAGTTTTAACCACCTCAACTCTAGGTGTGTTTATTAGCAACAATCTGGTGATAAAATAAGTTTCACAATACAGACCCAACAATACGATAAATAATTATACTGTAGTAACAAGTATATATGTGCAGTATTGTCGAGTACTTGACTCTAGTGTTGCAGAATTTACAGACCACATGACTCTTGACGAAGATTTATGTCTAAACATCAGCTTTAAAAGCTTCTGGAGTCACTGTATCCTCTCGTCCCAAGCATTAGCTTGGATCTTGGACGTATTGACTGCTGCCTTCCTGTGGCATCAGCTTCTAAAGTTTCTTGAGTCTCGTGTATCTTCAGTTATTGCCGGAATCGCCAGGAAATTCAGTTTATCTTTAGCTGCCGAGTAAATAATAACTGAGGAAAGTTTGATTGCAACACAAAAATGAAAAAAACAGCAGCAGATATGAGTGTCATTTGTAAATGAACAACGGAATTATTAGATTTATACACGCATTATTGAAATACAAACCATGAAAGATCTATGATTACAAATAAAATATGAGTTAAAAGCCAAAATAAAATCTACACAGTGCTGTTAAACATCGATATGGTTTTGTTGGAAAAATAAAATGGGATATTTAAGTTTTTCGATATTTTCAAACACTCCTAACGGCTCCGTGTGGTTCGAGTCTCTGATGAATGACTGAGCTCCTGACCTCATCCCTCGCTTGTTATTGGATGGCGACCATAGATGAGGAAACGGATCGTTTAGTCTCTTGGCTCAGCTCTTTCTTCACCAATCCAGCGGTTCTTCTTACCCTCCATCTTCCCCTCACTCGTAAACAAGACCCAAAAAACAAACATCATCAGTGCTTGGAGTGACTCCACCGACTGAACTGATTCTCTTATGTCCCAGAAGTACATTAGAAATGACAAGCGAGGTCTTATGTTCTGGTCCGGGGGAGCAGAAGTTTCAGCTCCAGCCAAAAATAAATCGACGTCTTTTCTCGGCCAGATTTCTTCTCGCACCTCTTGTGTTATACTTGGTGCAGTGAAAACATTTTATCGATCGTCAGCGTCGATATATATGAACGTTTATTCTACGAAGATAAATGGACTCGTACAAGTATTGAAGCTGCGGTAAAAAAAAAAACGAACACAAAGTCAGCAAACTGAGCTCAAGCTACGTGACTAATGTTGTTACTTATGGGCCCGAGACGACCCGCCCTTGTGGTTCTGAGAGATGCCATGTAGTGTCACCGTCTCTGTGGATCCTCAGGAATTATTCATACATCTAAATAAATACCACACTGTTGAGGGAAGAGTTTTTTTTTTAAAGGAAAACAGCAGAAACATAAGTTCCTGGCTCATCATAAAGTACACAAAAAAAAAATGTAAACTTGCTGCAAGTTTTTGCGGTCCTGAAGACATTATCGGTCAGCAACTTCTTGCACTTATGAAATCACTTACCATCCTGTGAAAGACACCACAGTTTTTATTTTATGAGGAAGCAGATGAATTACTCACGCGTCCGGTAGGGAATGGAAGGGATTTAAAACTTTTAAAGGAATTATTTTCCTAGGCTGGAAAGTTTATCGGCTATTGATTCTACTTTAAAGGAAACTTTTTAGTATTTTCAGCGTCAAGATAATTTGAGCCTATAGGTGAGCATTGAGGTGTACGTCCATCGGTGAACACAGATCATTTGCACAGGCAACAATCCAATATATTGTGATACTGTAGTAACAAGTATACATATATGTGTAGTATTGTCGAGTACTTGACTCTGGTGTTGCAGTATTTACAGACCACATGACTCTTGATGAAGTCGTAACTGCTTTCATTTGTTTTCAAACCAAAATATGTCCAAACATCAGCTTTAAAAGCCACTGGAGTCGACTGTATCCTCTCGTCCTCAGTCATCGCTGGGCTCTTCCGGGATTTCATTGTTACATAAGCTGCCCAGGATGTAATTGCTGCCGCTGGCCAGAAGTTTAGTTGCAATACAAACTCAACATTTACAAACCCTGTGAATATTTACACTTTAAAATTCTGGTTCTTACTTTCAGATCTATTCATGGTCAGGCTCCTCCTTACATCACTGATCTGATCCAGCCTTACACCCCAGCTCGGGCTCTGAGGTCTGTGGATCAGAATCTACTTATGGTTCCACGCACACGGTTCAGGACCAGAGGAGAGAAATCTTTTCAGGCTGTTGCTCCTAAGCTTTGGAACGATCTTCTTCTCTCTTTGTTCTTGATGGATCTACTGACTCCTTTAAGAAACATCTTAAGACGTTTCTATTTGTTCAGGCTTTTCCTTGATTTTCTGGAACTCCTGTGTTGTTATCAGTATTATCTTGATCTTTAAAGTATATATTTTATTGAATATTGCTTTGATTGTTTAAGCGCTTTGTGACCCTGGTCTGGAAAAGCGCTATATAAATAAATATTACTTACTTACTTACTTACTTACTTACTTACTCGTAAAAAAGTAAATATTTTGTTTCAATTTAAACAATAAAAGAATGTTAAAAAAATAAAAATACGATTTGAAAGACAAAAAATACCAAAACAATGCTGATTTTGTTCCAATATCAAGTTCCTTTCTACCTTCACCTGAGAGCAAGACCCCCTAGATATTTGAACTCCTTCACTTTTAGACTCCCGTTGTAGAGACTGCTCTCCACCTGATTTCGACTGAAAACCATGGACTCAAATTTGGAGGTAGGGATTTTCAACCATGCCACCTCACACTTGTTCGCTTGACGGTCTGAGGTTCACTGTTAAAAGCTTGTTGTCTGTTTCTATCCAATGAAAGTGACACAAACTCCTGTGTAGTCAAAGGTGAGACACAATTCCTCACTCTTGGATATTTAAGTTCTTTAAAGTATTATTATCACTGTTCATAATGGCAGTTACAGAACATTTGCTTCACGTAATATGTCGCACCGTCAACCCATGCAGACGTAAATGTGAGATTATTATTTATCGAGGCAAAGTTTCTCAGTCACCATGGCAACTAATCCAACACATTCACTTTGAAGTCGTAACTTAAATACACAAGATCAAGCAGGTAAAATACCAACTTGACAGGGATTTGTTTACCATCCATAGACTTTTCAGAAGAAAGTGTTGGATGATCCGCTCGTACGAAAACACCTTTTTTTCTACTGTACTACTTAGCAGCAAGTATGAGTATGGGGGGGGCTGGAGCCTATCCCAGCTTCCAAGGGCGAGAGGCGGGGGACACAAAGAGATACAACCATCACACACACACACACACACTCATACCTCACACCTACACACTCATACCTACGGACAATTTCCCCAAATTCAACAGTTTTAACAGCTGCTGGAATCGACTGTATCCTCTCGTCCTCAGTCATCGCCGGGATCTCAAGGCAGTTGCGACGTCAAAATGAACAAACGCAGTGAACATTTGCAATTAATTTGCAAATGCAATTGAACATTTCCACAGAAGCAATTAAGTAAGTAAGTAATATTTATATAGCGCTTTTCTAGACCAGGGTCACAAAGCGCTTAAACAATCAAAACAATATTCAATAAAGTATATACTTTAAAGATCAAGATAAAACTGATAACACAACAGGAGTTCCAGAAAATCAATGAAAAGCCTGAATAAATAAAAACGTCTTAAGAATTCTTTTTTTTTCAGTATATACAATAAATGTACTAATTAAAAATATACAAAAAACACTCAAATCTGTAGTTCATGTAATTCTTTATTCTTATTCTTCTATTTCTGTTTAGAAAACATGTTAATTCTTAGTGTGATATCATTAAAGCAAACGTAGAGATGAAGAACTGAATTTAAGATTCAACCGATTTGAAAACAGGAAGTTTGCTTCTGTGGTTTTTCTGCATTTATGCTTCAAAAATGCTGATTTAGTGTCAGATTTATGGTCCAGTCAGAAGAACCTCTTTAAAGGCGACAAAAAATTCACCAAGACCGTCAACAATTACAAGTCTGTGTCACTTTGAGTCAACGTGTGGTCGGTTTCAAAGGATCAGACTCTACTGTAAACATGCGGCAGAGGAAGCTGAGTAACTGCCAGACAAACAATGTTACCCGAGATAAAAGTCAGTCGATGGGATGATACGGAACTTTTCTCTCGGCATCATCTGCCCTTTTGTTTTTTAATCAGGAACCGAAAACCACAAAGTATATGTTCTGGGAACCGTTTCCGTCCATAACTGTCAGTCGTTTGTGTTTATCTAAAGCTAATGAATCACGTGTTCCGAGGACGACGAGAGCCATTGATTTTATAGAAAAGAGAAGATATCGTTCTTCAATGTGCGTCGATTCCTTCTCTTCTTCTCTGTTCGCTCGATTGATCCATCAGATCTCCAGGGAACTCGCACCAACGATCAGAAATCAATAGCTGTGATTGATCGAGGAGGAGCTCGCGTGGAAGTTAGACGTGTTTTTTTTACCAGTATTTTTTTTCCAATTTAAGTATTTTACAGCAAGTTTTGTACAGCAAGTATGATTAGATCAAATTTGAGTCACGTTCAATACGAGAAAAACATACTTGTGATAACATACTAGTGATTTTAGAAACTTTATTTTCCAATTGGAAGTTTTTTGTTGTTTTTTAACCATAAACAAAGAATGAAGGTGTCTCTTTAAATAAAAGAAATGATACCAAAATAAGAGCATTTTCTGGTTTAGCTCACCGTCAAGATAATAAGGTATTTTTTACCTAAAATGTATCAGTTTTTGCAGTAAAAAAAAACTATTTTCGTCCAATCAGCAACAGCCGTACTGCACTTAAAACGTCATGGTGTTTTTGAAGCTAGCTAAGATGCTAGCTAACTGGCTGTCAATGGAAAAAATGTCTTCCGCAACCTAGTAAACATTGATTTTATTGGTTGACCTAGTGAAAGAAAATCTATCATCAGTTAGTCAACTGACTGTGTATCAAGAACATAGTAAAATACAAGAGTTGTTCAAATATGTACAGATACTTTACAAGGTGGATGGGAAATAAAAACCTGTCTTTCCTTTGCACAGAGATACACAAATAATTTGAAAAATATTCATAATGCTATCATTGTATTATAAGCAATTAAAAAAAAGCTCTTGTACCCCCTTAGTTAAGACAGTAATGTTCAAGTCTAGTGGTGTGTATGAGCAAGAATCTGGCGATACTTTAAGTATCAAGACACAGAGGCAACGATACGATGTATCGTGATACTGTAGTAACAAGTATATATGTGTAGTATTGTCCAGTACTTGACTCTGGTGTTGCAGAATTTACAGACCACATGACTCTTGACGAAGTCGTAACTGCTTTCATTTGTTTTGAAAACAAAATATGTCAAAACATCAGCTTAAAAGCTGCTGGAATCGACTGTATCCTCTCGTCCTCAGTCATCGCTGGGCTCTTCCGGGATTTCATTGTTCCATAAGCTGCCCAAGATCTAATTACTGCTGCCGGCCAGAAGTTTAGTTGCTGCTGAAGTCGACTGTATCCCCTCGCCCTCAGTAATCGCCGGGATCGTACCGGGGAGTTGCGACATAAAAATGAACAAACGCAGTGAACATTTTCAAGTTAATTGTAAATAAACGAAACTACTTTTATACACACGTTAATGAGCCATCAAACATAAAAGAAATTTAAAGCCAAAATTAAACAACACAGTATTCATCAGAATATTTGAGTGTATCGACTAAAACAAAATAAAACACACAGTTTATTGAAATATAAAAAAATAAAATGACTTTAATTAAAATAAAATATGGGTTGAAACTCCCCAAAAAACGATATGGTTTCTTTATTTCTTTATTTTTTACAATATTTAAGTGGATAGATTATATAATCGAATTATTTTATTTCTCACACACTTTAAAAAACATAAAACAACCTAAAAATATATATATAAATAATTGTACATTTTTTCAATACTAAATTGGATATTAATCCGTTATCATAATTATTTTTTTAAATATTCTTGTCAATATTTTCTTACCTAATAACGTCTGTGTTATTTAAACAACGTGTTTTCAACAACATGCTCCTTTTGCTACGTTTCCTCTTTGATAATTTTCATCTGTAAAAACCCTGGGATGCTCAACCCTCCGTCATACGTGTGGATGGTTCAGGTTTACATCATGTGCTGCAGCATCAGCATCAGGTCGTGCTGAAGACACTCGACGCTGCAGCAGCGACTCCACCAATGACCTACTTTCCCACTCGGGGCGACAAAACAAACGTCTCCAGCCGAGGATCATTCCTCCGTCGCTCTGCATGTGAATCTCATCTGCAGGTGATGTCATCACCGCGGTGATCGTATAGAAGATGATATAATGTTGCCTCGAAATGTCACTCGTTATTGGACTTTAAATATCACACGTCGCGCCAAAGGTCAGTCGACGTATCGCTGAACAAGCGCAGATATTATGGACGCACTTGAGTTCAGTGAACCTTTTACGCCTTTTTCGACGCTCCAGGATTTACGCCACGAACACACGCCGTCGTTATGATGATGACGTCGTGATCGACCTTTATATTGATGTGAAAAGACCAGGATGTTCACAGAGTCGATGCTAACTTTGAAATGAACACGAAGAACCTTTCGTTCCCCGAGTTTTAGGTGATATTTGAAAAAGTGCAGCAAAAGATTCAAACAATTTTCAACTGTTTTCAAACAATTTTCAACTGTTTTCAAACAAATTTCAACTGTTTTCTATCAAATTTCAACTACAATACAACAATTTTTAAGTACAATGAAAATAAATCAACTGTAATCTAACAATTTTCAATTATTATCAAACAATTTTCAACTTCAATCAAATGATTCTCAACTGTAATCAAAAGTTGTATATTTTATGTTTTATATTTAAATAACATGTATAGCAAATCGTTTTGAATTAATTGCGTTTGGTAACTTTTGTGTTGCAATCAAACTTCCGGCCTCTAGATGGCAGCAGTCTTTACGTCCTCTGCAGCTAAAGGATCAATGAAATCCTTTTTATCTTTTATGTTTTATATTTAAATAACATGTATATCAAATCGTTTTTAATTAATTGCGTTTGTTAACTTTTGTATTGCAATCAAACTTCCAGCCTCTAGATGGCAGCAGTCTTTACGTCCTCTGCAGCTAAAGGATCAATGAAATACTTTTATATTTTATGTTTTATATTTAAAAAACATGTATATCAAAATCGTTTTGAATTAATTTTGTTTGTTAACTTTTGTGTTGCAATCAAACTTCCGGCCTCTAGATGGAAGCAGTCTTTACGTCCGCTGCAGCTAAAGGATCAATGAAACCCTTTTATATTTTATGTTTTATATTTAAAAAACATGTATATCAAAATCGTTTTGAATTAATTTTGTTTGTTAACTTTTGTGTTGCAATCAAACTTCCGGCCTCTAGATGGAAGCAGTCTTTACGTCCTCTGCAGCTAAAGGATCAATGAAATACTTTTATATTTTATGTTTTATATTTAAAAAACATGTATATCAAAATCGTTTTGAATTAATTTTGTTTGTTAACTTTTGTGTTGCAATCAAACTTCCGGCCTCTAGATGGCAGCAGTCTTTACGTCCTCTGCAGCTAAAGGATCAATGAAATACTTTTATATTTTATGTTTTATATTTAAAAAACATGTATATCAAAATCGTTTTGAATTAATTTTGTTTGTTAACTTTTGTGTTGCAATCAAACTTCCGGCCTCTAGATGGAAGCAGTCTTTACGTCCTCTGCAGCTAAAGGATCAATGAAACCCTTTTATCTTTTATGTTTTATATTTAAATAACATGTATATCAAATCGTTTTTAATTAATTGCGTTTGTTAACTTTTGTGTTGCAATCAAACTTCCGGCCTCTAGATGGCAGCAGTCTTTATGTCCTCTGCAGCTCAAGGATCAATGAAACCCTTTTATCTTTTATGTTTTATATTTAAATAACATGTATATCAAAATCGTTTTGAATTAATTTTGTTTGTTAACTTTTGTGTTGCAATCAAACTTCCGGCCTCTAGATGGCAGCAGTCTTTACGTCCTCTGCAGCTAAACGATAAATGAAATCCTGCGATATCTCGGTGATGACTGAGGACGAGAGGATACAGTCGACTCCAGCGGCTTTTAAAGCTGATGTTCCGACATATTTTGGTTTGAAAACAAATGAAAGCAGTTACGACTTCGTCAAGAGTCATGTGGTCTATAAATCCTGCAACACCAAGTACTCAACAATACTACACACATATCCTTGTTACTAGAGTATCACTATTTATCGTGAAGTAATTTACTGGTGCCCTTGTACCGTGATACGTATCCAATTGCCCGATTATTGCCAATACACTCATTCACTTCAAAGTGGTTTCAGTGAAACTTGTTAGTACACGTATCACTATATATTAATAGTATTATAACCCAAGTATTTTTTTTGCAAGATTTTTGCCAATACTTAATAAGTTGATAAGTCATAAAATCTAGAAAAAAGGTTTGTGTTGACTAACACAAGGCCAGACTTTGTTAAATAATAATAAAAAAACCTACAATAAACCTAAAATGAAACTACACTTGTAAATGAATAACAGAAAACAAAATCCCATAATGCACTGCAGCAATTAAGTTACAAGACTGTATATACGATATATTTTAAATCTAATCAACTAAATTATCTTGTTTGTAAATATTATAGTTTCTTTTATAGCAACACTTGTTTATTGTTGATCCGAGGCAGCAGGTCGTGATCCCAGAGACTCTGGTCTGGTTCTGCTCACGACGAGACACTCGACGCCATATGTTTCTCCTCAAGAACACTTTGTGATTCCACGGCACCAGAGGACTTTGTTACACTGTTGCCAAGAGCAGGGAAATCTGTGACATTCTCCTAATCTTGGAGCGTGAGGACGTCGACAGCTTCGAAGAGCCTGTTGGCAGATCTTGTGCTCGGACCAGCAGGACGTCCAGAGTCTCAATCTGTTCGTCGTACGGAGGAGAAATGTTTCTACGCCCTCGTGTCGCACGTGACTGCAGGACTGTATGAATCTCAACTTGTTCTTTGCATCAGTTTACATTTGCTTGAGTGAATCGTACACTTTGAATCATTTTTTATTTCGTGTTTGTCGTTTACTTACAATCGTAGAATCTTCAATCAGACAAGTCAAATTTTAATCAACAAGTTTTCAACTATAATCAAACAATTTTCAACTAAAATCATTCAATTGTCAACTGAAACCAATCAATTTTCAACTATAATCAAACAATTTTCAACTATAATCAAACAATTTTCAACTATAATCAAACAATTTTCCACTGAAAACAAACCATTTTTAACTGAAATCAAACAAATTTCAACTGTTTTCAATTATTTTTCAACTATAATCAAATAATTGTCAACTATAATCAAACAATTTTCAACTATAATCAAACAATTTTCCACCGAAATCAAACAATTTTCAAATAAAATCATTCAATTGTCAACTGAAACCAATCAATTTTCAACTGTAATCAAACAATTTTCAACTATAATCAAACAATTTTCAACTGAAAACAAACCATTTTTAACTGAAATCAAACAAATTTCAACTGTTTTCAATTATTTTTCAACTACAATCAAATAATTTTCAATTGTTTTCAATCAATTTCCAACTTTTTTCAATCAATTTTCAACTGTTTTCCATCATTTTTTAACTGTAATAAAACCATTTTAAACTATAATTAAACTATTTTTAACTGCAATGAAAACAAATCAACTATAATCAAACAATTTTCAACTATAATCAAACAATTTTCAATTATAATCAAACCATATTCAACTAAAATCAAACAATTTTCAATACATTTTCAACTTTAATCAAAACATTTTCAAATGAAATCAAACAATTGTGAACTGTTTTCAATCAATTTTCAACTTTTTTCAATCTATTTTCAACTGTAATTAAACATTTTTCAACTGTAATTAAACATTATTTAACTGTAATCAAATAATTTCCAGCTATAATCACTTAATACAGCTTCAAGGTTATTGTATAAACAAAAGTAAAACAAGTAAAAATGCAACAATATAAAAAGACAAGAACACAAAACCACACATAGTTACTTCTATATACTTCTATAATTGTTTGTTCAGTTGACAGTTTATATCCAGGATCTCTTCATAGTAAATAGAACAAAGAAGAAAGTTGGATGTAGGTTTCGGTGTCAGATCCAAAGATGCTTCTGTGAAAGCAGTGACACTAACTGGGTCACTAACTAGTTGAAACTACTCCATGACTAACACTAGTAACCCTAGTCTCATGATAAACACCATCACTCGAGTCATCTTGTTCTTTTTTTGTGATAAAAAGACATCTATGATTCCATCAAGATTCATTTTAAAACGAGGAGAAATATTGTTTATCCTCATCATTTCAAATGAGGTTATTGGACTGCGATTGACGAAGGGCTGTCACACGCGTGATTAATGGCGGCGAGGCTCGGGTGACATCTGCGAGCAGCGGCGTGAGATGATGCCGAGGGCGACGCAGATGCTGCTCCAGAAGATCCTGTGGACGCATGAAGGTTGAACGACCTACACTAACATTTATGTTCTTTATGTCATAGATGATCTTACTATGATGGAGTCAAGTTTGTTTTAGTGTAATTATTGACATTCTTATGACTCTTTAGTTTATATTTGACTTCATGTCACTTTTATTGCTGTTTCTAGTGAAGTTGTTTCATTATTGTATTTGTAACGACACCAGGGTCACAAAACACTTAAACAATCAAAATAATAGACAGTTAAAATACATGCTTTAAAATGATAGTTTTATATTTTAATTAAGTTTGTATAAAATTATAATTACATACAATCAACAAGGAATTATTTACAGCATTTGTTCATTTTCGTGTTGCAATGAAACCTCCGGCCTCTAGATGGCAGCAGTCATTATGTCCGCGGCAGCTTTAGGAACGTTGAAATCCCGTGACAACCAGGACGATGACTGAGGACGAGAGGATACAGTGACTCCAGCAGCTTTTAAAGCTGATGTTCGGACATATTTTGGTTTTAAAACAAATGAAAGCAGTTACGACTTTGTCAAGAGTCATGTGGTCTGTAAATACTGCAACACCAGAGTCAAGTACTGGACAATACTTCACATATATACTTGTTA